>NC_090932.1:259067755-259372894 GCF_040938575.1 Ambystoma mexicanum | reverse complement strand
AGCACGACAGCCATGTTCTATCTGAACAAGCAAGGGGGGACTCGTTCGCCAAATCTGTCCAAGCTTGCCCAGAAAATATGGATATGGGCACTCAGACGGAACATCTTCCTGTCATCGCAACATGTTCCAGGGGAGCTCAATTCCCTAGCGGATGCTCTAAGCAGAAACTCCCTCCCAGAAGAACACGAATGGGTCCTTCACAGAGACGTAGTAGAAGATCTCTTCTCTCAGTGGGGTTTCCCCACTATAGACCTATTCGCCACAAGCGAAAACAAACAATGCCCAGGATTTGCATCCAGGTTCCCCCAGCCGGACTCCCAAGGGAATGCCCTGTGGATGAACTGGTCAGGGATGTTTGCGTACGCTTTTCCACCAACTCCTCTCATCAGGAAGGTGGTGTACAAGATGAACAAGGAATCTATGACGCTCATACTAGTTGCTCCCATGTGGGCGAGACAACCATGGTTTCCACACCTACGCAGGATGGCGGTGTGCGAACCCATCAGACTCCCAGCCTGGTACAACCTACTGTCCCAGCAACAGGGTCAAACAGTGCATCAGGAACCCAACTCTATGAACCTAGCAGCATGGCTCCTGAAGTCATAGAGTTTGGACATCTCAAATTACCACAGAGGTGTATGGACATTCTAAAGGAGTCCAGGAAACCAAATACAAGGCACTGTTACTTTGATAAGTGGAAAAGATTCGTTATCTGGTGCCAGAATAAACAAATCAACCCGGTTGATTGCACTCCTTCCAACGTTGTGACATACATGCTCCACCTGCTGGATGCAGGGTTGGTTTTTAACTCGCTGAAAGTACACCTGGCAGCCCTCTCGGCTTACACCACATCCCATAACAAGGTCTCGTGGTGGAAAGTACCAGTGGTTAAAGCCTTCATGGAAGGAGTAAAGAGACTTCACCCTCCTATTTCGAACCCACCGCCAGGATGGGACCTCAACGTGGTGCTAGCTAAGCTCATGGGACCCCCATTCGAACCCATGCATAAAAGTAGTCTCAAACACCTGACTTATAAAACGGCCTTCTTAGTAGCCATTACCTCCATAAGAAGGGTCAGTGAAATTCAGGCTCTGTCAGTGCAGGATCCTTTCTTTACTATCCACAAGGACAAACTGGTTTTACGCACACACCCTAGGTTCTCACCTAAATTCATATCCAAGTTCCATGTAAACCAGTCCATCGAGCTTCCGGCTTTCTTCCAGAACCCGCAAAGCTCGGCTGAGGTGAAACTACACACCCTAGATGTGCGTAGGGCGGTCCTATACTATGTAAATAAAACCAGACCGCTAAGGAAAACAGATCAACTGTTTGTCTCCGTAGCTACAGGCAGAGAGGGGGATCGCGTCTCTAAGGGCGCTATCTCGAAGTGGATTATCAACTGTATACAGCTGTGTTACTCTCTTTCTGACAAGACTCTGCCTTTTACGCCAAGGGCCCACTCTACTAGAGGCATTGGTGCCACTCTGGCTTTCATTGCAAATGTTCCCCTCGACACCATTTGCAAAGCGGCTACTTGGAGCTCTATTCACACTTTTACTCAGCATTACTGCATTGACACTCATTCCAAGACAGATACACAAGTGGGACAAGCGGTTCTAAGACACCTGTTTGCTCATGACCCTTCTCACATCCCACCTCCTTCTTCTGGTACTGCTCGCTAATCTATGCACAGCATGTGATCTAAGCAGATTCCACAAGCCTCAGAAGGGATACATTACTCACCGTAATCGTATTTCTGATGCTTGTATCTGCTTAGATTCACATGCGACCCACCCTTCCTCCCCTCCGAGAGAAGGCGCATGATTGCTTGTAGTCTTACCTTTTCTGTCTATCTGCTTGGATTATCTGTACTCACGCTACTCCTCATGCTTCCTCATGTCAGAAAAAATACAATCTGAGGATCCTACACGCGTGAGGGATCTTGGGTACAGTGGACGTCACACTAGGGATAGTATTACTGGCACGCCTGTGTCGACGCCCATTTTCGACTTTCGAAAAACAAACTGTAATACTCCGCAGCTTCCACTAGATGTCGGCCTATGCACAGCATGTGAATCTAAGCAGATACAAGCATCAGAAATACAATTACGGTGAGTAATGTATCCCATATATATATATATATATATATATATATATATATATATATATATATATATATATTTTCACTAAAAAAAACTTTGTTAAGGAGACGTTATAGTTAAGTTGCCCTACCAAAAACCTGTGCCCTCCACTAAAAAACCTATTCAAATGTGCCATTATGGTTCAAAGTAAAACCGAAAAACTCCTGAAATTCGCCAGTTATGGTAGGCTAAGCAACCATAACTGCCCGCACCACTGTGCACTGCTAACACTAACACCCAGGACATCAAAGATGACATCACAAATGTCATTGATGACATCACTGGTGACATCACATGTGCATTTACTTTTTAGACATGGGGTTGTGAATCATAACAGCGCGGTAATGAAGTTTTTATGCTGAATATACACTATCAGCATGTGCTCTTGCAGATATGTAGTATAGTTTGATTACTTTACAAACATATAACGTAGACCATACAGAACCTCCTTGCTATCGATATTGTGAAGGCACGGACTGAGCGCCTGTCTGCGGACGGACGTGGACGAGGTCACCACTACCAAAACAGTCAGGGGCCATCTGAAATTGTACTAATGTGTCACAGAAAAAATGTTCAACTTTGAGAAAGGACATAGAAAGACATTATAATTAGTAGTAAACAAGTAGAGAAACCTAAACGTCTGAAATAAAAACCATGCATTTAATGACCATGTAGAATGAAATGGATTGTACCATAAAAAGAAAAAGGATGACTCCAACGTAAGTAACTCAAAGAAACTCTGTAGGCAGGACCGACAGTAGACACACGCACTTCAAGGAAGACAAATTACAGCAAAAAAGTAAGTTAACTTAATTTTTCTTATATGACCGTGTACTTTTTTTGGTATAAGGGGGAGAAGAAATAATTTCTTTCTGTTCTTTTCCTACAGAAATGTGCAGTAAATTGGAGTGGCTGGAGGAGAATTTTCCGCTTGGGGAAATGTCCGAAGATAGCGACACTAATGGTACACAGTGCTCTGTATAACCAAAATAATGTTCAGTATTTTATGGCCATTTAACATATATATATTTATTTGTACCAGACCAGGAAAAAAAAAAGAAGAGAAGCCATCAAAGGACACAGAGGAAGACAGGCTGAAAAGGATAGAACGTAAAATGGAGACACTGAATGATAATTTTAATAGTTTAAGGGAATTTGTGGAAAAATTTGTTAGAGGAAAAGTAGGTTACCACTGTCCCACCTGTACCTGCCCCCCTTCTCCATCCCCCAGTGAACCGTCCCCAAACCTTCAAGAAGAAAATAGACGTTTTGATGAAATATCCATCCTTCTTCCCCACACAAATCATCTCCTCACAATCAGCCCGTGTTGAACCCTAATTCCCCTATATTCGTGTCAGTGTCTGCATCCCCCTGAGTTTCTGTTCATTAAAGTGTGTATAATCTTTTAGAAAGTTTTTGTATAGTTGTTGTTGAATACGGGTTAGAGAAAACATTTTTCTTTAAAAAGACTTGTTCGCGAACAGCACACCTGTTCGAGCTAGCCGTAAGCAATACAATGTGGATGTTCTGACAGCAATACACTTACCCGTACCAATGGCAACCAAGATGGAACTGATCTTAGAAGGCACCATCTGTGCAAGTTGTGTGTAAAGGAATAGAATGGGGCGTGCTAAGGACATTATACCTCTCAGTACGGCTCACAAACGAGTTAAACCATGTTCCTAGAACATAGTAGGTAGGCAGGATGTATATAAATGAGGCAAATTGGAATTGTTCTAAGGACACTATATTTGTCCGTATCGTTCACAGCAAGATGAAACCGTCCGTAGAACAGGCGCGGTGTCCGGCATGTTCGTTATCAAACAAAATGGAGGTGTCCTAAGGAGACAGGACCTGTTCTTACAGTCATCAGATCAGGTACGCACATGCACAGTACACCCATAAGTACTGCGAACATCCCGCCTGTCCCTAACTGTCCATCTCACTTGTGGCGCACTTTTAATTCGTTGCCGGACCCGAACACTGTCCGTAGAACACTGGCACGCATGCGCACGTGTGTTAGTCTGCATTTGGTGTTGTGAGGGCATGCTTTTCCCTCGCGGATGTGTACAAGATATATTCATGTGACCACACCCACGCTGAGCGTGTGGACTAATTTGCGCACTTTGTCTGCTTTCGCAACACCGCAAAATAACTGACACATAAATGGGAAAGTATTTTTCAGTATAACATCACCATTTGACATTTCCCATACAATAGCTCCACATGTAAATGTGTCATTTATAATTTTTGCAGCATTTTACAGCGAGCAATGTGGTCACGAGCGGTTATAGGTCAAAGTATCGAATCAAAAGTATTGAATGACAAAAGGGTCGCATCAAAAGGACCGAAAACAAAAGGTTCGAAAAAATGCTATTTATTTTAACATATTTTTTTTTTGGGGGGTCCCCCCCAACCCCTGTTTATGTGGTAAAAAACACTTTTTCTACCTAAACGGAATCCCCCCAAAAAATATATAATAAAAAAAAAATTCGAACCTTTTGTTTTCGATCCTATTGACTCCCTTTTGCATTCAAATCTTTTGTATTCAGTCCTTTAACTGGACACCGTCAAGAGCCGCATCCTTCGACCCCTATAAATGGCCACACCCCCGAGCTCATCTTCATTGTGCTTCTGGCTATAGCAGTTAGAGTTGTGGTGCCTTTACCTCTGTAGCAACCGTTTGGCAAAAAATCCTTATGGCATCCATAGCTGCTACTGCTACATTTCTCTCAGCACCACCCCCAAACACTCCAGCGCCACCACCTCCCCAAGGGCCTGCAGAGGGATATACGGGTGAGGATGTAGAGATTGAGGAAAAAGAGGAAGAAGAGAATGAGGTGGAGGAACTCCGCACTACAAACACTCGGCGGGAGTCGTGGGTGTGGCAGTTGTTTTCCGTTTATGGGAACGTACCGAAAGCATGTGTGAACCTGGTCAAGTGCAACCAGTGCCAGTGCCAGTTGGTGCTGAGTCGCGGGAGACTTAGTGCGTACAGCTTTGGTACGACAACCATGAAACAACACCTAACGTTGTTCCACAGTGCGGACATTCACAAGGTGGTGCCATGTGAAGAACGTAGTAGATTGAGTTCCTCCACAGCATCCTCTGTGTCCGCTCCTCTCACCACAAGAGACACTCCTGTGGGGGAGCGCATTCCTCCAGCTGCGTCACAAGCCATTCGCGATGCTGTTGACCCTTACCTTTCGAGGGTCACAATATTGTGTATGTACTGTCACGCAGTTCTCTGCAGGGGGAAGAGTCTTCGAAGTGCTTTTGAGGCTACGCTCACTGAGCACGAGAAGAACTGCGCCCTACATAAGTGAAGGCCACCCTATATCTTTCTCTCTCCACCTGGACCTTCTTATCCCCGTGGTTGGTGTCCCTTCCTTACCCTCCCTTGCCCTCCTCTCCTAGTGTGTTGTGTCCATAAAAGCACTGAACTGAAAAGTTATGCAAATTTTAAAAAAGGATCTTTTCAGAGCCGCCTTTCTCAGTTTAGCAATAGAGCTTTGAAGTGACCGTTGTAGGCCCCCTTGCTTTATTTGAAAAGTCAGCGGACAGTCATGGGACACACAAAAATGGAGGGTGCAAGCAAAGCAAAAACAATGTACTTTTCACTGGGAGTAAGTGGTGGCTCTGAAAAGATCCTTTCGCTGGTGTCGCGTATGCTTCAAAAACTGTAGGGTGAAAAAATTGATTGGCAAATAGGTTACTATGATTCCAAAAAAAGTTGCAATGCATGTTGTACATTGCGAAGAAAAATTTGATTTCCAGCATATGTGAGATGGACTCCATATCTGCGAAATATGAAAGAGCTGCGAAACAAAATGTTTTCATTGTGGAATGAGGACATGCCAACATTTCTTAGAAATGCACAAACAGCCTTATTCACATTGCGCCGAGCTTTCTCCATTTGTGGGCCAAATGCAGATGAACGCAGCCACTTTTGTCTTTGAGCAATACGGGAAAAAACTATATGGCAATTCGGAAACATGTCCATGATTTGCGCAAGTCCTTCCTTCATTGCAAATTGCAAAGAAATTCCAGAAACATGGCCTAAACTATTGCTGCCGCAATTAATGATAAGTATATCAGGATGACGCTCTGTCTGTAAAGTAATGCAGAGAGGTACCAAGTCCAACCACCTCATTCCGCGCACGCCATGCCAGTGCACTTCCACATGAGGAAATCCAAGATCTGCACATGGACCGCAACTTTCTGCATGCACCTTCAGCCAATGTATCCACGAGTCTCCCAAAATCCAGATAATCTGTTTTCGAGTACACAGAGCCATGGCTGTCTGGTCCCCTGTCAGAGAAAAGATGTTCTGACTAAATATCTCTGTACAGAACACACCCACTGACCTTTACTGACAAATCCCTACCTTCGCACATTCTCATTTGCATGCGCTCCACCCCAAAATCCCTGTTGGTAAAAGGCGGCGCCTGCAAATTATCGCCATGTTCGCGGTCACGTACAGGAACAAAGTGTGCCGACTGTACATTTAAATATTATTCCCCTTTTCCCCTTGAAGGTGGGCTCTGAAAAGGGCCGTTTTTTTGGGCAGATGCCTTACAGACACCTGTTATTTTTCTTTTTTTGTGATATTTTTTGTTCTTACTTTACTCCTACAACCACTACAGAACCTTCTCCGAAGCAAGCCTCACATTCCAAAAGAACATGGCATTTCCCAAAGAAGATAACGCAACACCATCTGCTTCGAAATAAGCCGCATTACTGGGAACAATGTTCTTGTGGCTGCAGAAAAACATACCAGCACGTAACATAAAAGCACACATGCCGCGATTAATGTTACACCTCCCAATACGTTGATCAGGACAGAAAACAGAACTATTGTCCCATTTTCTTCTAGGCAGTAACCCAGAAAAAATTAATTTCGCAGTTGGAAAGATGTTCATGACTGCTTCAACCAACTGTTCCAAATCTTTCAACAAAGTATGTGAACTCACATAGCCCAAATGGCAAGCACCGTAGTGCAAAAGTACCACCTGAGGAGTGGTCATCGTTCGCATCTCGGTGCAAACTTGGAGAAGTGCCGCAACATTGCGATCAGTCTCAATGCTCCACACCACCTCCACTCCTCTCGCATCAAAATGATGTGCCACATGCGTACCTTCGGCATACAGCTGTAAACCTTGGACAAAAATGTCTCCAAGGACCAAAACCCTGACCCTCTGCGCCCCTGCCATCTTCAGTATACGCACCGTCTTTCCCCACTGAACATCTGATTGGCTGATGCGCACAGTTCCTTTTCCGTGCTCGATTTGCTGTAGATACCCGTGCAAGGCATAAAATAAGTGGTATCGCATCGCAATTTGCGATACAATACTGCTGTTTTGCTGTATATTTAATGAATCATGTCGCACAAACTGCGATATGATTCATTAAGTATGAGCAAAACAAAAGATTGTGCCTAAACTCTGCCTCTCCTCTGCCTGAGTGAGTCTGTGCACTGCAGGCGAGGCAGAAGCACCCGGGGCTGGGCTCATAACATTGTATCAATGTTATGAGCCCAGCCCAGCCCGGATGCAAACGTCATTGCGTGAGAGGAGGATCTCAGTCCCCCTCTCACACTGGCTCTGGCGTTTTCTGAGGTAAGGAGTGCTTAGGGGAGGTTTGGTGGGGGAGCCGGGCCCGTTTTGAATTAATGATTTATGTGGGGCTGGGTGTTTAGCAAGTGGCCATCCTCAGAAGAAATATTTCTCCCGCCCGTTCGGGTGCGGGAAATATTAATTCCAGCCACACTTGCTATTACCCAGCCCCTCAGTAACACAGCATGCTCTTAAAAGGCTTTAAATATTCTTTAATTTCATGAAAGAATATTTAAAGCCTTCTACAAGCCGGCTGCATTATTACTGCGGGTGCTGGTTTTAGAAAGTGGCTGACAACATTATTTCTCCCGCCCGTTCGGGCGGGAGAAATATTATTGCCTGCCACTCTCTAACACCCAGCACTCGCACTAATAACGCAGCCTGCTCACAGAAGGCTTTTGAAAAGGTCTTCTGCGAGCAGGCTGTGTTATTACTGAGGGTGTTGGTGTTAGCAAATGGCTGACAATAATATTTCTCCCGTCCGTTCGGGCGGGAGAAATATTATTGCCTGCCACTCTCTAACACCCAGCACTCGCAGTAATAACGCAGCATGCTCTCAGAAAGCTTTTGAAAGGTCTTCTGCAAGCAGGCTGCGTTATTACTGAGGGTGCTGGTGTTAGCAAGTGGCTGACAATAATATTTTTCCCGTCCGTTCGGGTGGGAGAAATATTATTGCCTGCCACTTAATAACACCAGCACCCTCAATAATAATGCAGCCTGCTCGCAGAAGGCTTTACATATTCTTTCATTTCATCAAAGAATATGTAAAGCCTTCTACGAGCAGGCTGCATTATTACTGAGGGTGCTGATTTTACCAAGCGGCTGACAACAGTACGGGCGGGAGAAATATTGCCAGCCACTCTCTAACACCCAACAACAGGCCCGGCTGAAGATGTGTGCCCCCCCGGGCCCCCCACTGCTGAGGGTGGAAAGTGGTGCAGGGTCAGACTGGGACATACAATAATTGACTCGGGCACCAACTAGAAAGTGCTCCACAGTTGCAATTGGGAATTAATTCCTTTTGTGACGCTGTTCGAATAACCCAAGGGGAAGGTTTCTGATGTGCAAATTGTACATTTGAGAGAATATTTATTCAGCAACACTGGTCAAAACTATAATAGTCCAGTTGAGTAACTCTTCAAACTGGCCCACATTGGCAAAAAAGGTGGGCCACTAATTTGACCCAAAAACAGGCCCACACAGCTTGCAGAAGGCCTTTCAAAAGTTCTTCTGTGAGCAGGCTGCGTTATTACTGCGGGTGCTGGTGTTAGCAAGTGGCTGAGAATAATATTTCTCCTGCCCATTCGGGCGGAAGATAAATTATTGCCAGCCACTCTCTAACACCCAACACTCGCAGTAATAACGCAGCCTGCTTGCAGAATGCCTTTGAAAAAGGCTTCTGTGAGCAGCAACATGCCCGGCTCAAGATGTGTGCCTCCCGGCCCGCCACTGCTGAGGGTTGAAAGTGGCGCAGGGTCAGACTGGGGCATGCAATAATTGTCTCGGACACCAACGAAAAAGTGCTCCACAGTTGCAAATGGGAATTCATTCCTTTTGTGACGCTGTTTGAATAACTCAAGGGGGAGGTTTCTGATTCAGTGTGATGCAAATTGTACATTTGAGAGAATATGTATTCAGCAACACTGATCAAAGCTATTAGCCACAATATAGTCCAGTAACACATCAAACTGGCCCACATTGGCAAAAAAAGGTGGCCCACTTTGACCCAAAAAAATTGGCCCACACAAGCATTTTGCGTTTTTGGTAAGCCATGGGCCTATTGCCCTATAGGCCAGTCCGAGCCTGTAATGGTGCATGGAGGTTAGCTGCCGAATTTATCACGAAGCAGGCAGCCAGAGCCAGTAGGAAGCTTTACACTGGCCATACCTTTAATGTGAGCACTGCAAAGCACATATTAAAAGCCCCAGAACGAAAATTGTGACTTTTTGCTGTGCTTTGCGGACTGGAAACATGGGGGCATTTGCTGGACCCCCCCCTCCTCACAGAGGCTCGAGTCCTCTTTAGTTTGTAAAGGCTAAAGGCCCCAACGCTGTCCCAGATTGCTGGGCTGGGTGTTAGCAAGTGGCTGTGCTAGCATTTATTTCTCCCGCCCGTTCGGGTGGGAGAAATATTATTTTCACTCCATAGCGGGTGCTGAGGGACCGTGTTGATTCTCAAGTCCCCCCCAGAGTGAGTGTGCATTGTTGTGGGTAATGAGTTGCTTTTTGCTATTTTGTAGGACTTGGTCTGCAGTGTAGAGGAAGATTAAGCAGAGAGGCCCAACCCACTGTGACTTGATAACAACGGGCCTGAGAGGTAAGCAAAGCCTAGCCCAACTTTTTATTCTAAAAATATCTTTTTAATTGTAGACTATTCAAAGGCCTTCTGCAAGCAGGATGTGTTATTGGTGCAGGTGGCCGCGCTGTATTCAGGGTGTTCCAAATACTCCCCCAAAGGTGGTTGCTTCAAGTGATTTGTGTTCTTTGCAGATAAACAACCATTTTTGTAGTTCTTGAAACAAAGCAAATGTGCGCTACTAATTAGAACTTGGAAGGTATGTGGCAAGTTGCTTAAATTGCTGGCAAATTCAGGATTCACTGCTTAACCAAACTGTGTGATCCTGGGCAAATCATTTGACCCAACTCAGCCACACCAGTGTTCTGGCAAGAACAGAAATGTGCATTATTTATCCTTCGGCAGAGTTGGTGGCCTGATGGGCATTACATTGCACAATTTGCTGCTAACTTGCCACTCAATACTTCCCACAATGCCATGTAGTCACTTGGGCACCCTGATGATTTTTCTATTGGCTTTTATGTGTTTTATGGCACTCCCTCTTTAGATCATTTATTTTGATCTTTTAAATTATCTCACTTTTTGCTGACTTGCAATAAGCCAGACCACAAATGGATGATTACATTAACTTGCTGGGCCCATTTGTCTCGCAGATGCATGAGACTTTACGGCACTAGTAACTGGTAGGTGCTGCACCATGGCCTCACTGACCTGGGCAAACCAAGAGACTGGCAACTGGACATTTGGTTCTTCAGAATAAGATAACTAATGTCCCCAATGTTTCACAAACTCCTTGTAGCTGCTGTCTTCATCCTGGGGAGTTACTTGTGACTGACTGTTATATGTCAGAACACTAGCTAAATGAAACTTGATAATAAAATAAAAATGACACTCACAATTGCATCTGTATTGATATCTTGTTGACAATTTGATGGACATTACACTATGCACCACTGACTGCGGCATGACCCAGCTGCACAGAGCCTTGAAATGTGGTCCATCCATGCAGTTAACCTTTACATTTTACAGACACTCGTACTTGAGAGGTACATAGAAATGCTGTATTCTTGCTAATTGTTTGTCTTGAGGTAAAACTAACTTTGGGTGAGATTTAAAATAGGAGTACAAAATTGCTAATCAAATACGTTTATTTGCTAATCAAAAATATTCTAATTAGCAAATTCTGCTAATCAATTTTTGAAAACTAATTTATGCCTTGCCGTATGTGACACGCCCTACCCGCGGACAAGCGGTGTCTACGTGTGGCACGTAACTCTTAGCCGGTCCTTCTACCTTTCCACATCACTCGTGATTCCATTTCCTCATTGGACACAGCTATGCAGTCACACAACCATCCACCAATCACATTAACCATCCCTACATCTAACTCCGTCATCAAAATTTGGCACTTCAAATGTACTATTGATCACTGTGAATGCAAGTCGCATATCATTGTAAAGCACCTACTTCAAAAAATACTGTGCAAGTGTCACAGATTTCTACGTACAGCTCCATCTATGCGCATATGCATGCGTATAAACTACAGGTATGCATATTTTACTCAGAGAACATGTGCAACCCTTGTGATTTCATTTAAACAAATTATTACCACAAAATCTGCAATACATACCAACGGTTGTTCTTTAAGTACAAGATGTCCGATTTTTCTTTGACAAACAGCATTACTTCTTACTGTCTTCCGCATAACTTAAACATACGTTAGAACCCTCCCTTTTTAGTGGGAAACTCGATTTTCCATTGGAAAATGGCACATTTTTTACTGTGTACTGTCTACAGAAATGCTTCTTCCAATGCGATCGTATGATAAAAAGTAAACACTCCCGATTGCTGTGGTGACATCTCCCTTCGAGAGTCTCCCAATTTTTCCAAATCGTACTTATAATGTTAAAGTACAGATTTTTTCCCCATTTACTATACCGACCTGTCGCTTACAAACCTCTCTGCCATAGATAACACAGCTTAAAAGAAAGAAGACATTTTCGGAACCTAAAAAGTGTACGCATTTCTGAAGCACGTGCAACTGACATACTGCAAGTAACATAGAAAGGCAGCACATAGTGCAGTGAAAAGCACACATGCACTGTGTTCAAATGTCAAAGAAGAATACTGCGATGAAAAATACAACATTTACGACTACTGTAACATCACACCTTTAAACACACAAAGTTAATTCTTCTTTTTACAATCGCAGTGAAGACTACTCTCGTGAAAATCAACAGCATCTTCACTGCAAACGACATATCTGAAGAAACCTGGTTATTCTGCAAAAAACGTAAGTATAGTACGACCTTTATATTCTTACTATTCCTCAAACAGACTTGGTGGGTTATGTATTTAATTTGTGCACCAAAGCAAACAGTGATTTCTGAACCATTCTACCCATAAATCACCATTTACTGAACAAAGAATAACTGTCAGAATGACTCACACATCCCCATATGTTTGGAACTCAAGTACCATACAAATCCCTTAGAATGTTAGTACTAGAAAACAAATAGCTGTTTCAATTTGATGCCAGTATGTTCACTATTAATACTTCACCTCACCACTAGCCCACTTTCTTATCTCATCTGGAGCACATAGTAGTAGTATGCAAACAGAAAAGTAGACTTCCCAAATCATTGTAAGAGGCCAATGCACATTCACACACCACCACAAAGTGCTTACCCATCAAACTCATGCACGCAAGCTGACAGCACACATTGTACAACAGACCAAACCATGTCTTTTTTTTCAACAGAACCCAAAAAATGCCTACCAAAAAGCAAGTTCGTAGAAAGGAACGCAGAAGTAGAGCAAATAAAAATAAAAGTTTCCAACCTAAGCATCCATCTGTACCAGAGTTTGTACAGAACGTTGGAACAAAACGGCTAA
The DNA here is from genome assembly GCF_040938575.1 of Ambystoma mexicanum. NCBI lineage: Eukaryota > Metazoa > Chordata > Amphibia > Caudata > Ambystomatidae > Ambystoma > Ambystoma mexicanum. Next base: position 259,359,948 of record NC_090932.1, on the reverse strand, counting down.
TACATTTGTTTACCAAAACAAAGGAAGACTCAACTACTGAAACTTTACCTCCTCCAACAAAATGTGGCACGAAGCACAAAACTCTTCACAAGAAATCGGCTACTAGTACCGCTAACAATCCCCCTATTAATCCTGATATAGTAACAAGAACCTATAGTAAAAAAAATATTTTAGCAAAAATGTTTCACCACAGAGTCCTTCAGAATCTAATAAGAAGAGGACCAAAATCATCCTCACCCCTTAAAACCTACCGTAGAAAAATAATCCTCGAAGCTCTTGTCGACAGTGCAATCATTCTCAAAAGGAAGTTGTTTATATTGGTGTTAAATAGAATGAAACCACTAACAAAACTAAGTACCAAACTGCAAGAGAAACTTATCAATAAACGGAAATTGAACAAAAATAACTTCTTATATATTTGTGGAGATGAATGAAGTCACACTACAACCACAGAACCATATTTTAATGAAGAAGCATACAAACAAAATCAAACAAACACAATTGCCATCCATAGCAGTGGAAGAAGACATGAAAAAATCAATAATACCATCATGGACCAAGAAACACTGCTTAGAAAAGTATCCACTGAAAACTCAGAATTACCTCTCGATTCGACTGAATCAGAGAGTCCAGTATACAAATGGCTGTGCACGTCAATGTGTGCCATTCCTAAAAAATCTTTCAAATCTTTACGTCAGTTCCTCAATCAGTATGTGAAAGGTAAAGACAAAATTAAAATGAAAGTGCTGCAAAATATGGATACCTGTCCAGTGCGCAAATAGACAGGACTGCAAGGACATTCATTAGCCTGCATTTCTGGACCTATTTGCAAAAGCACCTTCCATGATATCAAAAAGATATCAATACATCATTCAAATGTAAGAAATCTAGTGTATAAAATATACTATGCTAAAAGTCCAGCTTCAGAATTAGCCATTTTAAATAACACTCTGTCATGAACCGTCGCCTGCGTCCATTCTGAACTTCGTGGTCCCTGACCGATAGAGGACTGAATGCAGTAATCCTCCCAACATGGCCGCCTGCTGCGGAACGCAGCTTGCCAGTCTTTGCGCTGCACGCTCTGCATACTACTAAACAGACACGCCCCCGCAGCTCGGCGCGTCTCAACGCTACCGCTCGCTGTAGTTGGATGTGTGTTGCCAGAGTTCGCTCAGGGCTTTTCTCTGAATCCTGTTTCCTGGTTCCTTGAATCCTCCTCCTTTCCTTCCTTTCCTCAAACTTACCTCCTAACTTTCCTGGATTTTCATCTGCGCTCGAGTCACAGCGTTCTGTGCCTCAGAGCGTGGACATTGTTCCTTCCTGGTTCCGTCCTGGACATCTGACCGTATCCTGGAGGTACCTGCTCATCCTGCCACCCTCCCGCACTGCCTCCGGGCCACCCCTTGCACTGGGGTCTGTATCTGTACCCATACATCCCCCCCTTTTTCTTCCTGCACATATCAGACCTACCCTGTCTGCTGCCTTAAACATAGCACTTGCAAATTGCTGGCTGCATTACCACTGTTTGTTGCCTTTATTATTTATTTATTGTTATTTATCATTTTCTCCTCTGCTTCACACTTTCCACCTCTCCCCCCTTCCATGCACTTTTCCCCTCCCCCCTCTGCCATGCACTTGCGCGTTCTCAATGTCACTGGGCCTAGTAAGATCGCTGTTTTGTTCTCCCTTGTTCCCCTCCCTTGCCTTGTCGCGCTCTGAAACACTTGTGTACGAGCACGATAGAAATAAAATATCAATCCTCACGCTGGAATCCGAAGACCAGCACACGGGTGTATATAAATGCCGGACCGTGCGAAAGAAATCACAGAAGAAGGTTGCAAGCAAACAGGAAAAACAGGTGAGAAGGGGAGAGACTTGTGACAGATTGAGACGCCGAAAGAACGATACGGATACAGAGATGGAAACCACGGTTCAAGACCTCATGAGAGGCATGCAGGAACTTACCACAGAAGTTCAAAACCTTAAGGCAGAGAATGCTGCTTTAAAGCAGCTGGTCTTGTCTCGTGACTCTGCTACTAAGGAAAGTGTGTTATTGGGAGGAGTAGTGGACAAATATGATGGTTCTCCAAAGACCCTTCGTGCCTTCCTTGATTCATGTTTGGTACATTTCACCTTCAAGCCCTACTACTTTTCCACCCCTAGAGCAAAGGTGGGGCTATGATATCACACCTCACTGGTAACTCTTTGACCTGGGCAACCCCCCTAGTCAATTCGGGCAACGCCCTGCTGGATGATTGTGAGGGGTTCGTGGAAGCCCTAAAAGCCATGTTTGATCGTCCTGAGCAGGTTTACAGCGCTCAAGAACGTTTACTTGAATTTCAACAAGGATCCCAGGATATGCTTACCTATGTGACCCGTTTCAAACAACTTGTGAAGGAAGCTGATTGGTCCCAAGAGGCCAGCTTCACCCTCTTTCAAAGAGGCCTGAATGAGGAAATAAAGGACGAGTTAGCCAGGGTAGCTCGCCCAAATTTCTTCAGGCCCTCTTGGACCTTTCCCTGCAAATCGATTTTCGAATCCAGGAAAGAAAGGCGGAGAAAAAGAAGTCTAAGTCATCATTCCAAAAGGCTGCCATAGACCAACCTTCCAGACCAGAGCCCGAAGCTTCCCCGACCTCGGATCCAGAACCCATGCAACTGGGGGCCTTCCGTGGACCCATTACCCTACAAGAAAGGATGCGCCGCATTCATACTGGTCTGTGCATGTATTGCACCTCTGATAAATATCCTGTGAGAGAGTGCCCTATCGCTCCTCCACGGCGTTCGGGAAACGCCAGCTCTCGATCCTAGATGGGGCACAGTTTCGGGCGTGTGGTGTCTGCTCCACGTCAAATCCTTCCTTGAACTCTCCTGGAAAAAATAACCTTGTGATTCTACAGGCCTTCCTATCGCCTTCCAAGAAAGAATCTTACCCCATACTGGCATTAGTGAATTGCAGAGCCATGGGCATATTGATAGATCATGATTGGGTACCTACTCACCATATTCCATACGCAACACGAGAGACTATGCTACCTGTTGAAGCTATCGATGGGAGACCCCTATCTTCAGGACCCATAACCCTTCAAACCAAGGAGCTTCTTCTTTCTATAAACCACCACCAAGAGAGGATTAAATTTGATATTATCAGATCTGCCCACTATCCAATGGTTCTAGGCATGCCCTGGTTACAGAAGCACAACCCCTACATCAATTGGGCAGCAGGCTCTTTGTTTCTTGGTTTGGAACATTGTATGTCCCACTGTTTGTCCCTAAACACCCCTGAAGACTTCCAAGAAAATCAGCAAATACCAGTCATCATCTCTAACATCATCCAGATTCCTAAGGCCTACCAGGCTTACACAGATGTATTCTCGACAGCCATTGTTCAAGCTCTACCACCCCACAGACCTGAGGATTGTGGCATCGATACAGAACCTTCAGCAGTAATTCCTTTCGGAAGAATGTTTAATTTGTCAGAACCTGAAAAAAGGGCCCTCCGGGAATATCTGGATACCAACTTGGAGAATGGAACTATTCGACCATCCAAGTCCCCGGCGGGCGCTTCTCTATTTTTTGTTCCCAAGAAGGATTCCAAGGAATTTAGACCATGTCTAGATTACCGTGGCCTTAACCAATGCACTCTCAAGGACCGTTACCCATTACCTCTCATCTCGGACATCCTGGAAGCAGTCAGAGGTGCAGTCATCTTCACAAAACTAGATCTCAGGGGCGCCTACCATCTAATTCGTATAAAAGAAGGTGACGAATGGAAAACATCCTTTAGACCACCCTTCGGCCATTTTGTATACCTGTTTATGCCCTTTGGACTTGCTAATGCCCCAGCAGTATTCCAAAGTTTTATGGATCAGGTATTTTCTGATATGCTGTTCCTCTTTGTCATCGTATATCTAGACGACATACTGATCTACTCCAAGGACCATATGAAACATAAAGAGCACTTAAGGTAGTCTTACAACGTTTACGTGAACATAAGCTTCTGGCCAAACCCGAGAAGTGCCTTTTCCATGTATCTACTGTTCACTATCTTGGATTCGTTCTTAGCCCAAAGGGGATTGGAATGGACTCTTCGAAGGTTGATTCCATTCTATCTTGGCCTGTTCCAACTACTGTAAAGCAAATTCAATCCTTCCTGGGACTTGCTAACTTCTACAGAAAATTCATACCAGCATTTTCTGAGATCGTGCATCCTATTGTTACATTATTAAAGAAAGACACTGATTTTCAGTGGACCTCAGCCCAAGATTCGGCGTTTCAACGGTTGAAGTCGGAGTTCACACAAGCTCCCATTCGAGCTCAACCCGACACAGACCGACCCTTCATTGTTGAAAATGATGCCTCCAACTACGCCATTGGGACAGTCCTGAAACAGGAACAACCCATCGCCTATCTCTCCCACACCTTGACTCCCAGTGAAACTCATTATTCCGTCCTGGAGAAGGAATTGTTAGCCATCCGTCAGGCTTTCACTGATTGGCTTCATCTCCTTCTGGGAGCCAAACACCTGGTACAAGTCCGCACGGACCATCGGAATCTTCAAGTCCTACAATCCCTAGAATATAGAAACAGTCGCCAAGGCCGTTGGGCCTTCTTTTCTGCCCAATACCAATTCCAAATCCATCATTTCCCTGGAACACATAACATTATAGCCGATGCCTTATCCAGACGTCCTGATTATGAACCCCTTGAGGATCGGACCTTTCCTAAGATGTTTCCCAACACAATATTTGTTGCTCAAGCAATTACTCTCCTGGAAGACATTCGAATCCAAACTCAGTCCTCGGAACCTTGGAAGGAGTTTAAGAGAAACAACCGATGGAAACTCAAAACAAAAGACGGATATCTATTCAAGGGGTTGGTTATCCCTACTCCTGGACGGATACAAAAGATCACAAGCCTATATCATGATACCTTTCATTCAGGACACCGTGGCATCACCAACACCCTCCATCTAATACAAAAACAGTTTTGCTGGCCAAGGATGAAGGATGATATCAAGATCCATGTCCAGACCTGTGCAGTCTGCAATTAGAACAAACATGACAATAAAAGACCAGCAGGTCTCCTGCTCCAACCAGCAATACCAACAAGACCCTGGGAAATCATTGTCACAGATTTTATCGTGGAACTACCGTCTTCCAGAGGCTACACAACCATAATGGTTACCATTGATCTGTTCACAAATATGGCTCATTTTACGCCTTTAAACAAGCTACCATCCTCATCCGAACTTGCTGGAATTTTCCTAGAACACATATTCCGGCTTCATGGGCTACCTTCCAAAATCATTTCTGACCGAGGACACCCCGTACATATCCCAGTTCTGGAAACAGTTATGTCGTATACTGGGAATCCAACGTGCCTTGTCTTCGGGTTATCACCCACAGACCAATGGAGCTACTGAACGAGTAAACCAAACCCTGGAACAATATCTTTGTTGCTTCGCCACCAAGGTCCGGGATGATTGGTCACTCTTAATACCTGTGGCCGAATTTGCATACAACAATTCGGATCATTCAGCTATCAAAACCAGTCCTTTCTTCTGTAGTCAAGGATTTCATCCTTCTGTCCTGCCGTCCATTCTTCCACACCCTACCCCAGTTCCTGCGGTTGACTCCTGGATTGAAACACTAATCAATGTGCAAAAAGAAGCTAAGGAACACCTAGAAAAGGCCCGAAGAGACGTTAAACATTATGCTGACTCCAAAAGAAGACCTGGGCCTTCCTATTCAATAGGCGATAAGGTCTGGTTATCCTCGAAACTCCTCCCACATCACCTACGACCAAATAAATTGGCTCCCAGGTATTATGGACCCTTTTCTATAAAAGAAATCATCAATCCAATGGCCTTTCGACTCCGATTACCAGAATCATGGAAAAGGATCCATCCCGTCTTCCACACTTCTCTGTTAAAACCATATGTTCAGCCCTCTTGAACAGCTCCAAGATCCACCCCAGTGATTGTCAATGACCAACTCGAATACGAGGTCTCCAGTATTTGTGACTCTAGGTACTGACGTGGTCAAATACAATATTTGGTCGAATGGAAAGGGTATCCTCCCAGTGAGCGCACCTGGGAACCCATGTCAAACATGAATGCCCCCAGGCTGATTCAAAGGTACCATCTCATCCATCCAGGCAAACCCAGAAGAGCTGGGCTTCAGAGGAGGCATACTGTCATGAACCGTCACCTGCGTCCATTCTGGACTTCGTGGTCCCTGACCCATAGAGGACTGAATGCAGTAATCCTCCCAACATGGCCGCCTGATGCGGACCGCAGCTTGCCAGTCTTTGCGCTCCACGCTCTGCGTACTACTAAACAGACACACACCCGTGACTCTGTGCGTCTCAACGCTACCGCTCGCTGTAGTTGGATGTGTGTTGCGGGGTTCGCACAGGGCTTTTCTCTGAATCCTGTTTCCCGGTTCTTTGAATTCTCCTCCTTTACTTCCTTTCCTCAAACTTACCTCTGAACTTTCCTGGATTTTCGCCTGCGCTCGAGTCACAGCGTTCCGTGCCTCCGAGCGCGGACATTGTTCCTTCCTGGTTCCGTCCTGGACATCTGAACATATCCTGGAGTTGAAACATCATCCTCATGCTAGAATCCGAAGTCCAGCACACAGGTTAATATAAATCCCGGACTGTGCGAAAGAAATCACTGAAGAAGGTTGCAAGCAAACAGGAAAAACAGGTGAGAAGGGGGGAGACTTGTGACACACTCTTCTGCATGGTACACCCAAGTATCTACAAGAAGAAATTTACCGTATCCAGAGAAAATATTTTGGAAGGGAAAGTCACTTACAAAATGCAGTAGTTTTAGAACAGACTACCAACATTTCTGCACATAGCAACCTTCTAGTACACACATACAACAAAAAAAATACTAAAATGTAAAAGTGCATCAGCTGAAATACCAAACCATGTGTGTGTGTGTGTGTGTTGCCGCAGAACGTTTTAAAAAAGGAACACAAAAAATGTAGACATAGCATACAATATAGAAGACAATGAAGATTCCAAGTGGTTTGAATTAGCTTTGTACCTTTTAGCCGAAAACAAATATGAAATAAGTGAACCCCTAAATTGTTGTAGTTACTGCACTACAAAACTAGACAACAACCAAAGTCCTTCACGTGCTATCACAAATAATTTGGAATTGTTCCCATTACCAAAAACCTTGCAACAACTCAATTTGTACGAGAGCATCATAATTCAAACAGTTCATCCATTTCAAGCAATTATACGCCTTCACCCAAAAACAGCAAAATTACCTCCCTCTGAATTGGTGAAAGGTATTCATGGCAAAGTAGTTTATTTGCCATTAGATCTTACACAAAATGTACACACTCTAGGAGTGCAACGTTCAATAGAGCATTCTTTAATTGTGTTGGTGAATGGTGTACCAACCAAAAACAAAAAAATTTGGCAACAACTGGTGGACTTACATAAAGTTAGACAAGCCTTGCAAAATCTAAAAGAAAATAACGAATACTACAAGGAAATAAATATTGAAGAAAGCTTAAGGGAAACAACAGAAATAATTGAACAGTCACCAGAAACTGGTTAATTTGAACTTCTGGATCCTGCTGCAGTATCCACTCTTTTGGACCAGTACACAATTCATTCATTGCATTCCAATGAAAGCATAGATGATGCACTAGAAATTTACCAAATGTGACAAACCAAAGGTTCACCAATGAGCATATGGGAAAAAAGTATATAAGCACATGCTTTTCCACTGCTATTTCCTACTGGCAAAGGTGGAAGGTACGATGATAGACCCACTCAAATTACGGCATCAGAATACCGCTCGATACGAATGTATTTGCAAGATCCCAGGTTTAGACAAAATGTGGAATACATATTCCACCTAGTTTTTGAAAGTGAATTAGCAACCCCATGTTACGGAGTTGCACACATTTTCAAATCTGGAACCCAATTTCAAAATATGTCAGCTACAAGATTAATACAAAAAGTACAAGAAAAAGATGAAGGTTTACAATCAAGTATAACAAATTTGTTTGCAAACATGCGTGGTACAAAAGAATACTGGTTCCGACGGCACGGAGACGTACGTTGTATGATCAGAAACCTTGGACCACCAACTTGGTTTGTTACGCTAAGTTGTGCAGAATATGCATGGGAAGATTTACATGAGTTCCTACGCATATCAAACAACAACAAAACCAACATACATTTATTAACACCTGGAGAACTTTGCTCTCTAGATCCAGTTAATGTGTCAAGATATTTCCATCATCGTTTCATTGCTATGCTACACTTTATTTGCAATAAAACTGCTCCTCCCCTCGGAGAAGTGCAGCACTTTTTTTGGAGAAAAGAATACCAAGCGAGAGGAGCCCCACATATTCACATGCTTTTATGGATCAAAGGTGCACCTAAATTTGGTCAGCACACTGATTCCACTGTTTTGCAGTTCATCCAAAAATATGTCACTTGTGAAATCAGTTCACAACGGACACATAGTGACCTGCACGGACAGATTTTACAATTTCAAAGAGACAAATGTGGCAAATATTGTCACCGCAAATACAAAAACAAAGGGAAATACTACACCAAATGCCGGTTTGGTTTCCCTAGACCAGTTACAGAAACAGGTGAAGTGAACAACTTCATGTCTTCAGTTCGACAAAGTGTGAAAGGTAAATCACCTAAAAACACGTACTACATAAAAAGAACCGAAGAATGTAAATATATCAATGATTACAATGCAATCATTGCCCTCTTACGGAATGCAAACATAGATGTGCAGTACATTGCAGACAATTCCACTGATGTTGCACGATATGTTACAGCCTACTTAACAAAAGCTGAAAAAACAGGGCTTCAAAACCTCTGGGATGACTTATCAGACAAAACACTATCTCAGAAATTGTACAGCCTAGGCATAAAAATGCTCTCTCATAGAGAATGTGGCGCCTATGAAGCGGCAGATCGTTTAACTGGTACTGCTTTGTACAGAAAATCAGACAACATAGTATGGCTAAGTCTGGGTTCTGCTAAATCTAGAAAAAGAGTTCTGAAATCATATGAGGACATAGAAACAATTGCCAGAAATGATCCCAACAGCCACGACATTTTGAAAAACAATTTACTGGACACATACTATCCGAACAGGAGTAGCACTTTGGAGAGCATGTGTCTATGCCAAATAGCTCAAAACTTTGAGTACAAAAATAATATAAAACCCGATGTAAGCAAAGGCAGATATACAGTCACAGATTGTGAAGACAGATTGTGAAGGCAGCTTAGTGAAACTAACAAAACGAAGCCTAATTAATCATGTTAAATTGTCATTAACAACTCCTCAACAGAAAGAACTGTATTACATGTCTCTACTACAACTTTTTAAACCATGGAGAAAAGAGGAAGAGATACTAGATAACTATGACTGCTATGAAGATGCTTTCAAAGCAAATGAACGTAGTATCACCAATGTTAACTTCACGCAGTACAAAGCAATGTTGCACAATGAACAGCAACATGAAGAAGAACTTCAGGCCCACCTAGATAAGGACTCTTCCGACAGTAGTCAACCTTCTGTAACAGGAAGTCAAGAACCACTAGGACAGCCACTAATAGCAAATGAGGCAGAATTAGCTATGACAGAAGTGGAAAACACCATGTGTCACTATCAAGAAAATGTAGAAGACTTAACTGTACAACAAGCAAAACTTAACAAAGAGCAGCGCACTATTTTTGAAGACGTAACAAAACAGATTGCACATGGTGTACAACACGAAAATAAAGAATGTACCTGCCAAAAATACAAACCAATACTGCTGTACGTCAGTGGTGAAGCTGGGTCAGGAAAAACATTCTTAATCAAAATCATCAGCAAGTTTCTTCAGCAATTGACAAACAACACACTATCATCTGTTGTAACTGCCCCACGGGTTTAGCTGCCTACAACATAGGCGGTGTCACTTTACACCGATTACTACTTCTTCCAGTAGAACACCAAAACAAATTAGACTACTACAAACTTTCTGCAGAAGCTGCAATGGAACTACGCAGAGTATTAAAGCAAATGAAAATGCCACTGATAGATGAAGTGAGCATGGTCTCCAACCTAATGTTGGCTTTGATTCACCTCTGATTGCAAGAAGTACTTAAAACAAACTACGAAGTACTCTTTGCAGGTAAACACATTATCGTTTTCGATGATCTTCTACAATTGACACCAGTGAAAGGGGAACCTATTTTTAAAACCATAGGACACAAACTCTGCCGTAAAACTTTTGGCAGCATAGGAAATGTCAACCTTTGGCAACATTTCCAATACAGAGAATTAACAGAAAACATGCGGCAATCTACAGATCTAACTTATGCCAACATCCTAAAAAGTATTAGAGTTGGTGTACTTTCTCAGGAAGCACAAGCAATATTGAAAAACAGGCACATTCATGCACTTTACGGCGATAATGCATGTGCTACTGATGTTATGGAACAATTAGCACACAAAAATGTCAATTGTATGGCCTTAATGCCAACTCTTTCAAGCTGTGACAAATTCAATGAAACAATGTTAAATAAAGAAATGCAACCAATAATTGAAATTTGTGCCACAGACAAACTAGACGTACATGGTATGACACTACCCATGTGTGAGCAAGCCACAACAAGACTAAGTAGTTTAGAAAATACAATATCCAACACAGCTGGGTTGGAAAAATATTGAAATTATCCTTAAATTGTAGAGTAATGCTGAAACGTAACCTTGACGTGGAGCAAGGGCTAGTTAATGGGGCACTGGGTACAGTTGTTGGCTTTCATTCATACCCACGTGACAGCAACATTCAGCTTGTCAATATTCGCTTTGACAAACTTTCAGAAGTAAAAAGGATAGGGCGCTCAACTGCTCGATTCCTCCTGTTCAAAGACATGTATGTACGTAGAGAACAATTTTCTCTAACTCCTGCATATGCAGTCACCATTCATAAATCCCAAGGTCTTACCCCAGACAGAGCATTAATAGACATCGGAAACACAGTCTTCGAAGAAGGCATGAGCTACGTAGCACTATCACACGTACGTACAATTGACAGTCTATTTCTAATCAACTTTGATGCAAATAAAGTGACCGCTGATATTCCTTTCATCTTGGAATACAATAGACTGTGGTCACTGTACACCCCCCATCTGAAAAAATATCCTGTACCAGAAAAATTAAAACGTGGCAAAAGAAAAGTATTTCAATCAGAAATGCAACAGAATCTGATAGCAAATCCTTCAAAGAAAACAAAAGAAGGAAAAGGTTCATCAATTACCTCAAGCAAAGAAGAACTTATTAGGGAAAGTAAACCAGGTACTTCCTCAAAGAAGGAAGAGAAACTCAGAAAAAAGCACTCTGAAACAGAACGAGCTGGTCCATTCAAATTTTCAAATGAAAGTGGTGTAAATTGCTATGCAAATGTAGCAATGAATATTCTATTTCAATTGCCGCCAATGGTTAACAATATTTACTTACACAGTACAGTACAGACCAATTGTGTTTGCAAATGTTAGTCCTTCATAGAAACACAACAAACAATCCTGACAACACGTACAGTTTTCATGGAATAAGACAAGAATTGGACTACTGTGCTGGAATGGTGAGATTCACTATAAACTCACAGGAAGATCCACAAGAATTTCTCATTTACTTACTACAAGTACTGGAAAACAAAAGCATACCTGTAAATGAAATCTTCCAGATTTCATACATGTGGAAACATACATGCACTCTATGTAGCAGTGTCATACAGGAACAAATATCAAATGAGCAATTTGTGTATGTATCCATACCTAATTGGGAATCCATTCCATTTCAGCAACTGGTACAGAATGCAAACCATGCCAGATTATGTACTATGTGCAATTCAGACAATCGCTCCACCTTACTGATACAAACTCATAGTAAGTACATAATACTTATGCTGCTACGTTATAATGCAGATGGTACCAAAAACAACTGCAAGCTGACCAGATTCACACACGGTCAAGTGTCACTAGGAAAGAAAATCTTTACAACAGAAGGTATAATCTACCATGCAGGAGCTACAACCAATGCAGGTCACTACACTGCATACATTAAGAAGAAATGTGGATGGATGGAATGTAATGATAGCACCATTACTCTGAAGCAGAGATTGCCAGCTAATCTAACAAATGCGTATTTAATCTTCTTAAAGCCAAAATGTAATGACTAATGTCTACTTGCACATTACCAAAAAATGAAGTAAAAGCCTACATACAGTTAGAATACGCCAACAGGTATCTAACTGCCCAAGAGTGTATAACAACAACACAGATAAATGAATACCACAGAAGCATAACAACAAAAGCACAGTTAGAATACGCCAACAGGTATCTAACTGCTGTTAAAATGGCAACAAAGCTGCAAGCATAACATAAATCAGAAAGAACACGGAAACACTCAAAGAAAGAAAAGAAATACTTTGTAGCATAGCAAATGAAGGTTTTTTTTTAAATCCGACAAGGATTTTTTTCTCCCAGACCCAAGGATTTCAAAAACAAACACAGAAACTGAGCACAATGCACAGTACATTGGTTTGTAAACTAAGTATGAGGGTAAAAAAAAAACTAAACTGTCTATTATACAATGTAAGAAGTCTTCATAAAATGCAAACACTAACATGCTTTTTTCTTTTATCACAGAAATGAAAGAAGGCTAGGTGTGCCAAGTACTCCAGTCATGTAAAACATGTGGATTCTGCACAAATTAATCAGTAAGTATAATTATAGTCATTTCATACATATGCGAATCAACAAGGCTAATCTATAGCAGTAATATGGTACAGTGACTGTAGGCTGGACCTAGCATTTTTGATGTATAACCCACTACCTACACCCTACGGGCAAACAACCCACACTATAGGTCCTACCCACAAACATCGCTACATAGGAAAACCATGATGCTTCTAATTTCAGTAAGTTTAAGGTTAGTTTTGCGTGCGTGGTCTGCAGCCATGCAACCAAGACACTAGAACATGCACATAAACACAGCACCACACCACACCCATGTTCACTTATACCCTCACTCCTTATCACTGCAGGCTTGGGTGCATAGCTTTTGGCCATGCACCCAAGACTCTGGGTCCTGGGCAGAAACAGTAAAGCATATCACAACCATTGTGTCTTCTAATTTCACTACTTATAAACCCTACGGCCTCCCCTACAACCACCTGACTGATGCTTCATAGCACGAGTGTACCTATGCCTGTTATATGCAGCAGTAGTTGTGGCCACAAGCTACAGACTTGGTTGTAAGCCCATAGATTTTTAAATGTATGCGTATGCAGTGTATGAAATCCATAGTGGCTTACAACTGCAGTGCTTATAACTTTGTTTTTGGGTGCATGGCCTTTGGGCATGCACCAAACACTCTAAGTCCTCGCCACAACTACTACACCATATCACAGCCATTGTGGCTTGTAACAACACTTCGGCCAGGCAGCCAAGTCTCTACACACTCTCCACAACCATTTGATCCATAAGCAATACTACAATTGTATCAATTTCTGCAATATGCTGCGGTTGTGGCCAGGGCCTAGAGTCTTGGAAGTATGGCCTACAGCCTACGGCCATGCATCCAAGACTCTACGCCCTCGCCACAATCACTGCAGCATATTACACCCATGGTCGCTTACACAGGAGTGACACACCCATACAAGGAAACATTATAACTGTAGCATGTACTCAATTTCTACCCAGGAGTCTAGGCCCTGCCCACACCTGCCAGATACCTAATGGAATGTGTGGCTGAGATGTATGACTGTGATATCCTGCACTGCTTGTGGGCAGGGTCTACACTCTTCGGTGTATGGCCGTCAGACTGCAGCCATGCACCCAAAACTGAACGTCCTGCCCACAACCACCGTACTATGTAAAAATCATGTCGGCTTATAACTTTAGCGTTGACAAGTGTGTTCATGCACCAAGGAGCGCAGATCCTCCCCACAACCACCTGAGTGATGTGAGGTAGTAGAGGTGCAGCGATAGTTGTAGTATACTTCAGTGGTTCTGGCCAGATGCTAGACTCCTACCTGTATATCCATACATATTACAATTTGTGGGTGTGCATTGGCTAATACCTCCAGTGCTTATAACTTTGTTCTTAGGTGTATGGCCTGCGGCCATGCAGCCAAGACTGTACACACTCCCCACAACCATCTAAACGATAATCAATACTGCAGGTGTATCCATGGGTGTGACATGCTGCGGTGGTTGTGACCAGGGCCTACAGTCTTGAAAGTATGGCCTTTGGCCTACAGCCATGCATCCATGTATCCAAGACTCTAGGCCCTGGCCACAACCACCACAGCATGTCACACCCATGGCGGTGTACTAATCAATAGCACACCCATGCGAACAAATACTGTAATAACGACATGTACTCAATTGCAATGTTCGCTAACAGCACGCAAGTCCTTACAACAGTTTCAAGATGCATGGGCGCAGCACCGACTAAAATAATAACCCTATTAAAACCCTCATTTTCTGTACGCACAAACATTCCGAACAAGGCGTGCATAGAGAATACAATATTAACACCTACCGCCTGAACAAATACATTTTTTTACCCATCTCTTACAGTGTGAACCACCCCAAGCACTATGACACAGCAAAATAGGTTTCGAAATGGCATGTTGCTGCTGGTCGCCTCTGCGCTGTCGGCGGATCCAAGATGTCAGGCGCATCCAAACAATCTCATGCAGAACACGTCTCACTGCAGCCAATCGGCAGAGATGTCGCCAGCCCCTTAGCCAATCGGTATCTTGTCCGCGGAGCGAACAGGGAAGTGTGACCGCAGAGCGGACATAGATATTACAAATTTTTTAGACCTACTTTTTGGTCTTTTTAAAGAAAACTACTGGACGGATTGGCACCAAATTTACAAAAGCACGCTTTCGGGACCAAGCTTCTGCCGCAAATTTGGTGAAAAGCCGTCCAGCGGTTTGGGCTGTAGGCGTGCGCAAAGTTTTTCCCCATTCAGTCTATGGGAAAAAAAGACGTTTTGGGAACCCCCCTATAACTTTTCCCCCCCTTGACGAATCCTCACCAAACTTTGGAAAAAAATTCAGAGGGGCCCATATACTTTTGCAAAGTTTGGTGAGCATTCGTCCAGGGGGACCGGAGTTATAGGTGGCCCAAAAAGTTCTCTTCCTATGGAAACAGCAACTTAACCATAACTACATGGCCACTACCGTGGCCGTGTAATATATATATATATATATATATATATATATATATATATATATATTCTCCAAAGGTGGAGTGAAACATCGAAGGGACAGAAGCGTGGTGGGGAGGAGAAGTTGAGAGGACAGAGTAGCAGGGTGTGATGAGAGGGGAAGGGCACAGGGGCTCCCAAAATAATTTATATCCAGGCATAGCATTTCTTGATTGGGTGGCCCATACTGAGTGTTAAAGATGGCCCTGTTTTGGGGTTAGTAGATACATCTAGTTAAATAAGACTATGATATGATATGTCCTATATTTAATTGGGATATTTAATGACCTTTTCATTAAGTAACCCCCACATGAAAGAAAAAAAATAGCTTCCTCTGTTGTGGCATTGAGTGGCTTACAAAGTTTGCCATGGGCTGCACGAGAGAGTAACAATGTGAAATAATTCCTTTGGTTACAGAGAAAAAGATAAAAATGTTTTTCCTTACTTGTCGGGGACATTGAAATGTTGCAATGTTTTTCTATTAAAGGGAGCGGCTTCCTTTCCTATGCTAGATGTTTGCGTGTGGATAGGGAGCTTGAATTGCTCTCTAAGTGTCTTAGAAAGAATCTGTTCCATCTGTTCAAGGGTTATGGACATCCCGCTCTCCCTGTAGCCATCAATGGGGGCAATGGTGATGGGTGTAGCGGTACACCCTTAAATAACCCCTTTGTTGTTCTTCATAGTGGTATGAACACTGTGGTTATGACTATCACTGTGACTATCCCATTGATGATCCTGCATATCGTTAGCCGCAGTGGGGGTGTAAATGTCCATGATTAAACCCTTTGGGGGTCCTGCTTATCTGTACGTATGCAAGGTGGGGTGGTGAGCGTTTCTGTGACCGGTCCGTAGCTTAGGCTGAGGTGGTTTTGTGATCCATCATATACCTCTTCAGGGGCTAGCATCCATCCACTAGCTCGGGGTGGCCCCTGCCCCTTTGGTCACCCCACTATGGCTTCCCAGGGTTAGGCAGTAGACTTCATAACAAAAGTAATTGTTTGCACCTTGTGTGCACAGGGTGTTGTGTGCATTGCCGGGTACACTCTGAGTGCCAGGCAGCACCCCTTTTGTTTATCATTTTAAGGTCCTATTATTTCTAGGAATCGTTACATTGCAAATGGGACACCAGTAGAGGTGCATAAACCACAAAGGTTTTTACAAAGGACTGCTTTTCTGGGCAATACAGAAAACAATTCACTAAATAAAATAGCTAACCTATGATTCAGCGGGAATCTTGACTGATATAAACCTTATATTCCCTTGTGTGAGAGTTTTCAGATTTGGATGGTGGAGCAGGTGTGTGAGTAATCGAGGTGCTGCTGGTTACAACCACATTATATGGATTTAATGAGGCGCAATTGAAGTTGTGCTTTTACTGGGTTGACACCTTTGACTTGATATGGCCCTGTGTCTTTAGATCCCAGTGTTCGGATTGCTGTCAATTGCACATTTTTGATTGCATTCGATCTCCAACATGCACAGCAGGAAACATCGTATACTACATTTATTTTGCTTTCTGCAGATTCTTTTTTATTTATTGGCACGCGTCCAGCAGATGTTGAACAAATTCCATGTCTTCCATGTCTACAAGAGAAAATATTACGCAGAATGGTTGCGGGATGAAATCTGCAAGAATACGTTGTGCACCTTTGCTTATTATTCTTATATAACAAAAGGCAAAGAAGCAAAGGCTAGCCAGTCTTCTCTTGGTTCCACTTAGCACAGTAACTACTGTTCACAACTTTGATTTGGCTTCCGACTCAGGTTGGATGCTAACTTGATGAATGCACTGAATCCAAAATAAGTGGCATGCCATATATCCATAACTTAATCAGTGATAGTTGTAAAATTCTCACTACCAATGTTTTGCCCCATAACCTGCAGATCACTCTGTTGTAAACTGTTTAAGAAAATGTGTGCAATGGTGATAGCCAGGAATATTATTTACGGGAAAACTGCATGCTATTTTTGCAAGCAAATCTAGCCCTCCTAAAATTGGGTTTGTTCACGCTTAAGTGATAATTCTGTAATTGGGCCCATTGATAATGTTGCTGGGTCTATCTGGCAGGGGTAAAAGTTGTTCCAACCTCTATGATCCAGCAAACAGTTTTGCAACCTTTGGCTCTCCAGATGTGTTTGACTACAGCTCCCATCAGCCCCTTTTAGCATGTTCAATGGGGATGGATCATGGGCTGTGTAGTCCAAAAGATCTGGAGAGCCGAACGTTGCAGACCCCTGTTCTAGTATTCACTATTTGGTAGGGCACGGAGCAAGCAAGTAGCTACAAATGCTTTCACATCGTGTTTTCTCTTCCGTCACTTTCACCTTGATTTATAAGGCCAGGGGTTTGTTTTGCTCCAATATAATTGACTGTATGATAGTCATGACACCATAACTGGAGCAAGCTTCTATGTAGCAAGGTCGATTTTTCTTTGTCAGAAATATTCTATCTACTACGAAATGGGCCTACACAATAGACGGTTGTCATGAAGTAGGCTCCCTCTCGTCAACCAGGCACTGGTGAAGGGTAAGAAAGACGACATGAGGTCATCACTGCACAGTACTATTAGAGTGAGAAGCTGCATCCATTCCAGTATGCCCCCACATCTTCATGTTGGGACTGCCCTGACATATACTGCCCTTGTGATAGGGAAATCTGATTCATTCGACCACCTGAACCACTGGTATGGAGCCTGTAAGGACTGCGGCTGATATGCCACGTAATAGAACAATCTGGAAACAAATTCCATAGGAATGCACCAATGACTGAGCCTTGGAGAAAGTGGGGATCCGCTTTGATGACTCAGATGTGGCTCCTGCATACAACAGCTTGGAGCAGCGCGTATGCCGGCGGAAGGGCAAAACTTCAGCCTGACCACAAAACGGTCAGCAAGCCTTTCGAAGCCTTGGTAGCAGTGCAGAGGCAGCATTAACGAAAGAGCATAAAAACCTACACAGTGAAGAATCCTCGGAAATTCAGTGCTGAGCTGTTGAAAGAGGCAAGAGAAGCTCCAAGTATATGAGACTAGAGCAGGCTGATCTAGAAGTCATGAGAGTAGAGAGAGGGCAGTGTGCGAGCTGCAGCGCAAGCTGTGCTCTACATCCTGAGGGCACTGACAGATCCATCTAGGTGTTATATCCCTGGAAGCCACAGTGCCTTGAGCAAAGCGAGTGATGCCCTATATCCTTGGAAAGCATCGTACTGGATTTAGAGTAAGCTGTGCGTTAAATCCCTGGAAGGCACTGGAAGTTGCAGAGTGAGCGGAGCACTATATCCATGGAAATGGCAGTACTGGATGTGGAGCAAGGTCAGTGCTATATGCCTAGAAGGCACTGTGAAAGTTAAGAGGAAGCTGAGCCTCATATCCCTGGAAGATGGTGCTGTATCCTGGAAGGAAGACTGTAAGAAGCAGAGTGCGTTAGATGCTATATCCCTGGGAACAGAGCTTGTTGGGTGTTATATCCCCAGTGTAGGCCTAGCCTAGTGTGAATATTGAATGTAAACCCTGAATCTGACAGTTAGAGCAAGCAGTGTGCTGTGCACTATAATATTGAGACTGATCAGTAGAGGAAAGGATGCTGGGTGCAATAAACCTGAGACAGAGAAAGAAATCAAGAAGCGTGTGAGGCGCTATAACCCTGAAAATGGTAGGGATCCTACCAGGCAATGTCAGGATAAGGAAGCTATATGAAGGTGTTTGGATCCCTGATGACCATTACTAGTTTCCCAAGCTCTCTTCACCGTAGTATCATTGTACTGAGAGAACTACAATCCCTCTGAGTTTATAGGACATGCCAAGTTCCCATTATTAGTTTATTCCATTGCTTCCTGACTATAACAATGAAGATTTGTAGAATGATAACTTAATGCCACATGTGTTTTGTTGATCAGCCACACAGGAAAGATGCAATTCCATACATAGCCACATGGAAACAATGGGCTGTATTAGGTGTTTGGTGGCATCAAGCAGTAAATCAGATGAAATACAGCCAAATGTAATTACTGTTACCACCACTTGCTCCTGTGAATTTACTGCAGGGTTACAAGTGGTGGTAGGTAACACCCCATTTTTGGAGTCCATAGGACTTAATGGAGATTTTGCCTGCGTTAATTCCCCTCCAACTTTTAGTTGGAGGTAATCCTACCTTCCTACCGCCAAATTCGTAGTTTGTTGGTGCAGTAATTCAGTGGTAATGCAGTGGTAACAAAATTACTGCCGCATTAACGATGTTTATACTGCACCGCTGTACTTTTAATGAGGCCCAAGGTCTGTTATGACTTGAAAGCGTCAGTATGGGAAAATAAATTAAATATCTATAAATATCACTCTTAGGCACGAGAGCTACCTCTCAGTTTATGTATATGCTAAAAATTCAGCAGCTGACAAATCCTTTAGGTTTGACATACCTCTTAATCTTAGGCATCAAACACCAGAATGATATAGGCCTCATTACAACCCTGGCGTTAAGGGGTTAACGGCGTCGTAAAAGGTGGCGGCGCCGTTAACCCCTTAACGCCTGATTACGAGGTCCCTTTGCGGGTTGGAGATTTGAACGCCTGCTTTTTGCAGGCGTTAAAAACCAACCCGCAAAGGGACCTTGGCGCTAAGTACTTAGCTCCTTCCCCATTCCCATTGAGCGCTATGGGGCAAAAATGGAAATGGGGAAGGGCCATGGCGGCATGGGGAATTACCGCCCCGCCAACCTCGGAATGGGGCGGTAATTTCCCATTCCGCCATGGCGGAGTCGGTAAGTTACCGGCATGGACCATGGTGCTATTGGGCACCATGGTCCAACGCTAGGGTCGTAATGAGGGCCATAGTGATAATACAGACATAAAAGCTTTTGACATAAAACATGAAATGCTTCTACCATCTAGTACCAAGGACATGATGCCATTACATCAACAACTGGTGTCCACAAAGCTAACTCAGTATGCGCATGACAATCAGCGCATGTATGAGAACACCCTACACATGGCCCGTGAGTTTCCATGTGCCAAAGACTGGTGATTCTGAGACCCATGGAGTTAAATAATTCAGGACGAATGAGCCCTTGTTTGCTTCTCAATAAAAAATGTGGCCAATCCATTAGTATGAATGGTGGAGGAGCAAGAGGAGTAGCTGTAATGGCGACTGCGTCATGTGCATATGTGCACAGGTAATTGCCCCGGACTGACCCAGTGCAAGCATAGATAGGCCCAGTAGCATTGTTTTTCGTGTATATATGCTTGTATTTAGTTCTAGTTCTGACTCCGCTGTATGAACAAGGATTAGCTTTATTATATATCAGTCACTCTAAGCAAATTAACATCCCTGGAAGCAAGCAAAGAGAATGAGTAGATAGAGGGAGGCGAGGAGAGTAGGAAGAGCAACCTAATGTCAGGCTGGCACAATGGAAGACCAGCTCCCTTTCTCCTTTCTTCTACCAAAGGTTCCCAAACAGGAGTGAATGGAATTCCTGCTCCCGACAAGGGAAGCTGATAAGTAGCAACTGTCCCTGAGCCAAATGTGGCCATTTGGGCTATGCTGTGCTCAAAAGTGATCTTACAAGCACGTCCACTCACACACACGTCCCTAAGATTACCGAATGAGGACTGATGCTGATGGAACTACAGTGAGAAATGTCTCCCTTTGTTGCACAGGCCCAATGGTTGATCTCACTGGCTTTGGAAAGCACATCTGCCGTGTCTCATTTTATTTAGCTGCCTCAACACCAGATGAGATAGGGCGGGGCGGGGGTTACATTTTGTTTTGTGACTGTGTGAGAGAGTCTTGTGGGAAGACAATGGGGTAGGCGTCTGGAAGAAACAACCAACTATACTGGCCTCTCCCCCAATCGCCTGACAAATGCCTTTCATTGCCTTGACTGGTAAGAGTCCCAAAAGGCTCACTCAGCAGAGCACATAAGCAACTTAGAGTGAGGTTTGATGTGGCTTACGCCTGCCAAACAACATCCTAAGGAAAGTAAAATGAGCACCTTGGGCTTTCATATATCAGGCAGCCCCCTGTATTCACCAAACGTATATGCCTCCCTTAACTCTTAGCTTATGATAATGAGTAGAGTCCCCAAATTGCCCCCTCCCCTCATCAGCCAAATCTCAGATCTTTGTTGTACAAGGGGTATACTGTATCTTTTTGAAAGAGCGAAAGAGAGAGAGAAAATTAGAGAGAGAAATATTGACAGATACAAGTGAGGCAGTGAAATGGAAGCTGTCTCCAGAGGCCTGTGATAGGAGTGTAGATCGGCAACCAGGCCCATTAGGCATTCTTTTGTGTTTTGCTTTGACTTCTAATGAGTGGTTTGTCACATTTATTTGTGATGCAAATTGCAGCAAGTTTTAGCCTGCTGCTAAACACCCTCCATCTTTCTCAAAAACCAGCCTCGTTCCAGGCCTTTTAATGTTGTATTGTTCATTTATAACGTGCTTAATACCAGCGGGGGTATCTAAGTGCAGGAGCGGGATTCAAACCTATGTTGTGCCGCGTTGTCTTGCTTTCAAGACAAATGCGTTACCCCTGAGCTATCCTTCCTCCAATTTAAACAAGTTATGCAGCTATGAGTGGGAGATGTCCCAGTGATGGCATGCAAAGTATGTATTGCTAAATACAAATCTTATGAGTTTTTGAATCAGTGGTCAGAGAAGGTGCCATCCCTGGCTGAAGCAGATTTCGACCAGGCATGGATACGCCATACTGGTTGATAATCTGAGCTGTTAGAAATAAAATCTGCAAAAAACTGTTCTCTGTTTTCTGCACTGTCACCTCTGTATGTTGCCAAGTCACTTTGTGGGAAGATTCTTATTTCATATTTTCTTTTCTCCCCCCACAGTGTTTGGCAGTTACAAGGATGAAACCTCTATCAGAGTTGGCAGCGCACCCGAGATGACATCTTGCCTCACGTCTTTGTTGACCGATCATAGTAGCATGGAGACCAGCACAGATGGGGTTGAGATGCCAATTGTCCATACAAAAGCAGAAGGACATCTAGACACCAGCGAATTGACAAACAGTGCTGAGGAGACCAAGAGTCAGTGACGGCATTCAAAACACCAGGGAGCTCTCTCCCCACATCTAGAGACACGTTACAAGTGGAAGAGGAAAGATCCCGCTAGAGACCACATACAGGAACTCCACAGGATGGAAGGGAAAAATGACATGTTACAAAGGACTATACCATGTTTTGCTAGCAAGAGGAGTAGCTCGTGGTGAATAAAGGAAATCCACTCGCTCCCCAAACCAAGATCTTCACCACTGAATCATTTCCACTCAGATGGGAATGACAAGCTAAAAAAGCCTCCAAGATGGTACACTTGATCCTATTCTTCTGGTTCAGAAAACGGCGTGTCAAAAGAAATTCAGCATATTGCCATGGTGCACTTGTTCACCTGAAAAAACACAACGTGCAAATATGGTTTCTGCCTTGGACCTTTTCCCGTTGGGAGGGTATGAGTCACATTAACAATGTTCCTTGAGATCTTCTGTATTTCCTTTTTTATAGGAAAGAATTGTTGAAAGCCTCTCAGTTTCCACCACAGACCTGTTCCTCTTGGGCGATGGCAGAGATGAGCTGGAGAATGTTCATCTTCAGGGCACTCTGGCAGTACAAAAATGTTGTCTCTAAGTGTCCAAACACATGTCAAAATTAGAAGGGGAAAGCCATGATCTATGAGTATGTTGGTCAAGATGTTTCTTAGAAAATACAGATGAACCATAAGGCCAGATATTAAAGAGGAGAGAAGCACAGCTAGATGCAGCAAGATTAAACTGGGTCTCAGATGTTAAGAATAAAGCCCTTGCTATGAAGACCTCTGTTACTTTCTTTACAGCAATGCTTGACAATATGTGTACACTGTAAAATGGACAGAGACCATGAGTCTGTGAAATGAGTTTACACTCTTTTTCATACACAAGTTCATTGAGCAGAACTATTTCAAAGGAAAAGCTCATTTTAATAACACCATTAAATGTAATAATGGACATGAGCTCCCACTGTTTTACTGTCTCATCCTCAATAGTACATTGACAGTAAACTCACCATTGATGACATAGTGGGGACGAAGACGAGACTGAGAAAAGCATTGGCATAGGTTGGGACTTCCTCATTCACATCACAGTGGAATAATAGATCCATCCTGTAGATCACTATTTGAATGTGTAAATGGACAGTACTCCTAGGTAGTGCCCATCCGCAAGAGATCAATTATTCCATCAGAATGATGACTGATTTCATTAAAGGGTTGATCCCTACTGGAACAAATCAGCATTTAACCTATGAATGAAGGCCCAGCTCCCTCATATAGTGTCATACTGGAAAAGATGATTCAATTAAAATTAATTACAATATGACTTCTATGTGGTCCTAGTTCTAAGAGATCAGTTGTATTGCGATTGTCTTCACCATTTCCCTCCCTCTTGCAGGTGGTCCATTGAGAAAGTCAGAAAGTTAGATGGCATAGGGGTAGCCCCTCCCTTTCACCATGGCAGAGGGCCGTACCAGTTGGTGACTAATGACTGATTGTATATAAAGGCAAATCTCATGAACAATACTGGTGATTCCTAATGACAAAATCCATTAATTGCTGAACGCAGAGGCTTTTAGGGGCTATTCCAATGTGGGGAGCTGCAACAATGCAATGCATAAGGAACATGGACCTTTCAGTCACCCCTATAAATCATCTATTGAAAGGAAGGAATGGAACTTAATAGAAACACATCTACCATCTGGCTTTAATAGGTTGATCTTTCAGAAGTGGTTCTGCCTACTGAACTCTCCTCCACAAGCTAATCTGTTATCTTTGAAAACAAAAACATGTTCACATTGTTTAATACCAATGAATGTCAGAAATGTAACAGACATACCTGTTGATGCTGAAACACAAAATGTAAATGCTGAGTGGAATATTTACAAGAGGATCAGAAGATATGTTTAATCCCAAATATCTTGAAGAGCCAAGCAAAGGAATGTATTGTTCTAACTTTGTTGAATGCACCTGCCAAAACTACTTGTAGCATTACTATGCTTTGTGATTTATTTTTTAGATAATGCTCATCGAAATACATATAGAATTAGTAAAGGAAATCATACATTAGCTCTCTTTATGTTTTGCTAGAGAATTTATTGCTCAACAGTGATTTTGTGAATCTAACTAAAGAAACATTGGATTTCTGCATGGGGTTTGTTACCTAGAAATGTGAACATGGATGTTTGGTTGTGTAGTTTTCTACAAAGAGCAGAAATTCCATAGCTCCAATTCTTTCTTAAAATGCTTAAGAATGTTATAGAATTTGTTTGTGAAAAGAAACGTTAAATAACTATCGGTTCCTAAAGTTTTCCAAACTGGTAATATAAATTAAGAACCAGGATGTTTCCATTGTGTTGTATGATAACTGAATAGCCTCCTAACACACACATTGTTTCATACATAATACATACATAATACATACAGACAAACAGAATTGAGCACACATTTCCTGCTTGCAACAACCCCATACAGTGTCATGCGTTCTGGAAAGTGCATTCTGCTCTTGAATTGTGCTGGGGTGAAGGAATCAATACGCTCGATGCCTTAATTATTTTATTTATTTAAGCATTCTGTAAGGTACCATGTTTCGTGAGCACCTGCTTCTAAACAGTTGAGGAGGAGAGTTCATAGAGAAAATCACATGTCAAGCAGTGAACATAGTTATTCAGTGACAGAGAAGAACAAGTTACTTCTTAGCTGGTAACGTTCTTTCGATTGGATGTTCCTCCAACGTATTCCTCATCTTAGATGTATTCCATCCAGCTTTGCTGCTCTTCGGAATTTTTTTCGGCAGAGGGCGCCGTGCGTAGATGTCGTGGAGTCGATGGTCCCTCAAAGGCCTCCGTTGAGGGTGACGTCATCGGGTGTATAAGTAGCACGCGCGGCGCCCGTTGGCATCAGTTCTGTTTTTCCCCTCTTTTGTATCTGTGATCTTGTACGGTTTTTGTAGATTGTGCTGGCAGACAGGTATCAGCCTTGCGAGATTTGAGATGGCTATAACCCAGAAAAAATCTACAAAGGGGTAGGTTGGGAGGGCGATGAGGAATACGTTGGAGGAACATCCAATCGAAAGAACGTTACCAGGTAAGAAGTAACTTGTTATTCGAGTGGATTGTGTCCTCCAACGTATTCCTCATCTTAGATAGGCCCCCAAAGCAGTATTTGCATAGTTCCTCTGGAGGAGGGGTCAGATATCTATATATTTTTTTAAACTGCCCTTAGATGGCAAAGCACTGCTTTTCCAAAAGTTAGCTCCCTAGACTGGGAAGCATCCAGGTTATAGAATTTTGAGAAGGTGTGAAGCGAAGACCAAGTTACTGCTTCGCAAATAGACCTTATAGGGATACCTCTTTGAAGGGCTGTGGAAGAGGCGATGCCTCTGGTGGAATGAGCTCTTAACCCTTCAGGTGGGTCTTTTTATGCTAGTCTGTAGCATTCTAAAATGAAAAGCACGATCCAGCACAATATTGTTTGTTTTGTTACTGATTGACCCAGCTTTCTTCCAGTGTAGCCTATAAACAACTGGTTGTCCACTCTAAGCCTAGAAAGCCTAGAGATGTAAAAGCTTAACGCTCTTTTTGGGTCCAGTCTGTGTAGTCTGTCTTCCTCCTTAGAAGGATGAGGTGGAGGATAGAATGAGGGTAAAAAAAATTCTGATTTAAATGAAAATCAGATATTACCTTCGGTAAAAATGATGGTTTAACCCTCAACACAACCCTGTCCTTATGGAACACAGTATAGGGTGGCCCATAAGATAGTGCCTGCAATTTGCTCACTCTTCTTGCTGATGTTAGAGCAACTAAAAATGCTGTTTTCCATGTTAATAATCTTAATGGACACGTGTGAATAGGCTCAAAAGGGGCACACATTAAGAATTTTAATACCAAATTTAGATCCCAAATCGGTACTTGAAATGGGTGACGAGGAAACACATTAGTGAGACCTTTTAAGAATTGTGCTATCAAAGGAATTTTGAAGTATGAGCATTCTTCCGATGAGCGCTTGAAGATGGAAAGCGCCGCAAGGTAACCTTTTATAGTTCCAATATTCAGACCTCTATGTGCTAGGGTCAGAAGGAAAGATAGTACTTCCGGAATAGAACATAGAAAAGGATCGACATTCTTTTCCCTGCACCAGTTGCAAAACATTTTCCAACGGCAACGGTACAGAGACTTTGTTGCTGGCCTTCTTGCTGAAAGCAGCACCTCTATAACATCCTCTGGAAGGTTCCAATCCCTGTATCTCAGCCTTTCAGATACCAAGAATGAAGGTTGAGTGTTCTGACCTCTGGGTGGAGAACCTGACCTTCCATTTGAGAGAGAAGGTTCTCTCTCTGAGGGAGACGTACTGGAGGACAGATGGACATGTCTAGAAGGCCCGGATACCAAGTTCTCCTGGCCCAATCCGGGGCAATTAGGATCATGCGGTTCCCGAAGCGATTCAGCCTCCTGATGACTTGAGGAATGAAGGGAATCGGAGGGAACGCGTACAATAGTGGGAAATTCCACTCACCACGAACGCGTCCCCCAGGGCTCCTCTCGGGGGAAATTCCCTTGAGCAATACCTTTCGCATTTTCGGTTGATTCCGGTTGCAAACAGGTCGACTTGATTGGTTCCCCAAAGGGCGACGATCTCTTGAGTGACTTCCTGAGCCAGTTCCCATTCGTTGGACACCGTGCTCTGCCTGCTCAGAGCATCTGCCGTCATATTCTCTTCCCCGGCTAGATGAATTGCTGTTAAAGAGATTCCCTCCTGAATCGCCCAATACCAGAGCTGCATTGCCTCTCTGCACAGAGGTAGTGACCCCACGCCTCCTCTTTTGTTTAGGTAGTGCATGGCCACTGTGTTGTCCGTCATTATCAGGACATTCTTTCCCCTGACGGATGGCAGGAAGGCCTTCAGCGCTAGTCTGATTGCCCTCAGCTCTAAAAGGTTGATATGTAGTTTGGACTCCGATGGAGACCAACGACCGCTGATTGTCAAATCGTTGGCATGAGCTCCCCACCCCAGGAGTGAGGCATCCGTCACTACTGTGATCTCTGGCCATGGTTGCCAAAAGGGTTCTCCTTTTAGAATGTTCTCTGTACAGGTCCACCATAAAAGGTCTTGTCTGACCTTGTTCGGAATCTGAAGAAGATCTGTCATTTGACCCGAGAACTGGGACCACTGAGTCTTTAGGGCCCATTGAAGGGATCTCATCCTCAAGCGTGCCTCTGGCACCAGAAAAATGCAGGATGCCATGAGGCCGAGCAACCTTAAAAAGTCGTAAGCATGGAGATTTTGGGCATTTTGGAATTTGGAAACCATCTGAAGAATGTCTTGAGCCCTCGACTTGGGAGGCGAGCTCTTTCCCAGGGATGTGTCTAATACGGCTCCTATATATTGGAGTCATTGAGAAGGTGTCATTTGTGACTTCCTGAAATTGCCCAGTCTGTGGAGGAAGTGGCAGGTGACTTTCAGGTGATCTAGTGCCTGTTCAGCAGAACGTGCTCTGATCAGCCAATCATCCAGGTAGGGGTAGTTGTGAATCCCCCTCTCCTGAGGTGCGCCGCCTCCACTACCATCAGTTTGGTGAAGACCCTCGGGCGGAGGTCAATCCGAATGGCAAGATTTGAAACTGATAGTGTGAGTCGCCAACTACGAACCTCAGGTATTTTCTGTGTTTGAGATGAATCGGCACATGAAAATAAGCATCCTGGAGGTCCAATGACACCAACCAGTCCTGGAGTTGAAGGGCCTGAAGGATCTGAGAAAGGGTAACCATCTTGAACTTGTCCTTCCTGAGGAACTTGTTCAAGTTTCTTAAGTCCAAGATGGGTCTCAGCCCTCCGTCCTTTTTGGGGATCAAAAAATACAGGGAGTACCAACCCTTGTTCCTCGCCACTGAAGGTACTGGTTCTATAGCACCTTTCTCCAGCAGGGTTAGAACTTCCTGCTGTAGGAGCGGGTTTGAAATTTTCAACGGGTGTCTCCCTGGTGGGTTGCTTTGAGGTTGCTTTAGAAAAGGAAGGCAATAGCCTTGGGCTATTATTTCTAGAGCCCAAACATCGCCATTCTTGCAGATGCTTCGACAGCCTGCCTCCCACAGGTGTTTTGTGGTGCAAGTCCTCAAAGTGGTTTTGTGGCGGATGTTGCAGCTGCTGATGGCAAAGAGGCTGCAGCTGGAGCTGGCATAGCACGTTTTCCTCGTCCACCATGAGTGGCCTTTCTTTGGCCCCTATGACTGGCCATTCCTCTCGTCTTCCCGTATGAGGTGTAATAACGATAGGATCGTCCCCTCCATGATTGCCCTTGCGCACGAAAAGGCTGAGGTTGGCTAATAGCAGCTCCTAAAGATTTGGCCGCTGCTTTTGAGATCTGCAACCTCTCAAGGCTCTTGTCAGCCTTGTTGCCAAAAAGGTGAGACCCGTCAAAAGGCATGTTCAGGAGACAGTTCTGTACGTCTGGTGCAAAACCCGACTGCCGTAACCATGCAAACCTGCGCATTACCGTGCTAGTGCCCATGGACCTGCTTACACTATCCGCAGTGTCCAATCCAGATTGAAGGGATTCCTGCATGGCCTCCTTTCCATCTCTAACGATGGCTGGGAAACCTGCCCTTTCTTCCCCTTCTGGTATGTGCTTCGCCGCCATTGCAATGCACTCCCACATAGTGTACGAAAATTTTGTCAAGGCACATGTGGAGTTGGCAGATTTTAATGCCATGCTCCCGGCTGAAAATACCTTCCGTGCCCAACCATTCACACGCTTATCGTCCCTGTCTGGAGGGATAGACGGGTACGCAAGTTTGTTGGAAGCTGTGGCTGCCTGTATGACCAAACTCTCAGGAGTTGGATGTTTTGACAGACAGCCAGGGTCGCTACTGGCTGGGCGGTATTTTGATGTTAGGGATTTATTCACCGGAGGAATAGAATCCGGAGTTTCCCAATTCTTGGCCACCCTGTTTTGTAAGGCTACATGAAAAGGTAAAACTGGGTCTTCAGTAGGACCATGATCCAATATGTCTGTCAAATCGTTATGGACGAATTGGGATGTTGGTTTAGCCCATCCCAAGTAGTCTACCACCTTGGTCATTAATTGACGATAAGATGGACTGGCATGCTCTCCTGGATCTGGTCTACCAAAATCATTCTCAGGAGAGGTATCAATGCCACTTGCATTGTGCAAAGACTCTCCCAAATCCCTCATTCTGCTTTCCTCTGAGATCAAGCATTCTGGGACATTTGGGGTGCCATACTCCAATCCAAAAGGTACATTTTCCTCCTCGGATCTCTCCTGTTCCTCAAAAATTGAGGTCAAGAATTTGAAAAACTCCTTTCTAGGGAGAGACTTGAAAACCTTCTCTGGGAGAGTAGGAGGAAGAGGTGTAGTACCAGTCTCTGAAGGAATTTTTTAACGTTTTCCTTCTCTTTTTCTGGCTGCCCTGGCTTGGTTGGAGCCTTTGGCGACGAGGGTTTCGACATCGACGTCGAAAAAGGCGTTGACGGTGTCAATGACATCGTGGTTGTCGACAGGGTCTGCTTCAAGGGCGTCGAGGCGGCCTTCGACAGTTTTTCCTTCGAGGTGTGAAAGGTCTCGGACGGCGTCGGTGACCTCGAGCGGTCGACTCGACTGAAGCGTTTTTCGCTCGGTGTCCTGGAAGGTTCCCTATCCTTCCTTTTACGATCACCCGAGCTAGAGGGCGCGCGAGTGTCAGAGCGATGACGCTCCCGGCCGGCTTCCGAAGAAGGCGCAGACCGAGGCTTCGCTTTCTCAAACACCTCCATCATTTTGACCCTAAATGCTTCCCGCTCTTCGGAAGACAAATGTTTTGTGGGGCATTTCATTTTTGGAGACTCGTCTGACGATGAGGTGGAGGGAGATCTATGGCGTCGTTTCTTGGACTTTTTCGACGAAGACGACGAGCGATGAGAATCGCTTCGAAATCTGGATCTATGCCTTTCGCGTCGAGGAGATTTTTCCCCATGGGGTCTCGACTCGACGCTAGAGGCTTTCTGATCCTTCCGACCGACCTGTAGCTTTCCTCTCCTTTCTCGCAAGGCCTTTCCCGTCATCGCCTGACACTTTGAACAGGCCTCCATGTCGTGGCCTTCCCTGAGACACCACAAAAACTCGCGGTACGGGTCCGTGATCAACATTTTTGTGCCGCACGACTTGCATTTCTTAAAACCCGATCTCGGGGTCGTGGTCGGCGTCGATGACGAGGACATAATTACTTCTCGTAATATTATATTTCCTGAGAGAACTCGAGGCGTGCTGAATGTCCGAAGCAACGTACTGCGGAAAAACGGAACTCAGGCCAACGGGCGCCGCACATGCTATTTATACACCCAATGACGTCACCCTCGACGGAGGCCTTCGAGGAACCATCGACTCGACGACATCGACGCACGGCGCCCTTTGCTGAAAAAAATTCCGAAGAGCAGCAAAGCTGGATGGAATACATTTAAGATGAGGAATACGTTGGAGGACACAATCTACTCGAATAGTTCATTAGTATACAGTTGGGTTGATTTTTCTGTGCGCTGTATGATCAGTTATAACTTACAGTACAATAAATTGGTACAAGATGAAAAGAAAAATCATTCAGGAGGTAGAATTGCACACATTGTGCACTAGACAGATGGAAGACAGGATCAGGACCTTCTCTATAGAATGGCAAGTTAGGGTCAAGGTTGATGGGATTGACAGATCTGGTGGTTACAGGCTGAAAGCGAGACATGCACATTTCCTATTCCGGTACAATGGAACATGTAAAGCTGTGACTGCCAGAATGTATGGGTTGATGCAATAACTTGATAAACTCCCAGATTGCCTAGCTCAGCAATGGTGCCCTGCATATGTGTGCCACATTTAGATAGAAATTTGAATATTAGCTTGTGTCACATCTACACAGGACTGTGAATATTAGATTACATCACATCTAGACAGGATTGTGGATATTACCTTGCGTCACATATAGACAGTATTGTGTATATTAGCTTGCGTCACATCTAGACAGGATTGTGAATATTAGATTGCGTCACATCCAGACATGCTTATGGAGATATTCACGCGCCACATCTAGAAAGAATTTGAAAATTAGCATGCATCATATCTAGATAGAGATGGCACTAACCAACCCACTAAAAATCTGACCCTTCTGCATACACCTCTTAAATTCTAACCAAACACAACAAAATTTCTAAATCACCCAACCCGCATGCCTTCAATACACTGCAACAACAAAGCGAATCCCACATAGTCTTGCACAACAGAACCTGACGGCTGCCAACAGAAAAGCACACCTAAACTCAGAGAATGGTGTCAAACGAACTGAAGTTGCAAACAGCAAATCACGGCTCTCTTCCACTTTTTCCCGCTCGATCTTACTAACTCACCCCGACCCCCTTTCACTTTCAGATCTACCAGAGCACCAGGGGACCACTCCCGTGGTGATAGTGCACGGTACAAATGTCCTTTAAGATTTACATTAACTTATGTGTTAGTCTTGTCATCGAACAATTTGTTCATGTACCTTGCAATGAGTGTTTTATTAACGAGGAAATGTTGCATGGCAATGTCGCCTGCAGCAAAGTTGAAAGCCATTTTTTTGGGTGGGCATGATATATACTAATATATGCTAATGAGAAATAGATCAGGCCTTGGATTTACTTGCAGTGCATTGTGACTGATAAGATTAATGCTATCTGACCTATTTTATTATATTGAAGGTTGGAGGTGACCTGTGTTGATGATTCTTTGAACAATGTTACTATGAGGGCAAGGCAGTGAATTGGGATTTGGCAATGATCAAGTGGTGATTAGATGTGTCGTCTTAGTTGATGTTACGAGTTGACCTTAGGGCAGTCCAAGAGGCATGAAATTGGACAAAGTGTCAGAGATATGGCCTCAGTAATGTCTGAGAGGTGTGCAAAAAGCAGGGCACCAGGGGTCTTGAGACCATTGGAGGTTGTGTGATCAAATCATCACAGCCAAAAGACTATGGTGAGAGCCTTGGGCCAGAGAATGGTAGACAGCACACCTGTTCTGCTGAAAAGCCAAGATGTTAAGCAGCAGGAAGCCCAGAGTTCACAGGCCATGGGAAGTGGACTAGTGGGCAAGGTGGACATTGTCACAGCCAGTCATGGGATCAACAGAAGAGAGAATCCCAATGTGAATTTCTCTGTTCATTTTAATTCTCATTATCAAAAGGATTAGGGGTAACTGGACCAACAGGCGTGCAGGTAGAAACTGTATTCAATTTTTAGGCTGCGTGAACCTATTTCTTCCCTTAAGAAGTAGTGCTTAGTCATTTTCTCGCTCCCTCTGATCAATGTGACCACCTGGCAAGATAAACAGTAACTCAGCGTCTCTAGGTTTTTAGTGTTCCGATCACTACTTGTCTCTGTTTTTTACCTGGATGCTGCACTGGTCTTCTTGGCCACATGTTGGTCCTTCTGGACTCTGCAATCAAGTCTCACCACCTGGCACCCTAGGACATGCGTCTGGCATCAGTAAATACACTAATTATTTTACATTTTTTTTGATCTTTATTACTCTTCTTTTACCTTCCTATGAGACCAGGAATCGTGCCCTTTTAATGTCACACTGGCCAGAGGGACCATCTCATACCAAGACTTGTTATGCCTTCATAGCTCAATCCTTTTTCTACCAACTAAGGAACAGTCCTCTAACCCAAGATTAAAAGAGCTATACTCTTTCTATTTGCTCCAGCACGCCCCCCTTGTTCTTATTCTCCAGTTATTGATTCACCTCTTTCTTTCTTCCTGGCTTTCCATCTCCTCACTCCTTCATTTCGATCTTCTCTGTTTTATCATTCCTACACTTCCTTTTGATGTGTGCCTTTCTCCCTTGCTCTATAAATGTTCTTCCACCTCCTCTCCTACCGTTACCTCGAGGGTCTCTTCTTTGAGCCAATCTTTTTTTTTCTCATCATCCTCTTCCCCCTCTGACTTAAGTGTATTTTTTACCACCTCCTTTTCCCTTCAGATGTTTTTCCTCCACTCCCTTTAGATGTTCCACCTACTCTTCAATTTCCCATCTCCTTATAAAATGCACTCCCTCGTCCTCCCCTCTCCCCCTTCTTGGATGTTTCAACTGCTCCTCCTCTTCTCCTGCCTCTTCTCTTAGCTGCCTCACTGTCCCGTCCTTTCTTTCCTCTCTTAGATGTTTTGCTGCTTCCTTGCCTCTCCTTTATAGCTCTTTCCCCATCTCCAACTCTCCTCCCTGCCTGCGTATTGCTCACTCTCGGGGTGTCCCTCCTTTTATACTCCATCCAGGGCTCAAATAAGGCACATGAGTGAGAGATAGGATGCATCTGTGCACTACTTGGGAATGGGACTCTAGATTGACAAGGGCTTGTGTGTACTACAATTTCTTCTGATGCTACTGTTTATCTTTTGGCCGTGCCGCAATTCTGCGGGTGAGGTGATATAAAGCCCATCCACTATCTTGAGTCAGGTGGGCTTCTCATCCTGGCTGCCTAACTCCCAGATGGCAATGGCATAGTCTGTGGCTGCTTAACTAACCTGTTTATGGGTCCCTCTTTTCCCTGCACATGACTGCAATGTCCTGGAGGGATGCAGGGAAATCTTGTTGTGCATCAAGCTAGTTTTGCTTATGGATTTCGCGCTGCCACCTGGCATGTATTGATGGTATCCTGTGGTTCACGGAGTCCTGCAACCACAGGCTTGTGAATGCCACTTCTAATAGAGGTTATTGAGTAAGGAAGGGTTCTTTCAGGTTTAATGACCACATGAAAAAGAAGGTTTGGGATGGGATGGGGCCCTGAAGGATCCTCTGTGTCCCAGTTCTGATGTAAGCATTGCAGGGTGGGTGGTGGTCTCTGGCCTCCAGTGTCTCCCAGTGCCCATCCTCTAACTTCTCAGCTGGTGCTGGTGTTTGGGCTAAGAGCAAGGCTTGAAGTCAATAGATCAAAATATGTGATAGGGGGGGACATAGGGTCGACCTGAGGTTTCAATTGGCTACCAAACGTGACAGACCAGCAATTTGGAGAGTTGAGATGCATAGTTTGACAAAGCAGCTAAGAGCCTAATAATGAGATGAATGGCAGATAGACTCCTAGCGTCACAAAGCTGAAATAATGTGCCATATAAAGGCAGGGCCAAGAGTTGGTTGGGAGATACGCAAGTGAGGTTCTGCAGCAGGACAGGGGATAGGCTGGGTAAGGAGTGCATCAAAGTCGATAAATGTGCGTTTTATATATAAACAAAAAAGTAACGCTTAACTTCTTTGTCAGAACAATCATACACGGTTCAGAGTCTGCCCCTATGCAGGCTTAATGTCAGTATCCACTATCTTATTCTAAGCTGCTGGTGACTATGGAATGTTTTGCATGGACATTGCCCTCATCTGACTTCTTTCGATTAGAAATCAATGTTATCTCCAGGTACCCATGATTATTGTGCCTGTCAGAAAATAGAATAGCCCTGCAGCTATCAACATGGCACCACTTTTAGCCAATAGTCACCATTCAATGGGATTTTCTCTACCGCCATAATGTAATGACTGAGGGAGTGAAAGGAGTCAAAGCTCAAGCACTGTACTCCTACTTCCACAGCACTGATTGTTAAGTCTTTAACAGTGAAATTCCCAGAGCCCAGTCTGGGTACTCTATGCCATGAACAGAACACACACTGGGATTTTAAGAATGACGTTTTGTATCCTGTGGAATCAGTGTATGTCTTCCTTAATTTCAACCAATACATTTAATATCATTCAGCCAACCTGCAAATTAATGTAATGGAGTTGCCTAAAGCAATTATAGGTACTTCTAACTTGTGGCCCTCGTTTTCTGGATTATAACGTTCTGCTAATACACGTGGCTTCAAGGAACTTTGCAAAAGGTCTCCTAATGCCAATCCACGATTTGGGCTGGTGGAATCATCAGGCCCTCACAACTAAAGAGGCTGGTATCTTACAAAGATGTCTGGAAGTTCTTTCTCTTTGCTGGCACAAAGCTTCAAGCTCACAGTTTATCCCTACAGCACTGCTACTACTGCACGCAGAACTTCATTTAACTTTTTGGAGAGGAATTCCCACAATTCCATGTCTTAAAAATGATTATGTCCTTTCATTGTTTTGGAAGTCAAAACACTTTCATGCCTAAAATGTTTACAGTAAAAGAGTCCCCTTAGAAATATACAGAAGT
Organism: Ambystoma mexicanum; assembly: GCF_040938575.1. Lineage (NCBI taxonomy): Eukaryota > Metazoa > Chordata > Amphibia > Caudata > Ambystomatidae > Ambystoma > Ambystoma mexicanum. Next base: position 259,324,477 of record NC_090932.1, on the reverse strand, counting down.
CGCTACCTCGGCAAGGGGCCAGATAGACTCCTCCTAACTCCAGTCTAAGACATAACATAAGGCAACGAACCCCATTGGATGTGATAGTCCCAATCCACATCTACTGATAATCTAGCCACAAGAAGAGCCAAAAGTGGATGAAGGAGGTGCTCAAGGGTAAAAAAGAGGCAAATAGAAACTTGAAAACTAGAAACTTGAAAGAAACTTGAAAGTCATGCTTCAAACTCAGTGTAAACTCTGAAAGTCTTTGACTTCTGGGTATTTTGTAGAGAATTTTGACCTACAAACCTCCAACAAAGATTATCTGACGCATTAACTGCAACTTACAGGGGACTGTTCCTGCCGACCAGCTAAAGAATACTTCAGTCCCCATCCCGACACCCGGTAACCTCTTGTTGGTAAGGGTAAATAGTATACTTCCTGAGGAAATAATGTATGTCGTTCCCAGATAGCAACTTAGCTTTTTTTAACTTCTTTATTTTAAATTCGGTTGCACAAGCACAGTTGTCACATAAATACATAGACCATAATTTGACTGAGCATCATAGCAAAACTTAGAGAACACTGTCCAGTTCCACCATACCCTCTACCCTCCCCTCTTCCCTCCTCCCTCAGCTCAAGCCTCTCCTTGGTCCAACGGGACCGGATCGTCTATAGTTAGCTCAGCGTCTTGCAGTAGGACCAACTGGGCCAATAGGGGTCTGTGAGTCTGAGCTCGGAAGTTCCGGTCATAGTCTAAAAGTGGGGACCAAATATTTGCAAACCGGTGCAGGAGGCCCGCCCTAGCTGCCATGACTTTTTCTGCCACTAAGATGTCCCATAACTTAGGCCACCACAGAAACATTGAGGGGGCTTCGGCGGTTTTCCAGGCATGGGCAATAGTGATTTGACCCGCTAGTAGCAGTTGTGTGAGGAGGTTAGCGCCCCCCCCCCTGTTTTGGGTAAACCCCCGAGACCGGTGCACCCAATAAGACAACTTCCAGATCCCTGGGAATGGTCACTTGAGTGATGTCTTTTATAGCCGCTATACACTGGTTCCAAAATATTTACACCGTGGGGCAGGTCCACCACATGTGTAGGTACGAGCCAGGCTGTCATCATTTGCGCCAGCACTGGGGGTCAAGGGATTGATTGAAGTGATGGAGGCGAATTGGAGGATAGTACCAGCACAGGAGCAGTTTGTGGGCACACTCTCGATTAGTGATACAGAAGGAGGAAGAGTGGGTTCTGGTCCAAATATCCGCCCATGTGTAGTCTTCCAAGGGGTAGCCCAAGTCCGACTCCCACTGTGACATGTATGAGGCTCTCATGGAAAGTGAATCGTCTTGCAGAAATGTATAGAGACTGGAGGTCTTCCCCCTTAGCGGCAGTCCCTGGAGGATTAACTCAAGAGGTCTGGGGGTTTGTGTGGCTTCCCGTCGAGCTTGGAGATTAGAGCACCAGTGCAGGAGTTGCGAGTTGGAGAACCTATCGGTTTCAGCCAAATGGAAGGTCACTTTACAGAGTTCAAAGGTGTGGGGCTGGCCATTTTCAAATAGTTGCCCCAGGGATTCCCGCTCCCCTGCTACCCATTTCTTGAAGTTGAATAGGAACGATCTGGGAGAGAAGGGCGGTTATGAAAAATCGGGGAGAATGGGCTAAGACCACGTGGGATGCCCTTATATTCAGTGCCCAGTCCCATATACTAAGGGTGTTTTTAGTGGATGTCAAGATCCTTGCCGAGGTCCTCTGCAAGGGGCTGGGGAGGTGGGATATGTGGGAGAGAGCGGAGGGGGAGTGAGAGACGGGACTGCTCTAGCTCCGCCCATTTCAGAGGGCCGGTGATCAAGTCCCAGGCATGAACGTGCACTAGTTGTGATATTTACGTAAGTTGGGGACCCCCAATCCTGCCAGGCGTGAGCTGCCCATCATTACCTTCTGAGATATTCTCGCCTTCCTGCCTTTCCACACGAGACAGAGCATTTTCCTCTGCAAATGCAAAAGGGGAGAGATTGGGATTGTGGTGGGCAGGGAGGAGCAGGCATAGAGAAAGCGTGGGAGAAGGTCCATTTTGCAGGCAGTTATTCGTCCAATGAGGGATATCTCCTGTGAGGACCATCGTTCCAGGTCCTTCTCCAGCTCCTTAAAGAGAGGGGGGAAGTTAATTGAATACACCTCTTTCGGATGGGCGGGGATATGAACTCCCAAGTAGGGTATAGACTTCCTGTCCCATTGGATCAGGCAGAGGGGTTCCAAATCTTCCCATTCCCGGGGCTCCAGGCCCACCCCTAGGGCAGCAGATTTCCCAAAGTTAATGGTAAACCCTGTGACCCTCCCAAACCTGTGGAGCTCGTGAAGGGAGGATATCAAAGAGGGACGGATATCTGTTATGGAGAGTAGGACGTCATCAGCATAAAGTGAGATCTTATGCTGGCAGGCGCCGACTGGCAGCCCCCTAATATTAGGTCCATACGAATCCGCAGGGCGAGGGTCTCCATCACTAGGGCAAACAGGAGAGGGGATAGGGGGCATCCCTGTCTGGTTCCACAGGTCAAGGGGATAGGGTCCGATAGATTATGGTTAACCCAGAGGAAGGTTTTAGGGGATTGATAGTTGGCCAGAAACATCTTACGGAAATTCGGGCCAAAGTGGAAGGCTTCTAAGGTGAGCTGCAGAAATGTCCAGTACACTTTATCAAAGGCCTTAGAGGCATCCAAGGTCAGCAGGGCCAGTTGGTGTGAATCTTGGGTCGCTATATCTATCAGGTTCAGTGCCCTTCGGATGTTATCCCTGGTGGACCTATTCATAATAAACCCTGTTTGATCTGGGTCGATTAAGTTGGGCAGAATAGCCACCAGGCGGTTCACCAGAATTTTGAAATAGATGTTAGCATCAATGTTTAGTAAAGAGATGGGTCATTTTATATGGGATCTTTGCCAGGTTTAAGCAAGAGAACTGTTATAGATTCTTGCATAGAAGGGGTAATGGGGCCCTAGGCGGCAAATGAGTTGAAGAGGGCAGTCAGCGGTGCTGTTAGGCAACTTAGCTTTTTAATTGCTGTTGACTTATAGTGTTAAAGATCACCAATAAGGAATCACCCTAAAACTGGCTCGTTCATAAACAGGAGAGACTTAAATAATAAATCCAAAATGAGTCTCCCACAAAGTGGAGGCTTTGATTTGCACATATCCTAATGGGAGGTTTGGCTGTCCCGAGAGGTAGTTTGCATGGTTCATTCAGAAATGCTTTGAAACCCCTAACAATACCGTTCTGCCCCAACCACTACTGACTCAAGAAAACAATAAAAGCCACACTGTTTGCATAATAATCTTTTACAATTTCCGTTCATCACACCCTTACACCAACCCCACCACACAAGGTGGGTCAAAGGAAGGATAGCTAAATGTGGACGATACACCTTAAAAAGTGTGCAGCTTCAGGGACAACTAAGCAAGTGGTAAAATAAAAGTGTTCTGAAACTCAGTAGCGAAGCTTCTGAAAAAAATGAGGATTGTGAGTCCTAAAAGGTTCTATTAAGCAACTGTTAGTCATCAGGGTATTTCCTCCTGGCCGAGGCATCAAGTCACTCATAGTTCTCAAGGTGGTGGAATAGCCAGCACCCCTGATAACAGCTGGTGGACTACGCCTTATTGGACAGGGGTCATCTGGCATTCAGATGACAGTCTAATCTTTCTGGGGTTGATTTGCAAGCCATAATTATCATAGCCCCTGCCAAAGGCGATGTAATGAGGTGGGACAACTACTGCTAACTAAAGCCCCTCTGGAGTCAGTCCCGAGCTTGGTTGTGTTGTGAACCTTCCTGACACAGATTCTTGATAAGCCTTCTGGGCCTGAGTTTGCAATGAGCCCATCTGACTCAGGTCCTTAGTGAGAACGCCTTATTTTGTTTCCTTGGTGGGCTTGCCAGTCCCGACAGAGTCCTGTCTATGGCTTGCAGCTAACCGATTTCTCTTTTTGGGTCTTTAAGCTTTTGGCCTACAAATGTCTTGGTCTATGTCAACAAGGTTGCACTCCAGCTTAGGCCCTACTGGCTTCAGCGCCTGACCCTCTGCACTCCTTTAACTTTTGGTGCTCCTAGCTTGTCCAATGCTATTTCTAGACTTGAGAACCTCACTTTCCCCTTTTCTCCTATACCTCTCGAACCCTCCTCCTTTTCCATCCTCCCCTGGCGTCCTCTAGCCTTCTCCCTCCTCCACTGGTCACCCTAAAGTGCCAAATTCTTACTGCCCCTGCTTTCTCATACTTCCTTTCTTCACCTCTCTTCCAACCTCCTTTGCAGTCACCTTCCTTTCGTCTTTCTCCTCCCTAAACATCCTAAAATGCCATGCCCCCCTCAACAGCTCCCTCTGTCTCCTTTCTTATCTCTCCTACCTCCACCAGCACCACCCTTTCCTTTAAAACATTTCCACTTCGTCCTTCCTGGTCTTTCAATGCTTTCCTTTCCCTTCTCTTGCTGTCCTCTTCCATTCACCTGCTCGTTTCTGCACTGTCTTCTCATCTCCAAACCACCTGGCAACAGTTATACTTGTGTCCTTTCAGGAAATGCAGCAATGAGTGGTTCAGTTGGGACACATGTTCCCAGATTATTCGTATCTGTTTCTGGACATTCATCAATGGCCCCCCTACCAAACCAAGAGTGTACACTAATGTTTGGGCCACTGATGGGTATCCTGTGGTTCCGTGGGTCAAGGCTATGAAGTGTATGAACGGCTTCTTAGGATCAATCGGCCTTCTCATAGAATCCACATGGATCCACTACAGCTCCCTCCATTTGGTGTGCGTATATTCGGCCTTCTTCATTCCTCTACGTGTGAGTGTTCTTGGTTATTCATCTCTTCATGGAACCCTAATCACCTAGGGAGATCATGATCACTGCCTGCATATGTGCGTAACTTTGTCTTTTGGAGCTGATTTGCGATTGGAAGCAGAACTGCTATCCACTCTTAAAAGGGAAGTCTGCCCTTTGCCAAATACCTATCAACATTGTACCTTCGGGGTAGGCAGGCGGCCCTACTGTATAGGCTGAGAATGGGAGAGATGTTCTTGGTAATTTTCCATACACCTTCCCTTGGGTTGGTATCTATCACGAAGCAGGTGGTATCCCATGGCCCACAATGTCGCTTTCACCCCCTATTATCTGCCTTCAGAGGTGGAACCGCCTCATGGGGCCCATCAAGAAAGATTTGGTGTTTGCTTAAGGGCAACATTGACAACCCCACCACCATCCAAAAGGATAACAAGACCCTCTGTTTTAATCACATTTGTTTTTCCAATAAAGAATGGGAAAGGTTATTGGGTAAGAAAACCTGGAGTGCATGCATTTATTTAAGGTGCACCCTCTAAGGGGTTTACGAGTTCTCCCCAAATACATTTTGGGAATTGTAAGACTAAATTATGCCAGTCGGGACAATTGGACTGGTAATAATGTAAAAGCATGGAAGGATATTAAGAGGTGGTTTGGGTCTTCTCTTTAAATTCAATTACTTGTGTGTGGAACATAGTGGCAAATAGTACATGGGTACGACGGACTGGGTCATTAACATTAAAATAACACATTTTGGGAAATACAGACAAATGCATTTTATAATGTGCCAGTAATATTGTTAAGACATGGAAGGTTTGAAATACAAATATCAAAGGGGTTACAGTGATGTCCCTAAGGACTATGGAAAGGTAGTGCCACGTAATGCATTTTGAAGCAAAATGGAACAGTGTCAATACCCAAGACCTGGTGGGATTTAAAAGCAATGTTCACTGAGGTCACATTACCCTTATAACACGCTTTAAAGTTAAGCATTTTAAATCAGATTGAACCAGCAGTTTTTGTCAGAATGTAATAATATGCGCCCCTTTTTCCTGCACATGTCTCTGTTGGGGCAAATGTGCACATATGTCATGTTGCATGTGAAGCTAGTTTCTGAATACAGAGTAACAGGAAAGGGCCGCCACTGCATTCTCCGCAACAATTTTGGCCATCCACCACCTGCCCAGAAACAGATTGAGCAAACCTGCACATGCCCAACCACCGGTATCACCAGTCTCTTCATATGTCTAGTGATAGATATTTTCTTTGTCCACATGCTCAGTGAGATACTGTCAAGTTATTAATGCCCAAAAACTTTGACTAGAGCCCTCTCTTGTCGTTCTATCCTTTCAGTTTCACATGCCTAGCAAACGTTGAATGTGCCTATAGCATTTCTCACTTACTCTTTTGCTGGGAATTCAGTGTTTAAGTTTATAAAAAGTGTATCCAGAGCTCTTCCAAGGCCAGAAGTATCTTAACAACATTAGTATTAACTGCTGTTGAAAATGTCAGCAGCCATATTAATACGTGCCTCTAGCTCAGGAGTCTGCAACCTGGAGCTCTTCAGATCTTTTGAAGTACAACTCCCATGATCCCTCACCATTGAGTATACCGACTAGGGCTGATGGGACTTGTAGTCCACCATTTCTGGAGAACCAAAGGTTGCAGACTCCTGCTTTAGCTAAAGGATACAATTGTGTGTTTGCAATATGCCCATAGACACCCTGCATATGGTTTACCGTTTAATTGAGCCATGACATGTGTACAGGGTTCACAGATTTTCCCTCATTTGTAGAGGGTTCTAAATGTGTAGATACATCTTTATTTTGGGCACAGCACCAAACAGCCTAATTTTGTAGAGAGCAAAGACTTGCAGGTGACAAACAAAGCTGCAAAGTGGCCACCCTTTAGCCACTCCTTGCTTTTAAACCATCACCTCCCTTTCCTTCTGGGGCTTCAAGTTTAGTTGTCTTTATAAGTATGGGCCTAATCCCCGAAAGCAAGGCACTATTTGCAAAAAAACAGGACTGGTTCAAAATGTCACATGACATGGGTTCGGGTGCCTGGCATCAACAATGAAATATAATAAATTGCTTGTTATGTTTTGATAATACAGTGCTACACCTAGTGCTTTCATACATATTTGGGGCTGTTTCTGATTCCAGGAGACGATTCAGTTCTTGGTATTAACACAGCAAGAGCATATTCCTTTGTGTATTAAAGAGCATTGCTATGTGTTTGTATTCCTGTTAACAGACCTGTTCATTTTACAAGGAGTGAGTGACCCAGCGAGTCCCTTTACAAGAGAAACTAGATTCTGCACCAATAGAATTCTTCTAGTGTTCTGTTAGCATGGCCATACGTTTATTTTCCAAACTCTTACGAAGCACAGCACCAAACAGCCTAATTGTGTAGAGAGCAAAGACTTGCAGGTGACAAACAAAGCTGCAAAGTGGCCACCCTTTAGCCACTCCTTGCTTTTAAACCATCACCTCCCTTTCCTTCTGGGGCTTCAAGTTTAGTTGTCCTTATAAGTATGGGCCTAATCCCCGAAAGCAAGGCTATTTGCAAAAAAAAACAGGACTGGTTCAAAATGTCACATGACATGGGTCCGGGTGCCTGGCATCAACAATGAAATATAATAAATTGCTTGTTATGTTTCGATAATACAGTGCTACACCTAGTGCTTTCATACATATTTGGCGCTGTTTCTGATTCCAGGAGACGATTCAGTTCTTGGTATTAACACAGCAAGAGCTTATTCCTTTGTGTATTAAAGAGCATTGCTATGTGTTTGTATTCCTGTTAACAGACCTGTTCATTTTACAAGGGGTGAGTGACCCAGCGAGTCCCTTTACAAGAGAAACTAGATTCTGCACCAATATAATTAATCCAGTGTTCTGTTAGCATGGCCATAGCTTTATTTTCCAAACTCTTACGAAGTATTTTTTCTGTGGCATGCATAGTCCTGCTTCTCTTTCAGTTGCAGTCTTTTCGCCACTCTGTCATCCCGTTTTAACTCCCGTCGCCTCACTTCTCACTACAACTGCCCCCTGGCAAATGCCTGTTGTATGCCTACACAAAAGCTCAAACTCTTGTTTTTGTCAATGCCTGTTATCAGAAGCTGGGTGACATTATTGGAAGATACTCGGTAAGTAAGCATGTCAACTCCAGTGGCATGGTTAATACTTATTTTTCCCGTTGACTTATATTTTCATTCTGCAGGGTTGACTTTTAAAGGGTCTTTAGTTTTCAAGAGTACACATTTTAAACATATCTGCGATTTCTCTTTCCTTTTCAATTACACCAGATCATTTTAGGCGGATTCAGAACTTAACACTCACTTTTTAACATTTGTATAGAGCGTATTAACTTTCGAAGCACAGTTCTGCTTAGAATTTTTGTATTGTGCAATGTGCACTAAAATTATTTTTTTACGTGTGTGGCAATAGAACGTTTGCATGCATTCTTTTCTTGACTATGTGCTGATTGAGAATTCCAGTGACCAAAATTTGAGCATTTAATAAGAACAAGCCGGTACTTATAAATTGGCTGTAGTCTTTAAAAAAAATAATAAACTATCATTAGTATACTTCTTCTTCTAACAGTGATCCGAAAGTAGTTGGATGCACCGCCTCATTTTGGGTGAAATGACCGGACTCTGAAATGTATTGTTATTAATGCTTACTTATATTGTGCTGAACCTTGCCCGAAAAGATTTGGTGATCACTTCGAAAGAACTCGTTTAAATGAAAGAGTCATATAATGTGAGGCATGGAGGCGGAAACAGGACGGCTGTAACAGTAAGTCTTTATTCCCAATAAGTGCCCAGAGCACCCTAAGCACTGCCTCCCTCCAACAGCACCCAGCTCCAACTGCCCCTGGTTCCAGATTTGACCCTGGAACCTGGAGCTATCCACAAAATACGACACAATCCCCCCCACCCCTTCCCAAACCCCCACACTAATGGAAATGAAAAAACAACAATGCTCAATAACATCTGTGGGGCATAATACAAAGAGCTTGAAGAACAAAGAGCTTGGAGAAACAAGAAGATATACAGAAGAAGGGAAGGTAGAAATCGTTACCAATGTAGCAATAAACCAAAGGTCAAAATAGCTAAACATCAATGAGAAATTGCGCAACGTAAAAATGGCAAATGCCACACAGAATAAGTTCTTCCGCAACACCACCATCCATACCACCCACTCCTACATCCACATCAACCATTCCATGCTCCTCCGAAGTGCTGTCACCCATTCCACTTCCTTTCATTCCCTCTGCACTCACAGCCCTGTCGATATTCCATATGGACCCAGGCTCTATTCTAACCTCATTGGGCAACAACTCCACCACCCTTTTGGCTCTGAAAATGTTGACTTCCCATTAGCCAAATAGTGTCATGCTTCAGGCATGGAAGCATTGGAATAGATGGCGGCTCTCATAATATGGCAGTTACTGTTCCTCTTTGACGGTCTACGCCTTTCCAATATGGCCACCAGTCTATATGTAGTTCCTTTTCTCTAACCGCTGGCGCGTTGTATCATTTCTGATTCTTTCGCCGCCGGTCTCTGTGTATTCTATATCCAGTGACTTGTATTTTTCAGCTATTTCCCTCTCTGTTTCCTTACTGATTCTTCTATTTACTTCTCTGTCTCTCGTCACCCTCGGACTCCAGATCTAACAGGTACGTTTTGGTAGTTCATCTGACCTATCCTTATTCACAGTTTCAGGCTAGTTCCCCTCTTGGTTGTGATCTATCTTTCATTCTCCGCTCCTCTGTTATTCTTCAGTCTCATATTTTTCCCTCCTTGTTATCCCTGTTCTAATTTACCTTTATTTCTTTGCTACCGCTCGGGTTTCCTGTTTGAGCCGCTCCTGCATTCCTCTATTTTCTCCTACGCTCCTTTTTTGTTTACTACTGTCCTTCGTCTGATTTTCTTCCAATCCTTAGATCCAGTTGTTCCTTCTATTTTTCTTCCTCTGTCTAGCGTTTCAGTATTTCTTCTCTGTTTCGCTCTTGTACCTGTCTTTAGCCATCTCCCTCTCGCAGGTTAGGTCTCAGTAGTTTGCTGCTTTCCTTTCCGAATCCGTCTTCAGTACCTTCCTGGATTTCTCTCTACTACGAACTAGTGGTCATGCCACCCTGAGTTATCCTTCCTGAAATAGACTCTGCCCAGCCATCCTGAAATACCCATCCTTAAGATTATACTCACAGTTGTTCGGAGTTAATTCCCCAGAAGTCATCTTCCAGTCGGCCTGCCATCAAGGATACTTCAAGTGTTTCCTCCGCACCAAGACTTAAAATACAAGGGCTTTTTCTGCTACGGCTTTTTCCCTGATCAATGGGCTTGCTCCTTGGCCTTCCCCTGACCTGGGTTTCAAATCAGGTCATAGTGGGCGCTGAGGGAGCTCGCCCTTCTTTGTACCATAAGAAGGAGAGAAAGAAGAAGCCTATCAAGTCAACTAGACTAAAGAAGAAGTCGGAACAGCGAGAGAGTTCCTTAGAAGACGCAGGTGAGGAGGAGTGAGGTGAAGATTTGTCCAGTCTCGACAGTATACAACAGCCACAAGAACCAATGGCCTCTTTGGAGCAATTCCAGGAACTCTGTAACGCCATCCAAGGGTTACGGACGGACATGCAGACCCTCCAAGCCCAGAACCAGGCCCTCAAGCAACAGGTTGACAACCGTGAGGAAGGTCGAGGAGATCTATCACCTATGCCACTTGCTACCGGAAAGTTTGACGGAAACCTAAGGTTGCTAAAGGAATTTTTGAACGCCTGTGCAGTATATTTTTCTTTTAGACCTAGGTCATTCGAGACCGGCAGGTCCCGAGTAGGCTTTACCATATCCAATATGGTAGGAAGTGCACTAGCCTGGGCTACTCCTGTAGTAACCAACCAGGACCCTGCAGTTAATGACTATGAGCCCTTTGTAGAGGCTCTCAAAGTCTGTTTTGATCGACCAGAGGTACAATATCATACCTTTGAGGAATTATTCGACGTCAAGCAGGGAATCCAGAATGTTCAATACTACATCGCCCAGTTTCAAAGGCTGGTCTCCACTACTGGATGGCCAGATACAGCTCAACAGACCATATTCAGAAGAGGGCTGCAAGAGGAGATAAAGGAAGAACTAGCCCGGGTGGCTAGACCAAATTCCTTCCAAGTACTTGTGTTGCTTGTCCTGCAGATTGAATTTAGATTACAAGAGAGACGTCAGGAACGGAGGAAGGTCCGTTCACCCTCTGCATGGCCATTGGTTCCCCCTCAGGTGAAGGAGAAGGTTCCTACAGAAGAACCTATGCAGATAGGAGCCACAAGGGGTCCTTTGACACCTGAAGAGAGAAAGAGAAGACGTGAGTCAAATCTATGTATACATTGTGGGTCCTCCAAACATTTACTGCGAAATTGCCCTGCTGTTCCCCCTCGGCGTTCGGGAAACGCTCAAACCCGTATCCATGCAAGGGAGATATCGGGGGAAAGCAGCCCCAACCCTTGCAACTGTACCCAAGCAAGGAATGAGGGACTAGAATACAATCGCCTGATGGTGTTCCAACTCGAGGTGGTGATTCAATCCAGACCGCCGCTTTCCGTATTGGCCATGTTGGACTGTGCGGCCGCAGGAAATTTTATGGAAGTTACCTGGGCCCAAGAACATCAAATACCACTCCAGGTCAAGGAGAAGGTAGTAGCTGTCGAGTGGGTAGATGGCCGTCCGTTAACATCAGGATTGTTAACTAATGAGACCATTCCCATCCAAGTTTCAATGAGTCATCACATCGAATCACTCCCTTTTGATGTTATACGAGCTGCTCACTTTCCAATAATCCTCGGGATTTCTTGGCTGAGGCGTCATAACCCCCAGATTGACTAGTCTTTGAATAAATTATACTTCGAATCGGACTTCTGTAGCAATAACTGTTTTAAGGAATCCCCATCAGAGATACAGGCAAAGGTATCTAGGGTTCAGCTGTGTAACACAATTTTCACAATCCCCCAACAGTATCAGGATTATACTGAAGTCTTTGAGGATGTTATACCCCGTCTCCTCCCACCTCATCGTCCAGAAGACAGCAGTATTGAACTTAAGGAAGAGGTTTCTCTTCCTTTTGGAAGAATGTATCCGCTGTCAGGAATGGAGAAGTAGGCCTTAAGAGAATATCTTGAGGCCAACCTCAAGAACGGACTTATCAGAGATTCAAGATCTTCAGTTGGGGCATCGTTGTTTTTTGTCACGAAGAAGAATTCTAAGGAGCTACGCCCCTTTATAGACTATCGTGGCCTCAACAGTATTACCATAAGGGATTGTTATCCCATGCCCTTGACACGTGACGTTCTTGAAGCTGTTAGGAATGCCCAGTTCTTCACCAAGTTGGATCTTCGTGGCGCTTACCATCTTTTGCGAATAAGAAGCGGAGACGAATGGAAGACAGCATTCAGATCACCTATGGGATTATATGAGTATTGCGTCATGCCGTTTGGTTTGGTAAATGCCCCGGCAATTTTTCAATGATTTATAGACAAGATTTTTGCTGACATGCTATATGTGTCCGTTGTAGTCTACTTGGACGACATACTTGTCTTCTCCAGTAACCTTGACGATCATCGACTTCATGTGTCCGAAATATTGAACAGACTCCGCAAGAATCACTTGTATGCCAAGCCTGAAAAGTGTATATTTGAAGCTGAAGAAGTAACCTATTTGGGATTCATTCTTTCATCCAAGGGAGTACGGATGGATCCGGAGAAGGTTAAGGCTATTACCCGGTGGGCAGAGCCATCTTCTGTAAAGGAGGTGCAATGTTTTTTGGGTCTGGCAAACTTTTATCGCTGTTTTATCCCACACTTTTCGGAGATGGTGTTACCCATAACGTCCTTGTTATAGAAGGGTGTTCCCTTTGTTTGGTCACCTGAAGCACACAAGGCCTTTCTATCTCTAAAGGAGAGATTTACATCGGCTCCTGTACTTATGCAACCTGATCAGTCTAAACCCTTTGTACTAGAGACAAATGCTTCTGGGGGTGCTTTGGGCGCAGTTTTGCTGCAAGAGTACCAAGATGGAGAAGAACATCCCATAGCCTACTATTCACGCACCTTGTCCTCAAGTGATAGGAATTACTCAGTGCTCGAACGTGAAATTTTGGGGATGCGCATGGCTAGCGAAGAATGTTGTCACTTGTTGCAAGGCGCTTTCCATCCTTTTGTAAAAGAAACTGATCACCGCAGCCTCAAGGTTTTGCAACAGATGGAGTGTAGGAATGCCAGACATGCACGCTGGGCTTACTATTTCTCCAACTTCAATTTTACCATTACCTACATACCTGGCACACAGAACAGCGTAGCAGACGCTTTGTCCAGGAGTTGGCCGAAGGAGGATCAGGGCATATCTTCAGTTGAAAGGATTCTACCATAACACAAATTTGTTTCAGAGGTGAACACTTTCCTCCATTTACGTAATTATCCCGCAAGAGAGCTGAAGTCTTACTGTTTCAGAAGAAGGAAGGCTTATGGTTTCGGGGTAATGCTCTATTCCTACCTTCTGATACATTGCAAAGAATAGCTCTCCAATCCTGTCATGATGCTCCCTTGGCAGGACATAAGGGACAGAAGGCTACTTATGAACTGATAACTCGAAACGTTTGGTGGCCAACAGTAAGTGAAGATGTGAGATCCTATGTTTCCTCATGCCCAATATGTGCTGCTTTGCAAGGTGTCCCGACAGAGACCTTTGGGTCTTTTAAAGCAGGCCGCATTACCCTCTCGACCTTGGGAAGTCCTATCCATGGATTTCGTGGTCAACTTACCTCTATCTCGAGGACAAACAGCTATTCTGGTAACAGTAGAACTATATACAAAATTAGCCCATTTTGCAGCATTGAAGGGGGTACCCACTGCTTCTGAGACCGCTACTATATTCCTCTGAGAGGTTGCAAGACTATATGGCATTCCACTGACGGTAATTTCCGGCAGGGGTACTCAATTCACTTCAAAGTTTTGGTCATCCCTTTGTGATAGGTTGGGTATTCAAAGGGCACTCTCTTCTGGCTACCATCCTCAATCTAATGGACACACCGAGAGGCTTAATGCCAACTTAGAGCAGTACCTCAGATGTTTTTGTAATAAGTAACAGGATGACTGGGCAAATTTTCTTCCAATGGCAGAATTTGCCTACAACAATAATTATTACACAGCTATGCAAATGAGTCCCTTTAAATGTACCTATGGCTATCATCCTCGGCATATACCAGTCCTAAGTTCTTGTGCTTCTAAGACACCAGCTGCGGAAGGAATGGTATCTGAGCTAAAGAAAGTACATAAAGAAGCCTTGCAATCTCTAGAAGATAGCAGAAAGACTTATAAGAAGTATGCTGACCGCAAGAGATCTTCTAACCCTCTATGGAATCCAGGTATGCAGGTATGGTTAGCCACTAAATACCTACCACGATGGGTTCATTTAGGCAAGTTCACTCCCCGATATAGCAGGCCATTTCGGGTACTTTCCAGAATAAACCCAATAGCCTTCAAACTAAAGCTGCCTGCTAGCCTAAGACGGGTCCATCCAGTGTTTCATACCTCTCTACTGAAAGAATATAAGGGAGATCCCTTCAAAAGACAACCTAAGAAGGTTAAGACATCTACACCCACTGAACTAGAGGAGTACGAGGTGTCCAGACTGGTGGACTCTCGTTACAAGCAGGATATCTTACAGTACCTGGTTCAATGGACGGGTTTCCCCAGGTCGGAAAGGACTTGGGAACCGAGATCGGATATTCATGCTCCCAGATTGATTAAGAGATTCCATAAACTCAATCCGGGAAAGCCAGGGGGAGGTAGGCACCGCAGGGGGCATACTGTCATGCTTCAGGCATGGAAACATTGGAATAGATGGCGGCTCTCCTAATATGGTCATTACTGTTCCACTTTGACCATCTATGCCTTTCCAAGATGGCTGCCAGTCTATATGTAAGTCCTTTTCTCTAACCGCCGGCGCGTTGTATCGTTTCTGATTCTTTCGTCGCCGGTCTCTGTGTATTCTATATCCAGTGACTTGTATTTTTCAGCTATTTCCCTCTCTGTTTCCTTACTGATCCTTTACTTCTGTTTACTTCCCTGTCTCTCGTCACCCTCAGACTCCAGATCTAACAGGTCCATTCTCCGCTCCTGTGTTATTCTTCAGTCTCGTATTTTTCCCTCCTTGTTATCACTGTTCTAATTTACCTTTATTTCTTTGCTACCGCTCGGGTTTCCTGTTCGAGCGTCTCATGCATTCCTCTATTTTCTCCTACGCTCCTTTTTTGTTTACTACTGGTCCTTCATCTGATTTTCTTCCAAACCTTAGATCCAGTTGTTTCTTCTATTTTTCTTACTCCGTCTTGCGTTTCAGTATTTCTTCTCTGTTTCGCTCTTGTACCTGTCTTTAGCCATCTCCCTCTCGCAGGTTAGGTCTCAGTAGTTCGCTGCTTTCCTTTCCCTATCCGTCTTCAGTACCTTCCTGGATTTCTCTCTACTACGAACTAGTGGTCATGCCACCCTGAGTTATCCTTCCTGAAATAGACTCTGCCCAGCCATCCGGAGATACCTATCCTTAAGACTATACTCACAGTTGTTCGGAGTTAATTCCCCAGAAGTTATCTTCCAGTCGGCCTGCCATCAAGGATACTTCAAGTGTTTCCTCTGCACCAAGACTTAAAATACAAGGGTTTTTTCTGCTACGGCTTTTTCCTTGATCAAGGGGCTTGCTCCTTGGCCTTCCCCTGACTTGGGTGTCAAATAAGGTCAAGGTGGCGGCTGAGGGAGCTTGCGCTTATTTGCACCATAAGAAGGAGAGAAAGGAGAAGCCTATCAAGTCAACTAGACTAAAGAAGAAGTCGGAACAGCGAGAGAGTTCCTTAGAAAACACAGGTGAGGAGGAGTGGGGTGAAGATTTGTCCAGTCTTGACACATAGATGCCTTTTTATATCCATACCCATGAGCCAGGAGACTCAACCCTAGACCGTTTCAACTTCCCCAGCCTTTCATCATAATTCCTCTAATACTTAATTTGCGCCTGCAACAACTTCCTCAGATTCCCTAGACTTCAACGTGTTCACGTGCAACTTATTCACCCAATCAGGGTTGAAGCGAGAGTTAGCTTCTCTTCCCCATATCAATTGAAATGGCGACACTCCCGTAACACCATTTGGTGCTACTGGGACATACCATAACAACTTTCTCAAAATTGTCCTCACGTTCATGGCATACCTGACCAACTGCCATGGCACGTACAATCACTCTAAAACGCTCCAACAACCTTGGACTGGGGACGATATAACGATGTAAACCCCCGCTTCAGGCCTTTGTTCTTTGTAAATTCGGCCACTTCAGCACACTTAAACTGCGACTGTTATAACGTATTACCTCAGACAGGTGCCCCTCTCATCTAAAAACGTAATCCATGAATTTAACAATCTCTCTACTAGTTGCTCGCTTGACCAACTTTACCTCCGGCCACTTCGAGGAATAATCTATCAAAACTATCATGAACCTGATTTTCTTCCCAAGCGTGTCATGCGGTCCTAAAACATCCACCTCAACACGTATCCATGCACCTTCTGGTGACACAATAGGCACCAACTCTTGCGTGTGAACCTTCATGACCTTGTCAGTATTTCGACAGGCCCAGAACTCTCTCACCTTTCTATCATCCTGTCCATTCCAGGCCACCACTCTCTCTTCCACAATTTCCTCTTTGTGTCTGCTAGCCCCGGATGCCCCTCATGGGCTTTATCCATCCACTTCTCCCATAAACACTCCAGAACTACTAACACCTCCCTTCTGAGAAGCAACTCATCCTCCACGGTAAATTCCTCCTTCACCTTCCAAAGGATTCTATATTTATCCCAATGACCACGTCTGGCGGCTGGCCTCTCATCCACTCCTCCTTCCCAATCACTGCATACTCGTCAGCAAATTATTCTTACAAACATGCAACTACTTCTTCATCCTCTTCCTCATTGTCTCCATTCACTATTTCCAACGGTAATCTCAATAAATAATCGTTAATTCTGTTCTGCACCCCTGGAACATACTCCACTGCAAAATCATATTCTTGCACATGAATGCAAAGTTTAGCAATCCTGGGAGTTTCCCTCATCATCCCTTTCACCATCAACAACTCCACCAACTGTTTAAGGTCCATTCCGTACCATAAACGCCACCCCCAAAAAAAAAATCTGAAATATTCGATACCCCAAACACACGTCAACAATTCTCTCTCAATGTCTGAATACCTACTTTCGCAATTGGTCACCGCCCTGGAAGCATGACATATTATCATCTCACTACTAACCATACCAAGGGATAACGCGCTCCCGATCCATTCCCGCTAGCATGCACCGTGATGATGGACTTATCCCCAATCTTGAACCCTCCCAGATTCTTCGCACTACACATTTCTTCCTTGATCATGCTTACTGCTTCATAATGTCTCCTAATATTGACAATAAGGATGTGATGGATGGAGCCCCTAGAAACTGCAAGTACAGCCAGCAATAAATTTAAGTGCATTTTTCACAGCTTGTTAAGGTGTGTGTGCAGCCAGAGGGAAGACACATGGCTTAAGTCTTGTGTCTTTGTTAAGGTGTAACTTGTGGATATGCAGCTTGCAGATGTCACAGTTTCTCTGAATACCATTTGAGTATGTCCACATTTTTGGAAGGGCAAGAACCCCAATCGGATTCTTACTGTCTGTAACTGCACCCCTCCTTGTGGTTGCTGAGCAGGCGTTATGCCATGCTGTGCAGCGTAATGTAATGCAAGGTTTCGTACAGTGTCAAAATATGAAATCAGTAGTTCATAGTCTGCTTACAAAAAGGACCCTCTACGATTTGGATGAAAGCCGGCTAAGAATTCTAGTGTCAGATTCGGTGTACATAACGGTCCGTGCCTGGCATTGACTAGATTCCCTCTCAACCAGTTTAACATTTTTTTATGAGTTTAAGGCATTTCGGGAAACTGGTATGAGGTGGTATTGGATAGTGTTTAGGTCTCCTCTTATCAGAAGATTGATATACACATTATTGGTTCTATTGGCTGGCGTAATTGTGCGATTGCCAGAGTAAAGTTTGTATTTGGAGTATCACAATTTGATAATCTAAGCCAATCAAACAAGGCTGTTCTGCAATGGATAGCAATTTGGACTTCCTTATGATAAGCCATCTTCTGTGCTCACTCAAACCTCCTGTTAAAAAAACATTATAGAGCATTTCTTTTGCCCGGTCCGTTTGCTGTGACCATTGCATGAGGTGAAATATTAGCAAATACTGTCGTCGTTCTCAAATGGGTCCCATCTGTGAGGGTGCCACCTTTCTTGATTTCCTTTTTTGTTTATTTTACTTTCATTTAATCTTGGCAGGTTTGTTTGTTTGTTTGTTTGTTTATTTATGTATAGAGCGCTCCAAACCCAAGGATATCTGGGCGCATTACAGGAATTTTCAGTTTGTTAGTTACATTACATACATTTCAGGTTACATTAACCACAAATGTTGCATAATGGGGCTGTGCCACATAATGCTTCAGTACATAATAAGACATAGAATATATACAAAAAGTTATTTAGACATACAGATACAGCACAGGTGCTGTTTACAGGGTCCTAGTTTCAGACAGCTAAGGTTGTGGTATGTCTTTGGAGGTGAGCCAATGTTTGGTATTTTTCCTAAAGATGTAAAAGGATTGGTCTACTCTTAAGGTAGTAGGTAGGGAGTTCCAAAGTTGGGCAGCCATGATGGGATAGCTACTACTGCGTGCTTTTTTGAATTTGAACCTGGGGACTCTTAGGCAGAAGGAATTAGAAGTCCTCATTGGTCGTGTGGAGTTATTTTTGATTAATATGTCCATTAGGTATTGAGGGGCTGAATTGTTGAGACATTTGTAAGTCAGGGAGACTGTTTTGAGTTGTATTCTTTCCTTGATGCAGAGCCAGTTATTATTCCGTCTGACCACTGAGATATGTTGCCTTCTGGAGATGCTTAAGGCTGTTCTAAATGCGTTGTTCTGAAGTATTTGAAGTTTATTGACAATATATTTGCTGGCACCTAGGTACAGTGCATTGCAATAATCGAGTTTTGAAAGTATTAGAGCTCTAGCCAGGGTAATGCAGCTTTCTGTAGAAAGAAAGGGTTCACAGGCGTGGATCAGCATACAAGTGTAAGCTGTCGCCGATGCCGTAGCACTAACTTGATTACGCAAGCTCAAGGCAGCGTCTAGGTAGAAAGCCAAGGTTTTTACCTCCTTAGCCACCTTGATGTCATTGCCATCGATGTTGAAAGAGAGGTAGTGATTGCTAAGTTTCTTCAGATTGGCCGGTGTGCCTAAAAGCAGTAACTCGGTCTTCTCATCATTCAGACACACACCATGTGAGGCCATCCAGCCCTGAATGATGAGATAGATTTTGTTAACCATTGCCAGATCCTTGTCGTAGTCGTCTGTCAAAGGTATGAGGATCTGGGTGTCATCTGCATAGTTAGTGTAGATGACACCCAGAAGGTCTAAGTCATCAAACAATGGTTTGGTAAACACGGTAAACACATTATACATTGTAGGCGATACACAGGATTCTTGCGGGACTCCGCATGCTACAGGGATAGGATCAGCTGTTGCTGATGGTGAGAAAACTCTCATGGATCTGTTATTCAAGAAAGATTGGATCCATGCTGTTGCTTCTGTGGAGAAATGGGCTGCTGTTGACAAATGTTTACAAAGCACCTTATGATCAACCAGATCAAAAGCGGCTGAAAGATCTAATCGGAGTAAGAGGGCGGGTTTCCCTTTGTCTTTCAAGTCGTCAATCTGGTTCTTCAGGTCAATCAGAGTTGTTTTGGTACCATGTTGGGGTCTGAAGCCAGATTGTCGAAGTCCTAGTAGATTGTTGCTCTCTAAATATGATTGTATCTGGATATAGGCTGCTTTATCAATGATCTTCAATAGAAAGGGGACTGTTGTGATAGGTCTGTAGTTCGTTGGGATGCTAGGGTCCATGGAGGGTTTCTTTAATAGTGGGAGTACCCATGAGTTCTTCAGGTTAGTGGGGACAGTGCATGTGCAGAAAGAGGAATTGATTAGAGTGGCGATGAAGTGGGCTAGGTCACTAGCAGCTTCTTTGATTGTAGATGCAGGGCAGGTATCTCCCTGGGATCTGGAGGGTTTGAGTGAACTTATAATATTTTCCAATTCTAGGGTGGAGACTTGGGAAAATTTAAATCGCTGTAGAGGTTTAGGAGGGTTAGGATAGGATTTCAAGGTGTTTGCTTGAGTGGGGGGGTTACGTTTTTTTGTAGCTATTTTATTTTGGAGAAGAGAGATCTTGTTAACTAATGCATCTTGGATCTTAGTGCACCAAGTTTTGTCCTTATTGCAATTGTCTGGTGGCGCGGTAGGAGATTCTAGTTCTCTTAAGATGACAAAGAGTTCTCTAGTGCTAGAGCTTGCTTTATTGATCCTATCGATATAGGTGTTGCGTTTAGCTAGAAGAATTTCTGCTTTGTAATTAGCTGTGTTTTTGAGTAGGTTATCTTTGTTGGCTGAAGTAGGGTTATTTTTCCAAGTGGTTTCCCATTTTCTTTTTTCCTTCCGCAAGGCTTTAAGTTTGGATGTAAACCAGGTGTTCAGGTGTGCTTTAGGTTCGCCTTTGCACTTTTTTAGGGGTGCAATTTTGTCTAAGACTAGGGTGATAGTATTGTTGTAAAGTTCCACTAATACGGCCGGATCGGAGGAGGCAGGGAGGCAGGCAGGGGATTTAGTATGGGTCGGAGAAGGGGCTTAAGTTTGTCCACTGTGATGTTTCATTTGTTTCTAGTAGGAATAGGTGGAGCTATAAGGTTATTTTCTTTTTTTTAGGGAGTGCACAATATTGGATAGTAAAGGTGAGTAGAAGATGGTCAGTCCAAGGGTACGGTTCAATAGAGGTTACAGTTGTCTCACAGTTGAAGTCGGCTACCCAGTCTAGGGTTCTTCCTTTTTCATGTGTAGGGTGAAGAACTCTTTGTGTAAGGACTAGTTCAGCTAGGGAATTCACCAGAGCCAAGGCAGGTTGATCATTAGGATCGTTGAAACCAAGATTAAAGTCTCCTAATATTAGGATTTGCGAGGATGGCTTAGTATTAGTGGATAGTAGAGTGATGATATCTTCCTCAAAGGAGCTGATAGGGCCAGGAGGTCTGTAAATCAAGTACGCCGTTATAGCGCGCGTGTTGGTGAGAGGAAGTTTAACCATCAGCAATTCGTATGACGTGACAGTAGAGTTTGTGGAAATTCCCAGGGAGGATTTGGCGAAAAAAGGCAATCCCGCCACCTCCAGAGGATTCTTTGTCAGATCGCAATATTGTATATTTATCCGGAGTAGTAATTAAGAGGGAGGGCCTGCAGCTACATGTGGCCAGGTCTCTGATATTGCTAGAAAATCAATTTTTTTAATCAATAATCAAATCAGCAATGTCTGCTGCATGAGCAACCAGAGATCTGGCATTGATCAATGCCCTTTTGATTAATGTAGGAGTGTTTCTTTGGGAGTTGGTGTCAGGTGTAATAGATGTCATACAAGCTTTATTGAGAACTTTGCAAATTTTAGGTGCGGCTTTCTTCAGACCCTGTGGTTGGCTATTTGTGGGAGGTAGGCAAGAAGATATTGTGTACGTTTTACCTAATCTAGAGCCAAGTGCGGCATTTCTTACCGATGTAAGACATGGGAGGTTAGGCACCAGTGTAGGGGAGACTTTCTGAGTCACTGGGGTGGTGGCTAGTCTACTGAACGTTTCTCCTGGGGGGGTTGACTTCATGGTTATTGTGGTTGTTAAAGGTTTTAGATTGTTGCATTGGTTTAGTGGCTCTGATAGGTGTAGGTATGGTCGTAGACTTCAAGGGGGAAGGAATAAGGTGGGCTTAATCGTGTCTGGAATGTTCAAGGGTGGCAGAAAATTAGTAGGCTTCATCCAACTGACGTTGTTGGCCTGAGTTGATATGGCAACAAGTCCTTTATTTGTATGAGTCAGAGTCTTGGTAAGTGAGTGCTGTCTTGAATTGACAGGTGGCATCAACTGGTGAGGCGATAATAGGATTTAAGCTGATGATCAGAAATCTAACACTGATGTCAATGATAGTGGCATATATAGTTGTTAACAGAGAGGTGAAATAAGGCAGTCCACAGACATTCAATGCAAGGGGGTCCGAGTTAAGCGACAATAAAACACTATGCTTCCCCGAGTTCAGCAACAATAAAAAAAATACTCAGGTGCATATATGGCAATTAGCATAAGATTTGTCTGTTAGATATTGGTAACTGTAACAAACATCCCCCATGCGGTTAATATAGTAGTAAGCATTTGTGATTGGCACTATAACAGTTGCTAGCATGCAAACATACATGTCAAATATGGGTAAGCCTGATATAAACCTATCAGTTAATATCTAAAACCCCCAAAAGAGCTGTAAAATAGCAGATATTAATGGCAAATGAAAGCAAATTGGCGGAGTACGGGCGCAGAGTTCAGTCTGCAGCAGTCTTGGTGGAGAGAGGAGCTGCAGCTACTGGCTACTAGTTACTTGAACTCATACTCTGTGATTTGGCGTGTGCACTTTTAAGGAAAAAACAATCCCTACAGCCCTTAAATACTCCTGAAGAGCGCAGAGCGCACGCAGAGTTCGGGCGCAGAGTCCAGACTGCAGCAGTCTTGGTGGAGAGAGGAGCTGCAGCTACTGGCTACTAGTTACTTGAACTCATACTCTGTGATTTGGCGTGTGCACCTTTAAGGAAAAAACAACCCCTACAGTCCTTAAATACTCCTGAAGAGCGCGGAGCGTTCACGGAGTTCGGGCGCAGAGTTCAGTCTGCAGCAGTCTTGGTGGAGAGAGGAGATGCCGTTGCTGGCTACTAGTTACTTGAACTCATACTCTGTGATTTGGCGTGTGCACCTTTAAGGAAAAGACAACCCCTACAGCCCTTAAATACTCGTGAAGAGCGCAGAGCGTGCGCGGAGGTCAGGCGCAGAGTTCAGTCTGCAGCAGTCCGCAGCTGAACGTAGCTGAACGTAGAGGTAAGACCATTATATGTTAAGCATATGGCTGAATTTGGTACACAGACCCGATCTATGCTAAAGCAATCCCTGCAATTGCGTGACAATGCTCCTAATCTAATTATGCATAAAAAAAATGAAGACGGGACAGTACATACAGAGGCATTGGGAGCTCTGGGAGGTTATGACTGGCTAAGAGAGGGGGCGGGGAGTCGAGTGGTTATGAATCAAGGATTGACACGACCCCAAACCCCAGCACCCCCATGCCTTGCACCCCCAAATGCATCCCTAGTTACATGCCCAAATTCCCTGGCTCAACTTGCAACAGCCCGCATCCATTGTAATGGACAGTATGCGTTGGGTGCGTTGGATGCGTTAGAAACACATGCGGTACTATATGCGCAAAAACTCTTAAAATGGCACCTGCCTGCAATGTTGATGGCCGCGAGACCGAAGATTCTACTTCTGCAGCTGAAAGTGCTACGCGGGCTGAGGCGGAGGTCTCGCTCACTGTAGCAGCTGATGAAGCTGCTGTAGATGAAGTCCTTTACAGAAATGAAGACGACGCCAGAAAGAAACACACCAAAGAGGTACCATTGAATGTAATAGAAGTCAACACTATCGCCTTCCAATCTCCTTTTTATGTCACCGATACTGAGCTATTGGAGATGGAAGTGCACACAAGGGATTTAGACACGAGGCTATTAAAATTTACGTTTCCTGAGAAAATAATGGAGACCATTAAACAGTCTGGGCAAATCAAAGAAAAGGATATTTTAGCTCCACTGACCACGTGGAAACAGACAGAACTGCAGTTTTTGGCAACTGTTACAAAAGGAAATAAACAAAATTCTTCATCTCCCGACGAACGCTCGAAAAAAGTGTCAGAACATTGTACGAGCATTGCACAAAATCAGACATGCAATACTGCACGAGAGCTCCCCACAAAAATGACACAAATTCAGCAAAGAGAAGACAAAAACAGCTGTTTCCATGGGCTTGATTTAGCTGGACGTGAAGTCCGGCTAACAGAACGCCTCAGAGACGTCTTTGAGGCCATGAAGGAGCGTCTGTCCGAAAGTTTTGTAACATCCAGTAAAAAAACACTGGGTGGAGACTTCGACCACACACAGTTAGCGGGAGAAGGTAGCACGTTACAAAACTCTCATTTGAACACGGCAAAACAATCGCAACAAGTACAGCTGGAACAGTTAAAAGACACTCGAGAGGAGCGGCCCGTGCAACAAAGATCTCTGCATAAAATAGTGCCTACTCGAATCAACGGGACTTCGACAAACACAAGTAATAAACACAAAATTTGACCGAGGCTCATGTCGCACTGCTCGACTCCAAAGTCGCGGGCTGATGTGACCGGGACAGAGCAGACCGCGCAAGGGACCATGGGATCTGAAGTGCAGAGTGATCACGAACCGTTCAATGCAAGCAATGACATTGAACTTACACATGTCCTCAAGGAGGCATCGGCAGCCATGAAATCAAATCTTTCAGCAGCAGCGTCTATTCAGATCCATAATAACGTTCTTGCAGCGTCCTCGTTGGCGTTAATCCCCTTTACCAAACTGTATGAGAGCCTGCATGAAGCAGTTCAAAGCAATGGGGCAATGTTAGGACAGATTATTGAAAAAATGCTAAAACTAGAATGCGTTAATAATACGCTACAAGAACGTTTAGACAAGGAAACTGCCACCCTAACAGCGTGGCTTAATAGATCGAATGAAACAGCTGCAAATGAAATTCTAGAAAAGAAATTGCTGATGGACACCATGATTGAGTGCTTAAAGCAAGCAACTAATACCATGACGTACAAACTAGCGTCAGGCCCGGAGACGAGATGTAGCACCTCAAACGTGATGACACAGACACACTGGTCTCCTGATGTCTTGTAAACTGATGCCCCCAAGTTGAACACACAGGATACAGCCGCTCAATCTGCTACTATCTCCACAGAGCCTAGAAATTCAACCCAGTGGGAAATGTCATACTGCCACAAAATGCCCAGAAAGCCATTACAGCAGCTATAGCAGCTATCTCCATAGAGCCTAGAAATTCTACTCCGGAGGGAAATGTCATACTGCCACCAAATGTCCCTAAAGCCACCACAGCAGCCCTAAATGTGTGTGCAAACTCGTCGGAGGCTGGGAAAGTGTTAAACTCAGACTGTGGCAGAGCATCATTGGTGCTGCCTGACAAACCCACAAAGATGATAAGTAATAAAAAGAATGATAAAACGGTCCTTGATAAAGTCATCGAACATCATTCTTCGATCATAGCACACTGCTCAAAAATGTCTTTTGGGATTTTCAATGGATCCGCCAAAACCTTAAGTACGGCAAAGGCAAACCCGAAACAGCAGGAGGCAAGAAATGACCAAACAACAACAACAAAAAAAAGGAGAAAAAGAAAGACTGCCCGGCAAACAAGCCGACCTGCAATTCAAGAAAGTTTATTCGAAATCTGACCACACCTATTAAACCAAGCCTATTTGCACGGACAAAAAAGGGAGGGACGGAGAACCCAAGGAACTCCGATGAGCTAAAATCAGGCGAGGCATCAAAGACCACAAGATGCACATCGAATCCAAAAAAGCGACAAAGAATAGACTCAGAGGCATACTCAATTCATTCTGTAACGTCTTCCGAAGACCTATGTAATCTTTCCACCTATTCTAATGATTATGAGGCTGAAGACAGCGTTGAAGCCCCAGAGGAGAGTCTAGTAAGCAGTAATGAGTCAGTCAGGCACGAAAGTATTGCGGAAAGGATTACTGATAATCTTTGGACTCTGAAAACCAAACAGAAAAAAAAAACTTGTGGGTGAGTGCTCCTGTACGGATAAACATAGAAAAAACCGAATGAGACAAGGAAAGAGCTCACCAGCAGTTACATCCAAAGATACAGAAGTAAGCAAGCACTCAGCAACTCAAGATGTGACCAAGAAACCGACAGTTAAATTGAATCCCAAATTAACGACAGCACAGAGACAGAAAGAAGAAAGAAAAACTATCCAACAAAGTGCAGCGGAACTCAAGCACTCAAGTGTGAAAATTCTTGTTGCGAATGTATTCAAAGATGAAAATGATGTGAATTTAAATAGAGGGAATGTAATCCGACTACTACACTCGGTACCGACACTAAGAACCGTGTCCTCACACGACATCGCCATTGTCGAATATACTTCAGAAGACCAAGCTGACCGATTGTACTTGCATATAAACTCGCAAGCAGTGCACAAGATAATACTGTCTGCAAAAGAAGAGCTGCTACTGTTAGGCTTCGAGGTTGCAGAAGTAACAACTGAATCACAACGAAATTACCTCAAAGGTAGTCAGAGTCAATCCAAGGGGATTTCCCAGGAGCAACGCAGAGATGAAATAAGGTAAAACTTATCCATCTTCTCAAAGCCACATCAACAGTCTGGAAAAGGGAACACTAGCTAGACCAATTCCCTTAAGACGCATCGCTGACCCTCATTTCTTGGAATACCCGAGGCTTCCAACATTTGTATGATCATTTTCCCGTGGATCTGAGCAATAATCTTGCAATATGCCTTCAAGAAACATGGCTGAGGAGTCCGCCAGTAAAAGACGGTTACCTAACCATGTTAAATCCGGCAGGGAAAAATGTCAAGGGCCGGCCATTTTCAGGCCTGCTAACAATGATAAAATTAGGGACAAATTTGGAAGTGCTGGAATCGGAAAACCCGAATATTTTTGTACAAAGCACTTTGTTGCAACATCGCTCTGAAACAATTTCTAACACGTGCCATCTGCTATTGATTAATGTCTACTGGAACCCGGCCCAGATAACTCTGGGAAAATTCGTGTCATCAGTAACAACAATCATAGACAAACATCAACAAACCTATCATGACCTCATCATCATAACATGTGGCGATATGAACTTAACATGGTTTAATGCAAATGGAGATCACATTAAAGAAGCTAAGAAACGAGGTCCATTGCATCTGTCCAGAAGGGACAAATGCGAAAGTGAAATGGAGGCACGTGATTGTGATATTGCTAATGGTCAAGTGGTGGGCGACATACCGCCCAAAAAGACCTGGCACAATATGGGTTTTGAGAAGACCTTGGACTATATTTGGGTATCAAACCACTTCTGGCATAATATCATGAGGCTGAGAATAATCCCTACAAAAAACAGCGACCACGATGCAGTGGTCATGATGATGGAACTACAGAGGAAATTAGACATTGTAAGAATAGACCAAAATTTGGAGATAAATAATGGGCTAAATAGGCTCAGAATATCCAATACTCAGATCACTATGATGACCAACAAATTCCAAAAATTACCCCAGGTACAGGGAAAGACAGTAAATTACCTTCAATTGCTCCCTCAACGAAAAGTAAGATCTCTATGGCAAAAACAAACAACTAAAGAACATAACCACGAGTGGAGCAAGAAAGTAAAGGAAGAAAAAAAGAAGGCCAACAAAGAAATACATAACTTAAGATCTCAAGGAGGGACTCAGACTCTCGCAAAAATTAAAAAACTGAGGCAAAAATATTGAAACTGGATAAAAGGGTTTGCCTTTTTGCGAGATCAAGAGCAAGGAGAGACAATGTTGGGCCTAATTAAATCGAACAACTGCAGAGAAATCTGGCGTACCTTGAACAAATGTACCATCAATCAGGCAGGCACGATGGCCAGTGGAGTATCGGAAAGTGAGTGGAAAAAACACTATAACTCAGTGCTCACCCAGAATAATGCAACAGCACTCCAAGTAGATGAAGTAGCGGAGACTAAATGGGACTGCATCGTGATAGATGAAGACATCAGTGCCATAATCACAAAATTGAACAACTCGCATGCAGCAGGGCCCGACGGCATCACCAATATGATGCTGAAGTCACACAAACAGGAATGGTCAACCTTCATTGGGAAACTATTTGCAAAAATTGCTGAATATAGAGAAATACCCCAATCCTGGACATCTGCCATAATAGTTCCAATTTTCCAAAAGGGCAATCGGGCTGATCCTGCCAACTATCGCCCGATTGCCCTACTTGACACAATCGGCAAGATATTTGCAAACTTTCTTCAGCAGAAACTAACAACATATGTAATTATGAACAGAATAACGGATTCGGGTCAAACAGGTTTTACTAAAGGTGCTGGGACTGAAATCAATCTAACCTTGGTAAACTTGTTAAAACTGGAGGCATTGGCTAAAAGGTCAAATCTGTTCCTAGCTTTCATCGACATGCACCAAGCCTTCGATACAATCAATTGAGAACTGTTGTGGCAAAAATTAAAAAAACTGGGATTGTCCGGAATGCCTCCTGCAGCGAATAAAAGCTTTACATACAAAAACAACAATCAGGATCAGAATAAACAAACAAGGCCAGCTATCAGAACCATTGAACACGCAAAAAGGAGTGAAACAGGGCTGTCCGATAGCCGCTTGTCTCTTCAAACTTTTCATTGCTGATGTGCCGGAGTATCTGAGTGACGTGAGATGCTTTCCACCGAAGATAAATGGCCATCAGATCAACTGCATGACTTACGCAGACGATTAAGTTTTGGTAGATACCACACAAATAGGGCTGCAACGATTGCTGACAAAGCTACAACATTACATGAATGATAATGAGCTAAGAATAAATGTCACCAAAACAAAAATTATGCAAATAGGATCACGGAAAGGACACAAAAACAAAAATTTCCGCTGGAAAATCGAAAACACCATCATAGAAGAGATTACTGAGATCAGATATCTGGGTGTCCAGGTCAGTAAATCTATACGAGAATGGAGTTGGATACAAGATATTGAGCGTCGAATCAAAACATTGGCTATACAAGGAGCCCTAATCCATAATCTATATGGAAAATTCACCCTGTTACCTATACAAACTTTCTATCTGCAAAAGGTAATACCTGCCATTACCTTTGGCTCTAAAGCAGGGTGGAATATGGATCACAGAATATGGGTGAAATGAGAAGGGTTATTTTGGAAGCGAGTGCTGAAATTACCAAAGTACATATCGATCACTGTCATCAGGCATGAACTCGGTCTTGACGAATTATACGTAAATGTCATCTGGAAGTCGATGTCTTTCTATAGAAAGATGATAATTCCAAATCCGGAACCTGCGTATGCAATATTTGCTGCAAATAACAAGCGACCATATGAGAGCGTTTTGATGTAATGGGTACAAAGTCTAAAGATGCTTCTACAAGCCGTGGAGATAAACAGCAACATGCTATTGGAGCAACCACAAATAGCAAAAAGAAAATTGAAAGAATGGGCATGGATTCAAAATCTGGACAGGCTCGAAGGACTACCAACAGCCCCTAATTTAGGGCCAACTAAAAATAAACTAAATAAAATGCCGAGCTATCTGCTACAATTTCCTTCACGCTATCATCGCGACAGTTTTTTGCGTCTACGTGTGAACGCAATGAAAACGAAAGGAAATGCTGCTGATGAGACACGATTGTGACACCAAGGACAATTTATGCAGATACTGTCAGAAGGAAATTGAAACAATAAGACAGTTAATAGTTGATTGCACCAATCTGAGAGATTTGAGAACTCTGCACCTTGGCAAATTCGCTCCGATAAACAGAAATTTGGACGATTGGTGGTGGCGCATATTAAGTGGGAGATCTGTGCATTTAACATGTTCTGTGATCAATTTTATGGATAGAATTCTGGGTTAAATGAAAGCAAGACTAGTTATGAAAATTGCATAGTCATGTGTATGAAAGATTAAGGGGTGAAGACTAACTGGAACAAATGTAACGAACAGTGAGGATTTGGTTTTGTAATAAAAGTTTGTAATAAACTATATGTTACAATAAAAAAAAATAAAAAAAATGAATGCCAATGAGAAACACATGTAGGTATACAATTGCAAAGAGAGACGTGCCAGGGAGAGAACAGCACTTGAACAACGGGCCTTTCAACTCTAAACCACAATAGCTACAGAAAGATGGCATTAAGGTCTGCAAAACCAGGTCAGAAAGGCAGCTGAATGATCAGTCCAAGGTACAACTGGCTAAATACGAGCAGAACTCAGCTCATGTGTCTTTAGGACTGGAGGAGCTGTGTAGTGTATCAATGTAGGCCTTTTCACAGTTATGTGCCCATGTACGGTCGACTAGCCATGCCTAGGCAGTTGGAGGGTTCTTGTCTTTCCATATGAGCTATATACACCTTTTGGCGATCATGCACTCCATGTATACAAATGATGTGTGGCGCTTGGTTGGAAATGTAGACCAGCCTCCGAACAATGCGCCCAAAGGGGAATGATCAAGTGTGAATCATACTATATCTGACAATGTCTTCAAGACCGTTTCTCAAAACTCTGCTGGGATGAAGCAGCTCCAAAACATGTGCATGTGATCGGCATCGCATGCACAACACCTCAGACACAGTTGCTCCCCAATATTGAGTATTTTCCCCAGTTTCCCGGGTGTGTAGTAAAGTCTATTGAACAGTTTAAATTGCATGTTCCTAAACCTGGAGTTCAGGGATACATTTCGAGTATGTTGGCACACGTTTCTCCATTGGGTATCAGACAACACCACATTCAAACTCTCTGCCCATTTCAACCTGAGTGCTGAGGTATTTGTAGATGTTTTATTCAATATCATTTTAAATAGTGTGGAAAGGTGGCCTTGGCAGTTTGTGGAATTTTCAATGTATGTCAATACAACATTCTCAGGGGGTTCAGTGGGGTAATCAGGCCACCATGTGGCGACAGCAGCCTGCATCCTATAATATTGCATCAGCTCTATAACAGAGTTGCAGTGGCCCTGTCGCCAGGTTTGTGGAGTGATGAAGGAACCATTTGGGTACAGGTCAGCCAGTGCTCGGTATCCCTGGCCCAGGCACTGCCCTCGGGAGCTTAGCGTCTTATCCCATGTAGGGCCCAACCCGGGGAATTTCCATCGCAGAAGCACCTTATAATATGGGTGTTTGGTCCCAGTTTTTGTAAAAATTGAGCGCCATGATATCAAGGTTGTCTTAACTGGGTCATAGGGGCAGTCGTCTATATACCTCCCCAATAGGACTAGCGTCCATATGTTGGTTTCCCTGCTGCCAAGCGTTCTAACTTGACATGAGGTAGGTATGGGTCCTCCCTGTACCAGTAGGATGCAAATTAGGCTTGGGCCGCCAGCCAATAAATATATTTCAAAATGTGGAGCTGCAAGTCCACCCGCCGCATATGGGTAAGTCATGTCTGACCAATTCTTGTGGACCGCACCAGCATGCCATAAGACTTGCGTGAGCGTCCCATGTAGTTTAGTGAAGTACGGTTTGCCGGGCCATAGGGGGACATTTACGAATGTCTAGAGAAATTTGGGAAGCAGGATCATTTTAATTAGAGCAAGCCTACCCGCCAGTGATATTGGCAAAGACCGGAGTCTCTGATGTGATCTTCGAGGACTGCGTAGTTGTCTCGGAGGAGCGTAGCACCCTCTCGGGACACTGTCACACCCAGGTACTTTCTGCCATTCAGAGCCCAGCGAAGGGGGTAGTCCCTACGCAGTTCTTTTGTGCAGCTCATCACCGGAAAGATCTCGGACTTAGTATAATTTATCACAAATCCTGAGTGTTCGCTGAATAGTGTAATATCGCAGATAATAGGGTCGAGATTAGTTTGTGGGTCGTGGATATAGAGCAGAACATCGTCTGCATATAGCAAGATTATTTCTGGGGGCCTAAGAGACGTAAACTCCGCCATCTATGGTGAAAACGGATGAAGGCCACCATTGGATCAATAGCCGGTGTCCGGTGTGAAAAAAAATGGAGAATAAGGGGCATTCATGCTGGGCACCCCTCCCAAGCTCAAACTGATCGGAGGCACTGGCATTGACGAGGACCCTCGCCAGAGAGCTAGAGTATAGTAGTTTAATGTATCTGAGCATCTCAGACCCCAGGCCCATTTATTCCAGCACTACATACAAGTATTCCCATGATGCCATGTCAAATGCTTTCTGGGCGTCAATCATTATCGCTACAACCTCTGCGTTCGAGTCCATCCTGGCCATTACATTAAATAGCCGGCGGATGTTGAGGGATGTCGCTATGCCCGAGATGAACCGTGCCTGGTCCTGATGTATAATGTGGGGCATTAATGGAAGCAGCCGGTTCGCTAACGCTTTTGCAAAAAATGTTGTGTCACATTCATGAGTGAAAGTGGGCGATACGACCCGCATTCAATGCTGGGTTTTCCGGGCTAAAGCAATACGGTTATGAAGGCCTCATGCATGGACTCGGGCAGCAGAACGTTAGCCAGCGATTCCTCCCAGACCTCGATGAGAAATGGGGACAAGAGAGCTCCATACTCCCGGAAGAACTAAGCAGTTAGGCCACCTGGGACGGGTGCTTTGCCTCCAGGGAAGTCTCTGATCACGACTAAGAGTTTATCTCCAGTAAGCGGGCTATTAAGGCTTTCTGTGGCTTGTGAACGCAACCTCGATAGTGGCACCCCCTCTAGCCAGGCCCATGTGACCGCAGCTTCATGTCAGGGGTCTGCCCCGTATAACGTCCCAAAATAGCTCCGGAACACCTCCAGAACATCTCGTTCCTCCTGTTTGGTCTCCCATTGCTCAATGAGAATGCTGTCGACCTGAGTACGCCCGCGTTCGGCCCTTACCACCCTAGCCGTGTCAGTACAGCGGCTATCAGCCTAGCAAAAGAGTGAACTTTGCTTGAGGTGTGAGCCCAGAACTGCTCAACTCAGTCCGTATCTGTGCTAGAGTTTTTTTCGGATCCAGAGAGCGAGCATCCTCAATCTCAAGGGCTTTAAGTCGGGCCTCATTAAGACGCAGATTATTCCTGATCGCTTTAAGGGCCCCTGTCTCCCTAGATATCGACACCCCTCTTATGAAGACTTTAAAGGCTTGCCAACGAGTACCCAGGGATGCATCTCCCGTTGCGTTACAAGCAAAGAAAGTTTCAATGTCCGATTTAATATCAGCTTTAAACATAATGGGCCTCATTACGAGGCAGGCGCTCCCCTGATGAAGGGTGCCGGTACGGGATCGGCACTGTTCATTACGGGACACCCTATTACGAGGTTCCCTTACGGGACCCGGTAAGGACGCCTGGTAAAACCAGGCATCCTTAGCGTGGCCCGCGAGGGGACCAGGGAGCTAATAACAGGCCCGTTATTAGCTCCCTCCCCATTCCCATTGAGCCCTATGGGTTTTTCCAATGAGGATTTACCAGGTCCTCCATGGTTGGAATAGCCCGGGAAGTCCTCATTGGAGGAACCCAGTACTGGAACCCGGTATGGAGGCAGCCATGTCCTTAGTAATGAGGCCCAATGTCCTTCAGTGCCTCTGATTTGAATCTCCAAGTAGCACCGGGGGATGGGGGACTAAAGGTCCTCATGTTCAAAATTATAGGGGAATGGTCAGAGAGTGTGCAGGGTTGGATATGGACACCGAGGACCCTACCCAGGAGTGAGATAGATAGCAGAAAGATGTCAATGCGCGTAGCATATCGTGTGCCGAGGAACAAAAGGTATGTTCATGCGACTGAGGGTGTGTGAGCCTGCAGGCATCCCTTAGGGATAACATGTCCATATGAGCTGACAACCGACAGGCTGCCCTGGATAGAGGTCTGGGCGCAGTGCTGGTCCTATCGAGTCCTAAATCCAGAATAAGGTTCATATCCCCCGCCAACAGGATGGGGACTGCAATGTAAGAAGACAACATCCCTGCAACCTCATCAAAGTATTCTGGGAAGTCCACATTAGGACAATATGTATTTATCAGCAATATTTCAACCCCCTCAAGGATGCAATGTATAATGACACATTGCCCAGCAGGATCAATGTGTGTCTTTTTTCCAACACATTTCACAGATTTATGCACCAATGTCATCACCCCACATGACTGGGTCGAATAAGAGGTGAAATATCTATTTCCACCCCAAGTGAGAGCCACTCCACAGCAGGTGTCAGCCCTAGCACAGGTTTCTTGCAATAAAAGGACATTGAACCCAGGCCTAGCGGCGTAGGCCATTATTTTCCTCGACTTGGTGTAGTCCCACATCCCCCTAACATTCCAGCTCATAACCGTGACTCGCATATCACCCACCAGTCGAAACTGTTAATCGTTATATGATCCTCTTGAATGCCCGCCACACCATTGCTAGTCTAACCGCCGATGCTTCCCCACCTATCCGCCAAGAGATTTTAACAGTTTCATCCAACCCTTTCTTGAGTGAACAATCTCAAGAATCAACCACACCCCTACCTGCCTCCCCCACTCTCACTGACCCCCCCAACCTACAGTGTATTGACCTCCCATCCGCCCCCCCTCAACTAAACCCCACTCGGCCCACAAACATCTAGTGGGCAGACACCCGAACACCAACAAATAGAAAGCAGACGATAAGGGGTTAGCTGTCGCCGCGTCAGCACATTATACAGGTTACTCTGAACATATAAATCACTGTGACAGAACATACACATGAGTAATGTACACCATGGAGCTTACTGAACCTCATGCATGATGTCATTGTCGAAGCTATCAGCCAGGAAGCTGTTCAGCAGAAGGGATACCCCAGAGTTGTCAACCAGGATCTGGGACTCGAAACATTTCACTGCCTCCTCTGGGACCGTAAAAACTTTAGATTCCCACGAAACTGAAAGCGTAGGCGCGTAGGAAATAGCATTGCATATTGGATTTCACGATCCCGCAGAATTTTCTTGATTCCAGTAAAAAGACACCATTCTTGCTAGACCGCAATGGAGAAGTCTGGTAAGATTCAAATGGTTTGGGAGCACAGCGGCAGTTCCTTCTTGTCCCTGGCAAGCCGAAGTATTAGTTCTCTCTCTCAGTAGCTAAGGATTTCAGCAATGATCGGTCTGGGGAAATCTCTGGTTTTGGGCTTTGGGGTGAGTGCCCGGTGTGCTCACTCCACAGCAAAGAATGCTGAGATTTGAGGGTCATCTAGGAGCTCCTTGAGTAGTCGCTCCACTGCTTGCTCCATGCCCCCGGACAGAGCATCCTCGGGAACCCCTAATATGCGTATATTATTCCTCCTTGACCGGGACTCCAAATCATTGCATTTATTTTTAACCAGTTTCATGTCTTTCAGCAGGGTAGTTTACAGCAGTTTGGAGGGAGTGCACATTATCTTCAGGCGCCACAATTCTTTCTTTGGCTTCATTAATACATAGGACTTCTTTAGCTAGAAGGGTGCGCATTGATGAAACATTTGCTGTTATATCATCTAATTTTTCATGTACCGCTGCAAATCCTCTGGTCATGGCATCCATCATGTGCTTGAGGTCAGGGGCCGATGTCTCAGGCGCAGTACGCCGGATCTCAGGTAAGGCAGCACCCACTGACCAGGATCATAATACCGGGGAAGATCAATCTGTACTCCCAAGATAACAAACTGCAGATCCACCTGGGTGCCAGCTGCTTCCTGACTTGCCCAGTCCAGTTGCAGTCTCACTGGGGTCTGACTGCAAGTTGCCAGTCAAGGCCCTGACACGAAGGCGAGGCTAACCAGAAGGTAGATGTCCAAGG
Source organism: Ambystoma mexicanum (assembly GCF_040938575.1). Taxonomy (NCBI): domain Eukaryota; kingdom Metazoa; phylum Chordata; class Amphibia; order Caudata; family Ambystomatidae; genus Ambystoma; species Ambystoma mexicanum. The sequence continues at coordinate 259,289,080 of NC_090932.1, read as the reverse complement.
CTAAGGGCAAAGTAGAGCAGTTGGACCCTGATGGGTCGTTGGAAGGTGAGGGCCCCCAGCTGATGAAAGTATGTAGCTCCCCAAACTGAACAGCGCAGGGCGTTATGGTTTGCGTCAGCCAGGGGAAGCCCGGGAAGGAGCCGTATTCAAAGAGGTCCTGCGAGGTGAACTTCCCTGAGGCAGAAGGGGTTAAGGTGGGCGGCTCTGTACTGGTGTCACTGCACCGCCGGCCTGCGATGGCAGACCTAATCCGGCTAGGCTCACTATGTGAGGCAGTTTCCCCTCCCCCCCAGTGCAGGCTCAGGCTATCACTGATTCGGCACACCCGGCCACACCCAAGGAGTCCACGGTAGCAGCAGGGGCTTATCTCTGTCCCTAGTGGATCATGGCTCTGCTAAGTGGCTCGCAGCTTCGATATATAGGGCTCGACGGGCACAGGGCCCCGTTGCCAGCTGACTGGGAACACCGCTGGTTACTACGTTTATGAGCGGCGCTGCCACTGCTCAGCCACTAAGGGGTTGCAGAAATAAGATTTTGAGCAGGACAGGGTTGAGGACCTGCCGCAGAAGATCGGATATTCGTGCCAACTTGCGGAGCACACAGGCTAGGCAGCCACCTTCCTCGGCAGCTCAACAGCACCCCCGTGATTTCCTATTTATATATGAGCGAGCATTAACCATGGGTCTCCACCTCGGGCAACCCGGGGCTGTGATTAATGGCTCCTGGTCATCAGTCATCACTCATACCTAAAGCAAGCCAAGCAGAATGCTAGCGCTTTGCATCTTGGGGCCTGGTTTACTGTGCCTTCAGCATGACTAATCACAAACAGCCAGGAAATTATATTGAGTTTGACCGCCATTTTGTCTAAGATGACAGCTCTGACTTGTTGCATGAAATGAAAGACACTTTACATGAGAATATAATGTAGTTTAATGTAACCCGTTATCTCCTAAAAACACATACATGTATTAGACAAGCAGCAAGACCAGCGAATAAGACATAACAAATCATCAATCCCAACAGTAAAACTATCATACAAGCTATGAACATTTTGTGTAAGAACAATTAAAAGGTTATTCTAGTTTACATGAATGGAAAACACATATTTCTCTTGAACTCCATGGCCAATCTTAGATACAGCCTGAGCAAGAGCCATTGTAACCTATTTGACTATATGTGCACACCTATGTGTATATCCAATTACTGTTCAATTTAATACACAAAATATATTGGCTTCGGGGGCAGGGGAGGAAAACCGACCCTGGCTCGGGGCCCGAACATGAAAAGTAAGAAAAAGTGTCTACCAATAGAGACACTCCTGTCCCCTGCACACCAATTAAACTGGAAAACCAGTCAACATTTTTGAAAACATTAAAGCAATTTACTTGTAATGTCATCATTCAAAATGAATACTGGAAACATCTCATTTTCAAAACAAAAACTTCTGGCTACACAATCCCATTAATTCAATACTTCATATGTTCTTCTCCCAATCAGTGGGATGAATATAAAGCAACAGAAAACTTGTAACATAGGAACTTGAGGCTCTACATGTTTCAGGGATATACCCATTCTTCAGGAGCAAACAACTGTAAAGTAACAGTTTAAAAAACCTTGTAAGGCATTTAATTCATTCTAATATCAGCAGAGATTTCCATGGATGCATAGGATACTCATGCCTATTAGTGTACACGTCCCCATCACTGCAACTCATAAGTGAAGTTGTTAGGTAATGTATTGCGGGGATTATTAGTTGAAAGAATCAAGGTGAAGACTGTAAATACCAAAGGGGTCTACTGCAGGCAGATACAAAGCCACCGTGATCGAGTTATTCTTCATGGGTGAACATATAAATGTCTTTTATTAGTTAGGAGTGGTGAACTCTTAATTTGTGCCATCATGCTTATTACTAAGCAAACCTGCCTACCTCTGATCTGTTGTCACTGTGCTTCGCACCTAACAATAAAGTAAAATAGATGTTAAATTACCATGTTCATACTAATTATTCAGGTGTTAAAAATGTATAACTCTTTTGCACGCCTACCTGTAAGTCACAGTAAGGTATCAAAATCAAATGTGGGGGTGCAATGATGAATCAATTTCTCATAGACCATCTAGGTATAACTGTCCTCTTTTTCAGTTAGTTGTAGGTGAAGATATCATCTTATAGTACTCTATCAGAGAAGACAGAAAGTGATTAGCAAAACGCTATGTTCCCTAAATGTGAACTGAAGGTATAGGGTGTATACGAAATCCTTTGTATAGTTCACAAGCTTCTAACGGACCCGGAACTCCAGTGATCCGGTGACTGCTCACATGAAGCAAAGTCGTGCAACTTTATAGAGCGTAATCCGATGTATGGGGAACAATTAGGCAGCCACACATAACGGGATACAGACATGCTAAAATGGTACCATAATATACGAACGTGGGGTTATAACAGTGTTTTTAGGCATATACTGTTACTAATGTGTGGTTTAATCAAGTGGATCCATAAATTCACCCCCAATTAGTGAATATTCATATCCAAGAAGTCCTCACACTATTCTCAAAGGAGGCCTAGTCTGCATGCATAATAAATGGGGGATCAAATCCAATAAACATTTGTAAACACCATTCTCAATGAAATCTCCACAAAACTACTAAGGGACAAAACAGTATTGACTGACCTGGAAAGATGTATACACCATTGTAGCTCATCTCGGCACAGGTTTGTACTAGAGATATCTTAAACATGGTTGTTATGTATCAGAAAGTCATCTTCAGAAGGGTTTAGTCAAAGAGACCTCTCCACGGTAACCAACATTGTTGATCCTTCAAAATTCTCAAAGTCACTAGAGCTCAAAGGGCTCTGACTCGTCAGTTCTACTATATATGGCACTATGCAGACATCTATTCACAGAGTTAGGGGTACTCATTACTTTAATGTAAACATATCTGTAAAGCAAGTAATATTCATCTTTTAAGATACCCGCAAAATGGTACCCATGCAAGTTTCAAATAAAACAATTAAGTGAAAAGTCCTCCTTCATTCCTTTAGGATCGACCGTATCCAGCAGGTCAATGCAGAACATTTCCCTCTGTCTGAGTCTGGTATTATAGTCACCCCCTGTCGGAGCTTGTCTCACAACTTCTAGGATGTTAAATCTCATTTGCGCAATAGAGTGTCTCTTGTCTCTGTGTCATAAAATGTCTGGCGGCCAGTGATTTTTTATTTTTACAGCGGATGTTCGATTTATGTTCTGTGCATCGTTCGTGGGCAAATCCAGATGTCTGACCAACATACAGGAGCCCACACAAACATTCAATACTGTCAATGACCCCTGTGGATCTACAGGTGGCAAAATCTGTAATCTGAATTTTTCTACCTGTATGTGGATGTTTAATGTACTCTCCTTTGAGTATGTTGTTACAGTAACTGGATGATAAACAGGGGAAAGTCCCCTTTTTTTTCTCGATGATAATGTAGTTTGATTATCTTTCATGATCCTTTCTGCTTTCACCAATTTGTCTTGAAGATTCATCCCTCGTTTATATACCATCATAGGTGGTTCGGGAAATAGCTTCAACAAGATCAGGTCATGATGTAAGATTGACCAATTCTTCTGTATGATTTTTTTGATGTGAAAGCTTTGTCTAGAATACTCCGAGATGTAGAGGAGAGATCTCGACTCCTTTTTTGGTTTTGGACCAAAAAGCTGATCTTTCGATATCTGAGTGACCCTAGCTGTGGCTTCATGAAGTACCTTCACTGGGTACCCTCTGTTAATACATTTCTCAGATAATTATGTGCATTCTGTGGTAAAAGATGGAGCATCTGAGATGATTCTTTTCAGCCATAATATTTGGCTGGACGGTAGACTTTTCATCATAGTTTTTGGATGAAAGCTTGCAAAGTTCAAAAGATTATTAACTTATGTAGGTTTGTGAAATAACGTAGTAGAGATTTTGGTATTCACAATCTCTCACTGCACATCTAAGAAGTGTAGGGTGGGGTCTCCAATTTCCATTGTAAACTTAATACGTGGGTGTACACTGTTTAAATATTCCAAAAACTGTTGCAATTCCTCTTTTGAACCACACCATATGTCGAAAATATCATCGATGTAGCGTTTCCAAATCAATATTTTTGAGGCCCATTCCACTTTCTCTAGTAGATACATTTATTTCCAATACATGCATATAAATGTTATAGGCAGGTGCCATAGCTGACCCCATTGAGGTGCCCGACACTTGTGTAAAAAACTTTCCCTTGTACCAAAAAAAATTATTATACAGAATAATTGTGATACATTCAATAATAAATGATTTGTCACATTTCACATTATCGGATTGGAGTAAGATCCAATCAATTGCATCTATTCCCTCATTGTGAGATATGGAGGTGTACAGACTGGCGACATCAAATGAAAACAATATACAGTCTGATGATAAGCAGGAAATCTCATTCAAACATTACAAAAGGTCAGTGGTATCTCTAAGATACGCTGGAATGGCTTGTACAAGCGGTTGCAGGACATATGTCGCCAGAGGATCTAGGATGTTGTCAGTGCCAGCTACGATCGGTCTTAAAGGAGGTTTTAATTTGGTTTTATGAATTTTGGGTAACCTATAAAATACTGGGATAATTGGAAATTTAATATTTAGAAATGCTTTAGTTTTATCTGTAATCCAATCATTTTCATGTGCTTTCTCTACAGTTGTTTCAATAAGTGTTCTAATGCTGGACGTGGGAACCTAATCCAAGGGCGCATATGTCGAGGTGTCCTTTAACATTTCCATGCAACTATTATGGTAAAATGCAGTATCCATTATCACAATTTCCCCACCTTTTTCAGCAGGTGTCATGATGCCTACCCCCGGGCATCCGGATCGAGTCCATCAGCCGCGGGAGCAGGCATCCAGATACTTGTTAAAACCCCAGCAGCCCCGGCTGGGGGCTGTTTGGGTTCAGTCCTGGCGCCCTAGGCGCCAGGCTCATCTTAGAAACCAGTCCTGGCGCCATAGGCACCAGGCTCATAGACATTACTTACCTCATGCAAACCATGCTGCAAATTAATCCAAGCCAACGTGAGGCCTGGATGGGACTATTTTGTTACAGGGACTATTTTTTACTTGGATGTGGTTCTGAGGAACTTCTTACCTGGAACTACTTTGGAGGCTATTTAAACCACGCCCAAAAAGCAGCACACGCTTCGCGTTATTCTGCATCCTGCACCGTACCGCTCACCGTGCCTGCAAGTCAGCATCCAGTCTTCTGCCACGCCCGCCTCGAATGCGGAGCTCCTAGAAAAAGGGGAAAAAGGAAGAAAAGGTTAGATCACTGACATTATTTTAATTCCTTACTTGATTCCGGATCCAGCACGTCTCCGAGCCTGGAAAGGACATTATTCCAGCACGCGTTGCATCGCCAGCAGCAGCGCCGCGTTATACTCACCAGTCCACAGCATCTTTCGACTCGGCGCTGCCTCCATCATTTTCTTCGTCGAACTCCAGCACCTGGGGGAAAACAAAAGAAACAAGGTGAGCCAAGAGCGCCGACAAATACAATCTCTTACCACCATAGGTTTACGTGATTTACCACCGGAGGCATTACCCTTTAATACGTTTCATCTTCATATGCCGCACCTATAAAGGGAGAGAAAACAACAAGATAAACTAATGCAACTTTTACCGGACAGTGTTGGGTAATACAGACTCTTACCTGAACACCATCAGCTGCCTCCAGCAACATTCTTTTGAAGCAGCTGCAATTCAACAAGGGAATGGAACATCGGACATATTGAACTCTTTGAACTTTATAAACCCTGCAGTCAATATTCCTCCGGAACTCCTCCAGTACCTTCAAACCAGTGAAGTAACTGGTATCTACGCGACCCTGCATGCCATGCAGGATGGAGAGCTCATCATTTAAAAACATAAGGTGAGGTTACTAAAATGGGATATCGGAGGTGACAAGTTAGGGCAGAAGTGCACTCCGCTCGCCAAGAAACTAATGCCCTCAGGAGAGAACTGATTGTGTCAAAGGAGCGCACTGATGATCTTGCTAGACAATTGCTGCAAAACCAAGCTGGGCAAACACCACTACCTGGACTCAGGGGGAATCCAACTCCTGTTTCATCGAGCAATCCTGTGCAAGTGGTTCTACCAGGGAGCATTCCTTTAGCTCCACCCGAACGTTTTGCTGGGGATCCGAAAAAGTTTGCCGTGTTTATGATCCAATGCCGCTTGCACTTTTTATGCAGACCTGGAGCTTTTCCAAACGACCAAGCCAAAGTAGCCTTTGTACTATCATATCTTAGTGGCAGCGCAGCAGATTGGTCAATTCCACTAGTCAACCAGAATGACCCTCTTCTTCGGGATTTTCAGGGTTTTCAATTGAGCATGGAAAGACTATTCGCAAGACATTCACAGGGACAGGCCCTGGATAACAAACTTTTATCCTTACGACAAGGAAACCAGGATCTACTAACCTATATCGCAACCTTCAATAGGTTGGTGGTGGAAACCGGATGGCCAGAGGTAAAACAAATTACATTATTTCATTGTGGACTTCGGGGTGAACTCAAAGATGTTTTGGCCCAAGTTGTGAACCCACCTCAGGATTGCGCAGAATATATAATAGACTTAGTGGTCCAGTTAGACCACCAACTTCAGAATAGAAAGACTGATCGAGCTAAGTTCGAGAATCGGGTATTGGTTAAACCCAATGTTACCCCCAAAGGAACAGATGCATCAGAACCGATGCAGATCGGGGAGGTTAAGGTCCCCTTAACTCAAAAGGAGAGAGAAAGGAGACGGCTGATGCAATTGTGTCTGTACTGTGGGGCCTCAGGACATTTTCTATGGCATTGCCCTATAAAACCATCCAAGAAAGTAGTCGGAGTTGCTGATAGAAATCAAACAGAGCCTGATTCGGGAAACGACCACGCCGTAGAGGTCCGCTTGCCGAGCTTAAAGAAGGATACTCAGACCTCGCACCTAATCATAGCAATGGTCCTTATTGATCCAAGGCAGCCATCACGTATGCACGCAGTAAGGGTATACATTGATAGCGGGGCCGTAGGAAACTATATGGACCACAAATTGGCTTCTAGGATGAATCTACCTCTCTGCAAAAAGACCACTTCGGATGTCATCACCACAGTCGATGGAACTGAAATTGCCTCTGGGCCTGTAACTCATTCCACCGCAGAGATGACACTTTTGGGTCAGGATGGGCATCAAGAGACTATTGTGTTCGATTTAATCAAAGCCCCGCAGTTCCAAATAATACTGGGGATACCTTGGTTGGAAACACATAATCCTTGTATTGATTGGCGAGAGAAGAGAATAACCTTCCCAGATTGTGCACACATCTGTTACACGGAAAACACCTTGAACAAAGGCCTGGCCACAGTCGCTAATCCAGTCGTGCAGTTACCTCAGGAATATCAAGAATTCCAGGATGTTTTCCAAAAAGAACAGGCAAACACCTTACCACCTCACAGATCATACGATTGTCAAATTGACCTCATACCCGGTGCACAACCTCCATGTAGTAGGATCTACACCCTTACGGAACCCGAAAACCTTCACCTACAACAATACTTGCACCATTACCTTGCTAGTGGCTTCATTCATCCATCCAAGTCCCCTGCATCCTCAGCTTTGTTCTTCATGCCTAAAAAGGAAGGTGACCTCAGAACGTGCATAGACTACCGCGCATTAAATCAGAGCACGGTGAAGAACCGATACCCATTGCCTCTGATCCCCGAAATACTAGACCAAGTAAGTGATGCTTGCATCTACACTAAATTAGATCTCCGAGGGGCATATCATCTGGTACGTGTAAAGAAAGGCGACGAATGGAAGACTGCCTTTCGCACCAAGTACGGATTATTTGAATATCAGGTGATGCGCTTCGGGTTGTGCAATGCACCAGCAGCCTTCCAGTATTTTATGAACGATGTCCTTCGTGAACTCATTAACGTCTGTGTTGTCGTATACACAGACGATATTGTAGTGTACTCCTCCTCAGAATCAGACCATGTTAAGCACGTTTGTGCAGTCCTCGAGAAACTACGCCAGCACAAGTTATATGCAAAATTGGAAAAATGTGTTTTTCATGCTACCGAAGTTGAATTCCTTGGATTTATGCTGGCTCCAAAAGGAGTCCGAAGGGACTCTCGAAAGGTGGACGCAATTCTCAAGTGGCCATCACCCAGTTCAGTTAAAGGAGTACAAAGCATACTTGGATTTGCTCATTTCTACCGCAGATTTATTCCTGACTTCTCACATGTTGTACACCCCATCACAGCACTTTTGCGAAAAAAACAAACGCTTCTTGTGGACCGAAGAGGCTGAAAAAGCCTTCCAAGAGCTGAAATTGAAATTCATGTCGGCACCTGTCTTAAAGCATCCACGCCCCGCGCTCCCATACATAGTTGAAACCGATGCATCCAGTTTAGCCATGGGGGCTGTCCTGTCCCAAAAGGATCCTGCAACCGGTCAACTTCATCCAGTAGCCTTTTGGTCCAGAAAGTTCTCGGCCCCCGAGTTAAACTATGCGGTTACCGATAAAGAGTTGTTAGCCATCAAATCCGCCTTCAAGGCTTGGCGGCTTTATCTTCTTGGTGCCAGGCACACCATTACTGTAATCACCGATCACAGGAACTTGCAGTATTTAAAAACAGACAAGGCCCAATCATCGCGTCAACTTCGATGGGCATTATTCCTTGCCGAAATCGATTTCGTGATCACTTATTGACCAGGTTGTAAGAATGGTAAGGCTGATGCCTTATCTCGAATAGGGATGGGAGAAGCATATTCGAACCCAGAACCTGTGCCTATAATTCCAGAACAAAGAATTCTTGGCATAACTACTCTACAGACTTTAGAAGATATTCATTTAAAAATCCACCAACTTTTCGATTCAGCAGCCCTGCAGGACTGGGTGAAAAAGGGCCAAGATTATTCAGTCATCAATGACTTAACTTACTATCAAGGGTGTCTATTTCTACCACACAAGGAACTACAAGAACTAGTCATCTCCAATTACCATGATGCTCTGATGGAAGGGCACCCAGGTATTGCAAAGACTGAAGCTAAAATTAAAAGACAATTCTGGTGGCCCACCTACCGGAAAGACGTAAAGTAATTTCTACTGTCTTGTGGCATCTGCGCCCAAAACAAAAGTCAGAAGAAAAAACCAGCTGGTTTTTTACAACCTTTAGATATTCCACCCACACCATGGCACACTTTGTCTTTAGACTTTATTACAGATTTACCACCATGTAATGGATTCAACACCATTCTAGTTATTGTGGATCTTTTTTCCAAGATGGCCCACTTTATTCCTTTGAAAGGATTACCTTCCGCTTCAATTTTGGCCAAGGAATTTCTCGAAAACATTGTTCGAAAACATGGATTTCCTTCCATATTAATTTCTGACCGAGGTAGTCAGTTCATTTTGCAATTTTGGAAGAAATGTTATCAATTGGCGCAAATCGACGTAAGGTTATCAAACAGTCACCATCCCCAAACCGATGGTCAGACGGAGAGGACCAATCAGACTCTTGAACAATACCTACGTTGTATGCTTCATCAAACCGAAGGTAATTGGAAGGATATTTTATGGATTTCTGAATACGCATACAATAACTCTGTACATTCAGGAACCGGACAAAGCCCCTTTTATACCATATATGGACATCATCCTCGAACCTCAGAACTCGATTCACCCCAGCACTAAGAAATGCCGGCAGTGACCCATCTGCACTCTACTATTACACAAGCCTTTAAGGAGGCAACAGAACATTTGAAACAGGCAAAAGAAAAATACAAGAAAAATGCTGATCAACATAGAAGTGAGACTCCACCATATCAGATTGGAGATCAAGTTTGACTGGCTACAAGACACATACCTCTGAAAGGAACTCAGACTTTCAATCCTAGATATTTGGGACCTTACACCATTAAGGCCATTATCAACCTGGTAGCCATCAAATTAGAATCACCCTCTAATATGCAAATTCATCCTGTCTTTCATGTCTCACTTATAAAACCAGTTCAACCCGGGACAAGATTAACCAAACCACCTGACCCCATCTTGATAGATGGGAGAACCAGAATTCGAGGTAAAAAACATCCTGGACTCTAAAAGGGTTAAATCAAGACTTTTTTATTTAATCGACTGCAAAGGTTACGGACCACAAGAAAGGTCATGGGAACCTAGTGAACACGTTCATGCTCCTCGGTTGGTGAAAAAATTCCATCGGAACTTCCCGGACAAGCCAGGACCAAGGGGAAGAACAACTTTAGGAGGGGCCTTGGGGGGAGTGCTGTCATGATGCCTACCCCTGGGCATCCGGATCGAGTCCATCAGCCCCGGGAGCAGGCATCCAGATACTTGTTAAAACCCCAGCAGCCCCGGCTGGGGGCTGTTTGGGTTCAGTCCTGGCGCCTTAGGCTCCAGGCTCATCTTAGAAACCAGTCCTGGTGCCATTGGCGCCAGGCTCATAGATATTACTTACCTCATGCAGACCATGCTGCAAATGAATCCAAGCCAACATGAGGCCTGGATGGGACTATTTTGGTACAGGGACTATTTTTTACTTGGGTGTGGTTCTGAGGAACTTCTTACCTGGAACTACTTTGGAGGCTATTTAAACCACGCCCGAAAAGCAGCACACGCTTGGCGTTATTCTGCATCCTGCAGCGTAACGCTCACCGTGCCTGCAAGTCAGCATCCAGTCTTCTGCCACGCCCGCCTCGAATCCGGAGCTCCTAGAAAAAGGGGAAAAAAGAAGAAAAGGTTAGATCACAGACATTATTTTAATTTCTTACCTGATTCCGGATCCAGCACGTCTCCGAGTCTGGAAAGGACATTATTCCAGCACGTGTTGCATCGCCAGCAGCAGTGCCGCGTTATACTCACCAGTCCACAGCATCTTTCGACTCGGCGCTGCCTCTATCATTTTCTTCGTCGAACTCCAGCACCTGGGGGAAAACAAAAGAAACAACAAGGTGAGCCAAGAGAGCCGACAAATACAATCTCTTACCACTATAGGCTTACCTGATTTACCACCGGAGGCATTACCCTTTAATACGCCTCATCTTCATATGCCGCACCTATAAAGGGAGAGAAAACAACAAGTTAAACTCATGCAACTTTTACCGGACAGTGTTGGGTAATACAGACTCTTACCTGAACGCCATCAGCTGCCTCCAGGCAACATTCTTTTGAACCAGCTGCAATTCAACAAGGGAATGGAACAAGAGTGAACATCGGACATATTGAACCCTTTGAAGTTTGTAAACCCCGGAGTCAATATTCCTCCGGACCTCCTCCAGTACCTTCAATCCAGTGAAGTAACTGGTATCTACACGCCCCTGCATGCCATGCAGGATGGAGAGCTCATCATTTAAAAACATAAGGTGAGGTTACTAAAAGGGGACATCGGAGGTGACAAGTGGGGAGAACGAGAACAGTGGGAGGGGGCCATCACTAAAATCCATGGGTGGCTAAATCCCTTTCTCCACTTGCAGGAGAATACTTCTACAGATCAAGCAGACGAGATTAGGCGTGCCAGTCCAGACAGTCATCTCGGCACTACGCATCACATTGGTGGAGACCGCAGCTGTCCGGGTCCGATCGACGCCCCTGTGGGAACCAGGTGAGCGTAACAGCAGGCTTAAATGTAACTTCCTCATTCTTTGCCAGCCAGTGTCTTAATTTCTTTAAGGTGCTGAGCTTTTAAGTTATGTGGAAGTCATTGTATGCAGTTTGAAAGAAAAATAGCTCCAGGATTAATGGTTTCCTACCTATGAGCTCCGGTCTTATCTCTTATCACCAGCCATTCAGACGCGGCATGCACCTTTGGAATGACACTGCTGACCTTGTATGTCTGTCCCTGGCTGTATATATTTAATTTAAAATAACATTTTGGCAGCTAGCAAGTTGGAATGTTTCGACTCCGTTGGTATAAATCAGCAGGTCACCTTTCCCTCTGTATAAGAGTTAAGATCTTTGTAACTTGAATTTTCCAACTGCTTTCATGCATTGTTCAAAAACATTTGTTAGACGATTCATCTTTCCGCTTACTTCTCCAGAGACTTCTGCATTGGATTTCTGTACCTTCCCCTTTTGAACTCTGTAGCCAAAAGAGGTAGGTGGGAATTCTTTAACTTACATTTGTGAATTCTAATGTCTGACAAAAGTCATTAAAGCAGGACATGCCAAATGTAAACTTCTGTTCTGCTCAGTAAACAGCTTTAATGTCACTTCCTCCATGTTTCTAGCAGGCAAACATAGCATTCCTAAAGGTTGGAGACTTGTGCCTTAACCTTTCCACTTAGTTCATTTGGCAGTTAAGAATTTAGCATTTCCGCTCGGACCTTCAGGAAATAGATTTCTTTGCTAAGGTCTGTGCCATTTTGCTTTTCTGATCAAATACATTAACTTGGATAACTCACATGGGCCATGTGCATTCTAATGCATTGTTCTGATGGCGATTTGTATACACCATATGACATGCATATGCCTCATGCACATTTTGCAGTCTGTTACAGCGCCATCTTAAACCCATTGATTTGAGTTGATGCAGCGATTAAGGATGATATCATAATCATATAGGCTGGCATCATGTCAATATGGCCTACAGGAGCTTGGGACAGGCAAGTGGTGTCCGGTCAGTGTAGCTCACAAACGGCTATATGCAGGAATTGGGTATCAGAGCTCTTCCTTGATGCCTGGGTTGTTCGGAATCCCAATTCAGGGTCTCCAGGAATAAGGTAAGCCCTTGGGTTGCACTCCCACTCCAGGGAGCTTGGCTGACACACAAGGGTATCCTTCAACCTCTATGAACAGGGTTCTGGTTCCAGTGCAGCCAGCAGTGGGGCTTTGGTGCACGTGAGCCGTCCCAATGAACCTTGAGGATGGATAGGGGCCAAACTTCTCCTCTGCCTTGGATTCATTCTGTCTTCACCTCTAAGGCAGGTGACTTTGGAATGGACTACATTCCTAACAGAGGTGCAAAGGTGAATCCTTCTTCTCTTGATGGTCCAAAGATGAATCAAGGAAGGAGTGGGGGACCTTTCCTTATCCCGGGAGGATAGCTCAGCGGCAGCGTGCGCGTCTTGGAAGCAAGACGACACGGAGCAACAACAGGTTCGATCCCCGGGTCCGCACTTAGAAACCTTTGGGTGTTTAAGCGCGTTATAAATACGTAACTAAGAAAAAAAAACCACACAATTACGCAACTAAGAAAAACAAAAAAGACAATTCCTGTAACAGCGCCTCGATGCCTGCGGGCTGTGTGAGCGCTTTATAAATGTGAAATAAATAAAAAAAAAAAAATAAATAAAGGGTAAAGGTCAGAGGGTATTAGACAGAAGGAAGCCTGCTGTAAGGGGTCCAATCCCTGATGCTGCAACAAGTGACCCATGCCTTCTTGTATCACACCAAGAGTGTTTTTTTCTTCAGGACATGGAGGGGGCAGGAAGGAAAGAGACCCAACAGAAAACCAAGATGGTGGACCCCTTCTCTGGCTAACCTAGCTCTGCCTCTTCCCAGGCCTGCAACTTCAAAGACCTTTTGGTGCGTGAGTCTGGTCTTTGTTGTAGTACACCTCTGAAAGCAAGGTTCCCATGCAATTTCTTGGTGAGACCTCCTTTGCCTGAAGCGAGGCATTGCCTTCCCCCTGGGGTTTGAAAGGAGGACAGCATTCCTGGCTATTGTTTCACAGTACAGACAGCTAGGCTGCCATGAATACACACTGACCCAATATAGCTTGCTTGCTGGGCTCACAGGGCTGACATTTGTATGATACCAAATTGGTATGGCTTTCATTGGGTGCTCTTGTCAGTCACTATACCATAATCAGGTATAGCTTATTCTTAGAGCATATTCTTAGAGTTTACCCTGCCACCAGACGCAAAGGGCAACCATTGTTTTGGATCAGAGGTGCAGAAGTTAAATGCTGCCTATGACCCTGGGTCACAGCAGTGAAGGAACACCCCAGTACGCTCACAGCAGAAAATATACAACATGCTAGGGAAAAAGGCCAAGCGATTTCTTTCATGGATAACACGTTTTAATCGCACAAAAATAAGGATGCAAGCAAAGAAGTTCTGCCCAAAAGTAGTACAAGCAGAAGTTTATAAGGCAACACATTGTCATCACTGTACAGTAGAAATCTGCGTGGCTGGTTGGTGAGACCCTATAAATGGGCCTGCTCCATAGGGGATGCCAGGCTGTGACTGGTTCCAGTCTCATACGTCCGTTTTCCATCACGTGGTGGTCAGCTGGGCTCATCTCTCCAGGGACTAAAGGTCATGCTGCTCATATGTTGCTATCACAGAGATACTATTGTAATACAGTATTACTCTACCATTAGGGCATGCACCTGGGAAACCCGGGGACTGGTACAGGGGGAGGAATCCGATCATTCTGACCCACACATTGGGCCTCATTACGAGAACGGCGGTAGCCATGGAGCTCTTAGCTCCATGGCTGCCACCGATCCGGGCTCCATTACAGGGTTCCTGCAATGGGGACTTACCGGGTTACTCCGTGATAGGAGGACCCGGTAAGTCCTCCATGCAGGATCCGTTCCCCATTCCCATTTGAGCCCCCATAGGGCTCAATGGGAATGGGGAAGGAGGTAATAACGGGCAGATTACGTCTGGCCCGTTATTGCCTCCCTCTACCCCACACAGGACCCGTAAAGCACACCTGGTTTTGCCAGGCGTGCGATCGGGGTCCCGCGATGGGAAGCTTGTAATTGGCGCTCCCGGTTTGAATCCTTCAATCCGGGAGCGCCAGGGTCGTAATGAGGCCCATTGCTTGCTCACATCGCACTATCAGCACTCAAGCCTTCCACCCAGCTTTGGACTATAATGTATTCCTCCCTGTACCTCGTACTACAAAGTGTGTCATTATGGGATAAGGTGAAATGGTCGTGTTCGTTCTGATCTTTTGTGACCACAGGTTTTATGGTTGGTGGTCTAAGGTCACCTCCTATGGTGGAATTCAGGGGCGTTGGACTGAGTCAGTTGTGGGTGCCATTACTCCTGGCGGGCTGGGTGGGGGGGTCTGCTGGTGGCCTGGCTGTGATGAATGTCGGCAGCGAGGGGCCCGGTGCTGTCTCATGGCCTTGCAGTGCGCATTCCTTTTCAAGATAACAAGTAATTGCAACAGTCGAGCAACAAAGGGAAGTTTCTATGGGAATTAGCAGCACAAGTCCTTCTACCATCAGGGCTTGGGCCTGGTCAGTTTTCTACATCGGGCCTTTGTTTACCGCACAAACATGCAGGGCTGAATGTATCCACCATAACTACAAGATGGCGTCTCTTCATATGCTCGCAATAAGCCTATATGTCTGTAATTCAAGCAATATTGTGTTTCTGCCAGGTTTCTTAGCACAGCCGTCTCCCCCCTGGTACATTGCACATCTATCTATGCGACTCGCCTCACTCTAAAGCGCCTAGGAGTGAGAAAGGTTAATCTCCTTCCCAACATTGCCCCCTTTCGTTACTTCTATAGTAACAAATTCATCTGCATACTTGCGTTCATTTTCCCTCTTCACTGAGGCTTCATATGGTGGTGTTCCCTTTATTGGCATCCATGCCCTACATACATCCCGCAAGCTTTCTCCCGCTTGCGCAGATTCTTCAGGAGTGCATGTCATGTAGATACATCCAGCAACACACATGAGGTAAACAAAACGCAATGGACCCCACAAAAAGGTCTATTGCATGAACCTACTGTTTCCACTGTCTGGGGACACCGCAACAATATTTTATAATATATAAGGAAAAACAGGTCTAATTAACATTTGATGAAAAACAAGGTGTATCACACAATGGCTAGTTCATGACAAAAAATATTTTTATTATAGAAAAAAGAAGAACAAGTTACTTCTTACCTGGTAACGTTCTTTCGACGGGATGTTCCTCCGACGTATTCCTTATCTTTGATAATACGTTTCCAGCTTGCTGGCCTTGGACATTTTTTCTGTAGAGGGCGCTGCGCGTCGACGTCCGCCGAGTCGATATCCCTCGACGGCCACCTTATCAGCGCCGATGTCACCATGCCCATAAATAGACACGCGCTGCGTCCGTTGCTAAGTTCCGTTTTGTAGTATAAGAAAAGACATGCCTGAATCGGTTAGTAACCTTGAAGGAGCGAAAGCTGCAACCACAAAGGAAGTTATCACTGTGGGGATGGATGGGAGGGGCAATAAGGATACCGTCGGAGGAACATCCTGTCGAAAGAACGTTACCAGGTAAGAAGTAACTTGTTCTTCGAAGGGATTGTGTCCTCCGACGTATTCCTTATCTTTGATAGACTCCCATAGCAGTGGTATGTAATTGGAGGAGGGAGTGATAGTGTTATGTATCCCTTTAGGGATGGACCAAATGTAATACGGCCTTGCCAAATCTGGTCTCTTGAGCAGTGGAGGAATCCAGATTGTAAAATTTTGTGAATGTATGTGCGGACGACCATGTGGCAGCCGCACATATGTCCCGGACCGGTACCCCTCTCTGGAGAGCCGAAGAGGCTGCAATACCCCTGTTTGAATGAGCCCTGAGATTTTGAGGTGGCTTTTTCCCTGATAGTCTATAACATTCCAGGATGGCCAAGATAATCCACCTGGAGATGGTTTGTTTTGTTATGGGTAGTCCCAACTTGTGACCTGAGTATCCTACAAACAGTTGGTCTGCTTGCCTGATCCTAGCCATTCTGCTGATGTAAAAGCTGAGAGCTAGCCTAGGGTCCAGCCTGTGTAGCCTTTCCTCCTCTTTCCCCGGATGGGGAGGAGGGTAGAATGAAGGCAAGGTAATTTTCTGAGTAACATGGCATTCAGAAACCACCTTTGGGAGAACATTAGGCTTCACCTGAAGGACAACCTTGTCCTTGTGGAAGATTGTATGTGGGGATTTACAGGAGAGAGCTTGTAGCTCACTCACCCTCCTAGCAGATGTTAGTGCTACCAGTAGGACAGTTTTAAGTGTGAGAAATCTCAATGCGCAAGAGTGAAGTGGTTCGAATGTAGTGCCCATTAAGAAGTTTAAGACTAAATTTAAGACCCATAATGGAACCTGGAATGGTTTTGTAGGGTAAACATTAGTTAGACCCTTGAGAAATTGTACCACTAGAGGAATTTTGAAATACGATGGTTCCTCCGCAGTGCGCTTGAAGATAGAAAGCGCTGCGAGATAGCCTTTTACAGTGCCAACTTGAAGGCCTGAGTTTGCCAAGTAGAGTAGAAACGATAACACTGTAGGTGTACCGCATGAAAAAGGGTCGATATTCTCTTCCCTACACCAGATGCAAAACTTGTTCCAACGGCAGCGGTATAAAGACTTTGTTGCTGGTCTTCTGGCCGAAAGCAACACCTCCATGACGTCATCAGGGAGATCCCAATCCTTGTACCTCAACCTTTCAGAAGCCAAGCGTGAAGGTTGAGGGTTCTGGTGTCTGGATGTAGAACCTGACCTCCCTTCTGCGAGAGAAGATTTTCTTTGAGTGGAAGACGGATTGGAGGGCAGATGGCCATATCTAGAAGGTCTGGGTACCAGGTTCTCCTGGCCCAATCCGGGGCAATTAGGATCATGGTTTTCCGGAATCTTCTCAACCTCCTGATCATTTGAGGAATAACAGGGACCGGTGGGAATGCGTAAAAGAGTGGTAACTCTCAGTCCACTACGAACGCATCTCCTAGAGCTCCTCCCGGGGGACATTCCCTTGAACAAAACAGATCGCACTTCCTGTTGGTGCTTGTGGCGAACAGATCCACCTGAGGGGTTCCCCAAAGGGCGAAGATCTCTTGAAGGACTTCCTGAGCTAGCTCCCACTCGTGGGAGACTGTGCTCTGCCTGCTCAGAGCGTCCGCTGTCAAATTCTTCTCTCTGGCTAGGTGGACTGCCGATAGAGAGATTCCTTCCGAATTGCCCAAAACCAGAGCTGCATTGCCTCTCTGCACAGTGGAAGTGATCCTACGCCTCCTCTTTTGTTGAGGTAGTGCATGGCCACCGTGTTGTCCGTCATTATAAGGACATTTCTCCCTTGTACTGATGGCAGGAAAGCTTTCAGCGCTAGTCTGATCGCTCTCAGCTCTAATAGATTGATGTGTAGTCTGGACTCCGATGGAGACCAACGACCACTGATGGTCAAGTCGTTGGCATGGGCTCCCCACCCCGTGAGTGAGGCGTCTGTGACTACTGTTATCTCCGGCTATGGTTGCCAAAACAGTTCTCCTTTCAAGATGTTCTCTGGATAGGCCCACCATTGAAGGTCGTGGGCTACCTTGTCCGGAATCCGGAGGAGATCTGTCATTCTCCCTGAGAATTGCGACCACTGACTTCTCAGTGCCCATTGAAGAGATCTCATTCTCAGGCGAGCCTCTGGCACAAGGAAGATGCAGGATGCCATGAGGCCTAGCAACCTCCAAAAGTCGAAGGCTGGAAGACGTTGGGCATTTTGAAACTTGGTGACCATCTGTAATATCTTGAGCCCTCACCTCTGGTGGCAAGGCTTTTCCCAGGGAAGTGTCCAGGACCGCTCCAATGAACTGGAGTCTCTGAGATGGTATCATCTGTGACTTCTTTAAATTGAGGGAGAAGCCCAGTCTGTGAAGGAAGAGGCAGACATAATCTAGCTGGGTCTGGGCCTGTTCCGAAGATACGGCCCTGATCAGCCAATCGTCCAGGTAGGGATAGACGTGGATCCCTTCCCTCCTTAGACTCGCCGCCACTACCGACATCAGCTTGCTGAAGACCCTCAGGGCGGAGGTCAGCCCAAATGGCAGAACTCGAAATTGATAATGAGAGTTGGCAATTGCGAACCTCAGGTATTTCCTGTGCTTGAGATGGATCGGCACATGGAAATAAGCATCCTGAAGGTCCAGAGATACCAGCCAGTCCTGGAGCTGGAGGGCCTGAAGGATCTGAAAGAGAGTTACCATCTTGAACGTGTCCTTCCTGAGGAACTTGTTCAATTCTCGTAAGTCCAGGATGGGTCTCAGTCCTCCGTCCTTCTTTGGTATGAGAAAGTAGGGGGAGTACCAGCCCTTGTTCCTCTCCGCTACAGGTACCGGTTCTATGGCACCTTTCTCTAGCAGGTCCATAATTTCCTGCAAGAGGAGCGGATCTGGAACTTTTAGGGAGCTGTTGCCCGGTGGATGACTCTGAGGGATGTGTAGACGGGTAGGCAGTAACCTTGGGCAACTGTCTCCAACGCCCAAGCATCTGACGTTATAGCCTGCCATTCCGTCAGATGGTGAGTTAACCTGCCCCCTACAGGTGTCTTTTGTGCGAAGGCCTCAGAGTGGTTTGGGGGCGGCTGATGCAGATGCCGAGGGTAAAGAGCCACCTGCTGCTGCTGCGGTCTTAGTACCTTTGACCCGTCCACCTCGGGTGGATCTTCTTTGGCCTCTTTGAGCCGGCTGTCCTCTGCCTTTTCCGAATGCGGAATAATAGCGAAAGGACTTTCCTCTCCCAGAGGTTCCTGAGGGGCGAAAAGGAGTTTGGCGGATAGCAGCTCCTGAGGATTTTGCTGCTGCTTTAGAAGTCTGTAACTTTTCCAGACTGTCATCCGCCTTTTTCCCGAATAATGAAGAGCCGTCAAAGGGCAAATTCAAAGGTCTGGCCTGTACATCAGGGGCAAAGCCCGACTTTCGCAACCACACATGCCTGAGGATTGTTGTACTAGCCGCCATGGCCCTGCTGATACTGTCAGCGGAATCGATGCCTGTTTGAAGTGATTCGCACATGGCATCTTTGCCATCTTTAATGATGTTAAGGAAGGCTTCCTTCTACTCTCCATCGGGTATGCAGTCAGCCGCTGATGAAGCACACTCCCATAATGTGTGACTGAACCTGGCGAGCGTACAGGTGGCGTTGATGGACTTCAACGCCATACTACAGGCAGAGAAGACTTTCTTTGCCATAGAGTCGTACCTCTTGTCATCCCTATCCTGTGGGACAGTAGGGTAAGCAGTCCTACTGCTGGATGAAGTTGCCGCTAGAACCACCAGGCTCTCTGGGGTCGGGTGTTTTGACAGGTATTCAGGGTCAGCAGCCGCTACCCTATACTTTGTCGACAGTCTTTTATGGACTGCTGGGATAACTTCGGGAGTTTCCCAATTGGATGCAATTTTTCTTTGTAGGGCTGCATGGAAGGGGACCACCGGGTCCTCCTGTGGGCCTTTGTCCAATATATCCATTAGATCATCCTGTTGGAAAACAGGTGAAGGCGCAGACCAACCCGTAAACTCAATTATTCTTGCCATCAGGGTTCTATATGGTGTTTCAGCATGTTCCCCTGGGTCTGGCTTTACAAATTCCACTTCTGGAGAAGTGTCAAGTCCACTTGCCTCATGAAGTGACTCCTATAGTTCCTTCAGCCTTCTTTCTTCAGAGGTGAAATCCTCTGCAGCAGGCAGTGTGGATCTCTGTAAACCAAAAGTTTCTTGGTCAGAGTCTTCCCTTTCTTCATAAATTGAAGAAAGACCAGGGTATTCTGATCTCTGAAATGGAGTAAAGCCCATCTCTAGGGCCGAAGGAGCCAAACTCATCGTTATTGGACGAGAAAATGTTGAAGTCGTCGACGCTGATGTAACCGGCCGAAAATGGCGTCGAGAAAACTGGAAGGGGTCTCGAAGAACTCGAGAGGATCGTGATCCTACTCGAGGGCATCAACGACGGTCTGGGCGTCGTGCCGGAGGCCCTTGCAAACACCATTGGCTGTGGAGCCTTGGTCCTCCCTTTCATCAGCGTCAACGTCGGCGTCGACGATGGCGTCGAGTCGATCGACCGATGCGTCAAGGAACCCTTCGACAACAGCGTCGATGGAGCCGACCCATGCGTCGAAGGAACCTTCAACGATGGCGTCGAAGACGGTGCCTTCTTACCCGATGGCTCGTGGTGTTCTCGTGTGGAATGTTTCGCCGGGTGCTGCGACTCGCGGCGTTTTGATTTTTTGGGTTTTTCACCCGGGGTATCACCCTCAGCTGTCTTTGAGGTGGTCGAGGCCGCGTTCTCGAAGACGCTTAACATTTTCTTTCTGAATTCCTTCCACTCAGCTTCAGAACTGTGTTTGGTGGGACAGGAAACTCTTTCTGGGGACAAAGAAGACAACGAGGAATGGGACCTTCGACGTCTCTTTTTTGAGTGTCTAGATCTCGACGAATGGTGGGAGCTGCTTCGAGATCTAGAATGGGAGTGTTTTCGACGGCGAGGAGACGAATGCCTCGACTCAGCCGACGAAACCTTCGAGGAGGATTTGGCTGACTTACCTCTCTCGAGCTTCCCCTTTCGCTCCTTCAGGGCTTTCGCCGTCATGGACATGCAGTCCTCACACTCTGAACAATGGTGCTCGGACCCCAAGCACCATAAACAGACCCTGTGTGGATCCGACATTTTTTTACCGCAGTCTCGACATTTCTTGAAGCCGGATCGCGTCGTCGTCGGTTCTGATGAAGAAGCCATCGAGAACGATAAGGAATATTCGTCAAAATAGATTTAGATAAACCTGACTGAACTGAGCAACGACGTTCCGAGGCCCCACGAAGCGCGGAAAAACGGAACTGAGCAACGGACGCAGCACGTGTCTATTTATGGGCATGGTGTCGTCCGCGCCGATACGGTGGCTGTCGAGGGACATCGACTCGGCGGACGTCGACGCGCAGCGCCCTCTACAGAAAATATTTCCGGGGCCAGCAAGCTGGAAACGTATTATCAAAGATAAGGAATACGTCGAAGGACACAATCCCTTCGAAGGATCATTTTCATAAAAAAACTGTGTTCAAAAATATACACAGAATACGAAAACCCTAAAACCAGGTTTTTTGACAGGACAATTACCTACAACACATAAATGTGAAATGAAAAACAACCATACCACAATCAAAATTCCAAAATACAATGTTTAACATACAAACAATAGTAAAAAACTCATTTGTTGCATTCTATATGTGACCCAACATGTTTCTGTCTGTTGATTCCTAAGTATCTCACATTCATAAGGGGTAGTTCTTCTCAATGTTTTACAACAATTGTTCCTTCCAGTCCTGGTGGGAGTGGATCTTGACTTGATCCTTAATGCAATCTTGAGATTAGCGTATTCCAAGGTTCCAATGTAAACAAATACAACATCACACGCAGCTGTATTTCAGCTGCCTTTTCGTATAACCCTTTGAATGGATATTAGGTAAAACACACTGTGATGTTGTATCAAGTCAAGATCCATTCCCACCAGGACTGGAAGGGATGATTGTTGTTGTAAAACATTGAGAAGAACTACCCCTAATGAATGTCAGACACTTAGGAGTCAACACACAGAACCATGTTGGGTCACATATAGAATGCAACAAATTAATTTTTTACTATTGTTTGTATGTTAAACGTTGTCTTTTGGAATTTTGAATGTGGTATGGTTGTTTTTCATTTCACATTTATGTGCTGTACGTAATCGTCCTGTCAAAAAACCTTGTTTTAGGGTTTTCTTATTCTGTGTATATTTTTTAACACTGTTTTTATGAAAATGACGTTTCTTTTTTCTATAATAAAAATATTTTTTCTAATGAACTTGCCATTGTGTGATACACCTTGTTTTTCATCAAATGTTAATTAGACCTGTGTTTCCTTATATATTATAATGTAGATACATCCTCCATCCCTTGCTAAAT
Source organism: Ambystoma mexicanum (assembly GCF_040938575.1). Lineage (NCBI taxonomy): Eukaryota > Metazoa > Chordata > Amphibia > Caudata > Ambystomatidae > Ambystoma > Ambystoma mexicanum. The sequence continues at coordinate 259,266,407 of NC_090932.1, read as the reverse complement.
CCACCCATACTTCCTTATAATTTTCAGGGGGAATAACAATGATCGTGTGGTACAGTCTGTCTACTTCATCTCCATAGGGTATGGGGACCATGCAGGGAATTGGATGGCAAGTTTGTATTTCTATCTCCTTTGTGCTTTGAGGTACTTTTGAAACGCTAATTGAAACCATCATCAGTGCACTATTAGGCAGAGCTTCGGCACAACAACGGAGTCCCAGTTGGCAAGTGCCAAAAAAAACAGGAGGAACACAATAACCAATACCAACATCTTCACTAGGGCTCCTAGACAGGATGGGTCCCAGCTGAACACCATTGTAAACCAATCCTCTTCTTGGATACCAGCTTCTTTTTTAATGTGGACCCATAGGCCGTGTACTGCAGCTATGAAGTGGGATAACATTTTCTGCGTCTTCAGAAGGTATGAAGGTGAAACATGACCACCCCGATCTTTTTGGACATGCCTCCTTCCACTGCCGTCAACATATCCAGGGCGTACCGGTTCTGCACCGTCATCAGCCTTCGGGCGTGCTGCTCGACTTTTATGACATTGAACCCCTGCTCGGTGTCATGTGCCAACTGGACCAGTTCCCAGCGTAAGATCTGCAGCCATTTGGCATTGGCTCGTGCTTGTATGCCGGGTAGCAACCGTGATGCAAAGAAAGTCTCAGCCGAGTTAAACAACCAGTATTCTTTGGGTATTTCCTCAGGCAGTGCTGCCGAGTCTTTGGATATATAGTTCAATGCTCTCTTTCTTCTTCGTAGTTTGTCCAGGGAGGATGTGAAATTCTGGTGGTGGCAGTGGGTTTTGTTCTTTGTCATAGAAACTGTTGGTGCTTCGTCAGGCATTGGTCCCCCTTTCAGGTGTTCTTCTGGGACTATTAGTATCGCCGAGTGTAACGTGGCCAGCGAACAATAGCCCCTCCATGATGGTGGGAGATGCAAGTATGCTTGTTGGCCACACAGCCAGTAGTAGTAAGTATGCTTGTTGGCCACACAGCCAGTAGTAGTCCATTAGGGCTGCTGTGTCTCTCTTCATGTCTGGAATGAGTAATGTTCTGTTATATTGCTTGTTGTAACCGACAAAGACAGTTCCTTCGCTGTGGAAACACAGCTCATAATTCTCCACTGTGTGCACTTCACTGCCTTCTCCATTGCTGCAATCCTGTCAGTTTTGTGACAGGCTCTGTCCATATTTGTGCACAAGTTGTTCCCACGAATGGCACGTTTTTTTCTTTGTATCCCAGGAGGCCTTCAGCCAGTCAACTGAACGTAGTTTCTTGCCACTTGTTGTTTACATATTTCGCTCTGTCAATCACTAAATTTGGCTGTGGTAAGCAGTTGTTCTTCGGATTGTTTTTGCATTTCAGGGTGCCTGGATCGGCAAGTTCTAGCCGCACGTTGTGTGCCTGGAAGGTGCCTTTTGGTCCACATAAAGCTAGATGAACCAGTCATTGTGCATTTATAATTGGGGCTCCTGTGCTACTAAAACCTTGGGTGCCCCTGATGTGTGCAGTATCAACGAGCATACATAACAGCTACTGTTGGTCGTTCGTCTTCCCACCGCACTCATATCAGAATATCAGCTATTTGAGTGCTCGGAATGATGAATATCGTCAATAGCATGCAGGTCTAGGCAGAGGTATACATCGTATTTGGGCCTGCATGCTAGCCTTTTTATTCTATCATGGCGCAATGCATATCTCCTTGTTAATGGACTACTGCTAACAATGTTTTGTTTGTTTGTTTGTTTATTTGTATTGCGCGCCAGACCCTGGGGTATCTGGGGGCATTGGAATCAAGAAGTCTTACAGCTTAGTTACACATCAAAGAAAAATACAGATAAAGAAAAGTGCAGATGCATAATACATAAGAGAAATTACAGGTAGGCATATATAATGTGGTAATTTACAGGCATTCAACCAGGGGCTATAACAAAAAGGGTAACATTCAACACAGCATTCTGAGAATTATATACAATGCAGAGATGAGTGGGGCAGTATCATTATTGGTCATTATCCTTCAGAAGATTGATGAGATTATACCTGAAGTTGGAGTATGTTTGATCCATACGTATGGGGGGGTTGTAGGGCATTCCAAAGCTGCACAGCCTTAACAGGAAAGCTACAGCCTCCGACCTTGGAAAGTTTGAATCTTGGGATTGAAAGGCAGTTTTTATTAGCTGTCCTGGTGGGCCTAATAGAAGGTTTCCTGAAGAATCTCTGCCTGAGGTAGCTGGGTGCGGCTTTGTTCAGGCATTTGTGGATGAGTGAAGCAGATTTTTGTAGGATTTTATCGTAGGTAGATAGCCAATTGTTGTGTCTTCTGGTCTCGGATATGTGCTCTCTCCTTGCTATTCCAAGAGCAGTGCTCAAGGCATTGTTCTGGAGCGTTTGGATTCTCTTGACAATGTGCTTATTTGGCCCCAATATAGAGAGAGTTGCAATAATCTCATTTTGACAATATTAGAGCTCTAGTGAGGATGATACAACTATTCTTGGATAAGAATGGTTTGCCTGCTCTGATTAATTTTCAAGTATATGCAGTGGCTGATGCTGCTATTAATAACATTTGTGCTGCAAAATAGATTTTTAATTGTGGGGAATCATATTTCTTACATTCTGCACATGCATATACTGTGGACACTGCTATTACGGATTTGGGAAGTATTATACATATGTACAGTTATGTTGCTGGTTTCGTTTGACAGTACAGTTGCATTTAGTGGTGCACTTCCATTCATGTTCCACCTCAACCCTCTTTTAGATGGCTTACCCAGATAAAAGATGACCCCCAATAAATTCCTAACATTAACATAAGTATGGTGAACATAATAACAGTGAAATGCAGGCCAAATTTTACAAATGTAATCTTGTAGAGGTAATAACATTTCTATCACTATGCATTGAATAATCTGATGTTGAGTGCTCCATGTTCTTCCTTCTAAAATTGGGAACAAAAGAGGGGGAGGAGGAAAGAGAAAGAGAGAGAGAGAGAGAGAGTGAAGAGAGAGAGAGACAGAGAGAGAGAGAGAGAGAGAGAGAGAGAGAGAGAGAGAGAGAGAGAACGAGACGTATTTTGTTTTAATTTAAAGAGTTTACGTTTTTAGCAACAAATCATGTCTAGTATCCTGTACATGCAATTATATTAGCAGCATTAAGCTGAGGTAGATTGGTTATTTGTTTTAGGATACTGGTGGTGCCTTGTACATTTCTGAGAGGTGTATCCAATATCAAAGCCCTTTCACCTTTATTGCGAGAGAGGTGGAAAACACCACTTCATAAGGACTGTGGTACCAAGGGGTGTTCCACTTGCACACAAAGATCCTGACATATATTAGTTCACCCAGCAGCAATGGTTGGGTAGGTGCAGTGTTGGTGGCAGGTCACTCTGCAGTGTCTAGTGCACTGTCTGGGTGAGGGGGCGCGATTTGTTGCGAGACACATTTGATCGCATTTGTTAGATTGGTTAAGTATCCTTTGAATTCTTCTCCTAGAACTGCTGTAGTTCTGTGGGCATCTAATAGCCTGCATACTGCGGAAGTGGGTATGTGCATGCGTCTGGCGTGATGGTCTTTACTTGGCTGAGTGCGCAAGTTGAACAACGCTAAGGGCAAACAATGCACCCAGTTCTTTTTTAGGGTGGTGCACATTTTGTAAAGTTTACTTTTGAGGAGGCCGTTGATTTGATCCACAATGCCATTTACCTGTGGGTGGTAAATTGAGCACATCCAGTGTTTAATGCCAAGTAGTACTGTGATCTCCTTGAAGAGCTTGTTGAAAATGTGTGTGTCATTATCAGACCTCAAAACATCACCCCCCCATTGGGGGAATACCTCACAGAGCAGAAGTTTGGCAGCATATTTGGCATCTGGGTGCGCACAAGGACCAGCCTCAACCCAACGGGAGAAGGGGCACACTATGACAATTAGATATTGTGCTCCAGTGCATCTCTCGCCCATGTCCGCATAGTCAATATAGAGCTCACGGAACGGCCGATGGGGCGGGACAGAGTGCCTCGTAATGTGCAGAGTGTCATTCTGGAGTTTAACACTTGACATGTGGTGCACTGCTTCTTTACAACCTGTGAGGAACCAGAAGGTGTCTCAGCCACTAGTCCCCGGGAATCTGTCATCCAGGTGGCCAGAACAGGGCCATCGCTTTTGGATCTAGTTCCTGGGGGTGGACCAATGCTGGAGGATCACCTGGTTGAGGGGTCTTCAGGGAGTGGGACACCGGATGGTGAGACGCGGTATCTCCTTCCCTGCAACACCTTTACCCTATTCTACCAGGTAGGATACTTAGGAACTTTACCCCATCCTTTACAACATGAACACTTTCACACAGACAGCCCACTATGTGAGAAAAGAGACTAACACCTGAGCAGTATACTTGACATGTCCCAATACAATGGTGAGCCAATTACTGACCATCACACACACATGGCATCCATTAAGCTTCCCCACACGGATAAAAGGCAGAGAACGATAGCCCACTCTGAGTGAGGAGAAGCACACAAGGAAACAGCAGTTTTGAGATGGCAGGTGCACGAGAGAAGGAAGACCTCAAGACAGGAGGGGATCGCAAAGAGGGAATTTCCCTTGACCTTTCCGACAAGGAACCATTACTTTCATGAGCCCTTGAGATTAGAAAGCATAAGACCAAGAAACCAGGCTGAAGAATCCTGCATTGTATGACTGAGATACCCTGGGCACTCACGCTTCAATAATCAAGGCGGGGAGAAGCAGCAGCCGCCATGGTACCGTCCTTGGTTCCAAGAACAAAGCAGCGTCAGTAAAGTCAACACAGCCGGTACGTTGGAGAGATCGATAAAAGACTGGTATGTGTTGAAGCCCAGTTTACAGAAGATCCCAACACCTTCTGTGGGTCGAGGCACCCCAGCATCAGGAAAGGGACTCTGAAGCACATCAGGACACAGAGACTGGGCTTCAAAAGACATCAGGTTTATTCTTTTTCAGCAAGGCAGGACACATCATACAGCATCAAAGACATCCCTGGAACACTCCTTAAAGTTATCAAATCTTTATGCAAGTCTGAGGTGCTTAATGTGAAAAAAGAGCCTTTCCCACATAACAGTCTCAATATATACTCTTAGAGAGCCAAATGTGAAACCGCAGACGAATCAATCGGCACTAACATTGCGAATTAGTGCATCAGCCCATCTCACGACTCACCCCAAATAAATGCAAAGTCGGTAATTAACTGGTACATCTACGCTCCTTTATAAATATCGGAAACTTCTTAGGAATCTAGCTGCGCAGCGGTGAGCCGTTAGATTATTTCCAATGTGAGTGATGAGGTGAATGCTGACCTAGTAGTGGGCATTTCTCATTTACATTCTCATTTGTAATTTATTAAGTGACACAAAAGCACAAGTACAATTTCCTGCTATATCCACACGAAATATCCATCACATTTATTTGTGTTTTAAAATTAAAGAGTGCAGCACAATTAAGAACAAATGTGCGGTTTGCTAAAGAAAAGTGGTAGCACGCTTGTCAGGAAAATGATAAGCGATAATACATTGCTTACCTATAGCTCTGACACTGGGACAGAGACTATAAATAGTGTTTCAGCTCAAATACATACTGTGATGGTTCCTAGTTTAGAGCCAAAATCAATTACCACACATAGCTCTAGACAAATTTGTTCCCCCAAAGATATTTCTACTTCGAAGCCAATTGTTAACACCAAAAAGCTGACGTCCTTCTTTTCAAAAAAGAATATATTAAGCAAGATAAATGAAGAAAATGCGAAAAAAAGAACTAGCTACTGATCTAAACATATCTTTGAGTTGTTTAGGATCAAAACTGATTGAAGATGTAATTCAAACTAAGAGTGCTCTTTGGATAATTAAAATCTGCATAGCCATCTTGGGAGTTGTCACTCTGCCCAAAATACACGCCTCAAATGGAGATGCTACAACTACAGTTTTGTTGCATAATGAGATGGATAACCTGCTCATTGATATTGACATGGAAACAAATATTGATTTACTGTGCTTAAGGGATGAGGTGGAATATGTAGGTGACGTAGGAGAGATTACATCTACACCTAATGTGATGTCGATCGATCCTACGATCTTCTTTGACAATCCACCAGTAGATAATATCCCCAAGTACTTAAATAAGAGTATCATAGGAAACAATGATGAACAAATAGCTATCATTGCTGAGGATGATAATTTGATTAATACTGAGGAACCTAAAAACAGCAAAGATACATCAATACTGGCTCCATCAGAAGGGAGTGAAACTAGCATGACCTCTGATTAGATGTTTCGTGCATTTCATTGCCTCCTCACTACACTAGTAAATACGTGTAGTAAACTAGAAAATAAATTAGACATTCAGTCTGTGCTTCTCCATAAATGTATAAATAGGAATCGGAAAATCACATGTGACCAAAACAACAATCCTGACATTTCTGGCAATATAACAGGTGCACATTTTACTTTTAAGGGAACAACATCATCACATCCAATTGCAAGTCCCCTGCTGATAATGCTAATGAAAGTTAAACCACCTGTTATCTTTAAAAACACATCTAATGGGCTGAGACAAAAGAAAAACAAAACTGTTTCTCAGGCATTTATGGATGCTCGAAGGACAAAAACTATAAAATATCCTAGTAGCACTAAGACCAAACATAACTTGACCAATAAAACAATAACACCTGACATATCCAATAAAGGAAACTAAACTAAAACAAAAAAATGAGCAATCCATCGCTGGCCGTTATAGAAAACAATCTGATAACAGTAATATCATTAAATGACCCACATATACCGGATTGTCAGCCAATGGGTAATAAAACATCTAAAGAATCAATTTCTAGTATACTCCCGTCCATTGAAAGCTTAATGCCGACTAGACAAAGTGCCTTTTCAGACACTATGCGTAAAAATAAAATGGACCAAATTATGGTCTACCATTAAGAACAGGAAACACTCTGTTTTAGTTATAGAAGGTGTAAATAAAGGTTTACAACTAAAACCCACGGTTGTTGATGTAAATTACCCACTGCTAAACAGGGCGGCAGTCTTAAAAATATTTCACTCCATAATTGGCTCATGTTGTATTCAATCTGAGGACATAAAGATAGTGGATCAAATTGACCATTGTCATATAAGCACTGCTAATATATGGTTTGAATCCATCTCCACACTAGAATATATCCTAAAATTTGAACAAGAACTTTTCCGACAAGGATTCCTATGTGATTCCTATGTGAGATAATCGACATCTATCCCGAAAAAACTAGAATTTCAGCAATTACTTGTGATGATAATAACAAAATTCTGAATGGCAAACACAGTATTAATGATAAACGCGATGGTGGAAAGGAGATGATGCTGGCTACTGGCAATGGTTGCCACTAGCCTTTAAGTCCCATATATCCCAATTAAGTCGATAACATCGACCTGCTATACTCATGGAACACTCGTGGGTTTGCCCACCTGTTTGGGGAAAAGGGTCTATATCCGAAATTGAACTATTTAGTATTATATAATTACAAGAGACCTGGTTCTTAGCTAGATTGCTGCTAGATGCACGTCCCATAATTCAAAAAACTGCGACTAAAGGGAAACGTGGGTGCCTGAAAGGTGGCTTGTTGATCACTGTCAGGCCTTTCTGGTCTGTTACAGAAATTTCTTGTGACTCACTCTTAGTACTAGTTGGGAAAATCACAAGACCTGGTTTGTCGGCAATTATTATTAATGTGTATGACCCTGCCTCAAGAGTTGCAACTAAAATAAATATTCAGGATGTAGCTAACATGGTAAAAAAGTACAGTAAAACATTGCCAATATTAATTATAGGCGATCTCAATGATAACATAATTTCTATATATCCTGATATTCAAACAAACTGCCGTTCTAGCTTAAATCCCTATGCTAAGAACCAAGAAACCTCTAGCTTGTGGACAACAATGGTATACTCACATGATCTAACAATGCTTAACGGCAATTATCTGCGGGACTCACAAAGAGTATTTACACAAGTAAGTGGGAAAAGTGCTTCTACTCTTTATTATGTCATTGCAAATGAATATGGGCTGACATGGGGATCGTAGCCCATGATCAGAGCAATCATGTACCTCTATGCATGAAATTTAAACTCCTAAGTAAGACAAAGAATTAGACTGTATTTGATAAGGCTGATGACATTTATGTGAATAAGACAAGAAACAGCATTCAATGGAATGCAGCAAATCTCATAAAGGGTAAAATGATGGCCGATCTCATACTTGCAGACTTTGTTAACCTCTGCCAAGCAGAAGAGAAGAATAGCAAGAAGCTATGTGAAGCCTTTGACATAATTTTAAAGCAGATCGTGAATGTCGTTGTACCTACACATGGACATAGGTCCTCCCAGGAACCCACTAATTTTGTATACAAAAAGCGTAATACATATGACCCTAAGATCAATCAGGCTAAGAAACAGCTACGCAGAACAATTGCTAACTTACTTGTGTTTCCCATATGGAGTCAAGATGGGGCAGCCACAAACAATAACATAAACATGGCAAAACTCATATAAAGACGTTGGCTTCGTAACCACATAAAAATGCTGTGAAAATAAATGTTGACTTACTATTGCTTATCTGGCAACAACAAATGATACGGTAGCCATATGGAAAAAAATAAGAACAAGTAGCAAGAATGAGCTACCTATAAATTGTATTCCAGAAGAAACGTGGGTAGACCATATAACAAAAACTTTGGGAGTGAGACAAGAACATGAAATAGAAATTGAAATTCCTAACGCACCTTCAATCTGCAAATTATCTAGATTGGATATTAAAATAATAATCGAAAAGTTAAATAGATCTAGGGCTTGCGGTCCTGATGGGATAAACAATGGCCTCCTGCAAATGTCTGCTGAGCTATGGGCGAAAGCTCTGTGGCTTTTTTTTAATGAAATTGGGAATACAAGCACACTTCCAGCAACATGGACTGAGAGTCATATCTTACCTGTGTATAAAAAAGGCCAACGTGGTGATCCTCGGCACTACAGATTACTAGCAATGCTGCACATACCAGCTGAAGTCTTTGCACGTTTACTCCTAGTAGACCTAAATACTTGGATAGACGAACACAATATTCTAAGTAGGTACCAAACAGGTTTTCGAGCTAAATCTAGAACAACTCATAACATTCTAATATTAGTTTCTGCAGTCATACATGTCTGGATATGCAGAAAGACAAAGGTCTTTGGCGCTTACATAGATTTCAGCACCGCATTCGACACAGTCCTAAGCAAGAAACTGTGGCACACATGGTCCTAAGGAAGAAACTGTGGCACAAAGTAAATATGTTTAACATCCTGCAAGGTCTGTTTAGAATGCTTATTCTACTACATAGAGGAACTAAGGTGAAAGTTAGACTAAACACTGCTGGTAAATTATCAGTCTACCCACTGGTATGGGGGTAAAACAAGGATGTATAGTGGCTGCGATTTAATTTATATTTGTGAGATCTTTTTATATCTTTTAATTCAGCTAAGTTGGCCCCAGTAAGTTGGCACAGAGCGCATAAATTAGCTAGGCTATGCAGATGATTTGCTTTTCTTAGACTACACACCTAAGGGGCTGCAAAGCCTAATTGATGGCCTAGGGACTTTTGCCAAACAGAATGGTCTTTGTGTGAATATTAAAAAAAGTTAAGTGATGACATTTACTGGGAAATGTAAATATCAAGCCAATGTGAGCTGGTTCCTAGAAGGGAAAAAACGAGAGTGCGTAAATTTGTATACATAGCTCAGTCTTTAGGTTGATGAAGCCTTAAACTGGAAAATACATTGGGCAACGATTAAACTAAAATGTTGGAGAACGGTTGGAGCTGTAAGTGCTTTCATAGGACAAAATGGTGGCCTATCAGTGAAGACTGTACTTCTTCTATATACAATGAAAATAGAGTTAAAACGGTTCGAAGCCAAAATGCTCAGAAAACTGTTTTGCATGCCAAATTCTGTATCTGTTGAGTATCTCTACTATGATCTGATTAGTATTTCATCTTGCCTAATAACAAGGATTTTTGTGTGCTTTCGATTGACCTAATGACCTTGAATAATAAAATGATAACGGTTGATTTTCCAAGGCCTTTCTGAGCTTAGACAGTTATGAACAGATATGGATATAGGGAAAAATATTCTCGATATATACCCCATGGAAGATAGGATGCAATATTGCCATATCCTTAACCAATGTAAAAAGGATAACATTTTGGCTGAAAAAGAAAATTAGGATATTTGAATATGCTAATAATATAGTACAATTAGTGTGTAAATCTCATAGTGGTTGCTTTATTCAGTATATTGATTCACACACTAATCCTCCATCTTACATTGTGGTTTTCCCAGATTCCTGGTTAATGCGCCAATACCTACTTTAAAATGTAATAAAAGTGCTGTTTTAGAGACAGAACACATATTGACGAGATGCAAAAGCTTAGATTATATACGAAACCGGACAATAAAAGCCTATAACAATTGTTTTAACTTTCAGGACTCTAATAGGTTGTGGCAAATGTTTATGAACGGAAACGATTTAAATTTAATTTACCACATGATTACATTTTATCTGAATGACTTGCCATAACTGCACTTTATGAATAATGTAAGAACTCAGTTGTATTATCTACATTTTAGAAAGAAATCATGTGTTGTTATTCGGACATATTTGAGGAAATTGTTTTAAACATTTTAGTATATACACTTTTATTGATGTAGTAGACAGTTAAGTTTATGTAAAACATGTGTTTATGTATGTATTGTACATTTTAACAATTGTTTTTATGTTGTATATACAATGCAAACATGCTGAAAGTATATTAATAAAAATAAAATAGAATTTATTCTTTTTCAGCAAGGCAGGACACATCATACAGCATCAAAGACATCCCTGGAACTCTCCTTAAAGTTAGAACATTTCCCTCCTTATATACCCTTCTTGGTTGGCTCAGCTCCCTATTTATGATGCAGTGACCTCTCATAGGTTCAGGCGCTCCAAGACAAGCCCCTTCCCCTTCTAGGGTTGGTTGACTAAACTGTCACTTCACAAAGCTCCCATGTCATACCTAAGTAGGTAACTGATTAGAATTGTGTGTGATGTGCCTGACCTTTAAAATGGGAACACTACTTACGACAATCCTGGGATAATTTTAGCAACAGCATCATGCATTCCTGTCGCTGCTGTTCAAATATAGGCATCAGCTGGGCTCTCTCTGCTAATTGAAACAGCTGCATGCAACAATTACTATCTTCCCTTGACTGCTACCTCACTCCCACGGCTCGTCACTGTCAATATTAGAGCTGAGAAATCTAGACACCATGTCCTTGACCACTGAACTCTCACTGAACTACCATGAGGTAATTCTTTCAGCATGGTTTTACAGAAATCCACTATTTGTATGCCCAACAATATCTCAGAGTTTGCCTGACTTTGTCCCACCCCAAAATGGCTAATCAGTTATGAAATGCCTGACCAACCCAATTTTTACTTAAAACATGGTACCTGCTCCGATTGGAATCTAGTTTTTCAGTAACTTATGATGAGCAAGTAGTACTTAACATACTTTCTATCGCACAAAACATTTCTAGACATTCTGACCCCATGAAATAGATCGTCCTTCAAAGCGCTTTTCTGCAAAGCACTATAATTCTCATTTTTGCAACATTTAAAGTCATTGGGCCTCATTACAGGGATGGCGGTAGTGATTTACCGGTACCGCCTTACTACGAGGTCCCTTTGCGGGTTGGGGGATTTAACGCCTGCTTTTTGCAGGCGTTAAAATCTAACCCGCTAAGGGACCTCGGAGCTAATTACGGCACCGCAAAATTGCGGTGCCGTAATTAGCGCTTTCCCCATTCCCATAGAGCCCTACGGGGCAGAAATGGGAATGGGGAAGGGCAATGGCGGAAGGGGGATTTACCGCCCCTCCAACCTTGGAATGGGGCGGTAAATCCCCTTTCCGCCAAGGCGGTTCCGGTATTTTACCGGCATGAGCCATGGCGCTAGTAGCGCCATGGCTCACCGCCTACCGGGTAATGAGGCCCATTGATCAACCTGATAAGTTATCAACATTTGGTTTGAGGTGGAGGGGGTCTATCTTCACTACATTCAGTTTGAGGGGGAAGATAACCAGCTCCTGTACCCCAGGTTGCAAGCAGCAACATTGTATGGTGAGTGCAGGAACGAACATTGTTAAAAAGTGTGTGATAAAATACACAAGTAAAGTTGAACTGCTGATGAATGATAGGACTTTAAAAGCAAGATACAATCCCTTTGATAGAGTGGTCGGGCACCACGCGGGTGCCCAATCGGAGGTCTCTGTAAGGTATCCAGCTGAGAAGTGACAGAAGTGAAAGTTAAAAAGGGGTTATATTAAGAAGAGAACAACGGATTGTGAGTAGAAGTGGTCCTAATACGGATCAGGTAAAATCCTGCACACAACCGAAAGTCTTTTGATGAAGTAAAGAAAGTTTGGAAGTAGATACATTTGGGCCAACTGAAGGTTTTGTGTTAAAGTGGGTCTGCGCTCGGTAGAGGGGGACCCGCGGTGAACAGTAAATCAATGGAGAAGTTGTACATGTGAAATTCAGAGAAGAAAGGAACTTTAAACTTTTGTTTGTGGCATCAGGCCCTCTGAAGTAAGAAACTTTGAGTAACAAAGAGACTTTGGCACAGAAGGTCCTGATACTGAGTCGAACTGCATCCTCTTGCTAGAGAAGGCAGAGCGTGTGTAAGCTTGAGTGTGCCGCCTTGTCCCGTGCTGAAAACGTGAGAAAGGGAAGCCAACGGCTCAAATATCCTGACATATTATTTCTTGAACACTTTTCTTTTGCATAACATTGTTTCCCACACTATTTGTATTTATAAGGATTGGTAATAGGTTTATTAGCATAGGCCCTTTTATTTTGACAAGACAACACTAGGACTGCGTTATTATTATTTGATGGTCGTAACTTGCTCCCATCTTTAGAGGTAGGATTAGGTGTTTTTCAAACATAATTGAAGTTCAATTAACACAATTGAACTGTGGTCACTTGTGTCTGTCTTACTGTTTGATACCATACCATACCATACCTTCCTTACATTTGATGTCAGGAGTGGGATGCAACTCAATTGAGACAAATTGGGGGACCCTAACATTCCAGAAGCTTGGTCATAGAGCCTCAGATCCCTCTATCGCCACAAAAGAATTAATAGACTTTGATATCTGTAGCAGCAGAGAAGCTACTATCCCTGCAGGGAAAAGAGGAATGATTTGCACCAACTTAGTCCTAATACACCCTGTGGGGTATTGTATAAGATTAGCCACAATATCTGGCCTGGAAGTTCATTCTGGATGTCCTAGCTGGCGTCATAGATCCAGACTTCGGAGAGACATAAAGGTTCTCCTACAGAACATGACAAAACTCCATTTGAAGTACATCGCATGGACAGAATTGCACAAGGAAATCTTGAAAGGGCTCTATTTCCCGTTTTATAGAGAGTGAACCAGAAGAAACTGAGAGAGGTACCTTAGGCTTTGGAGAAGCTGATGCACCATCTACCACTGAGGCAAAGAGGGAACAAGAACCTACCTTCCTTCCTGATCTAGCCTTCGTCCAGCGAAATGATCCAACACTTGCAGAGGCTTTCTTGCAGTTCATTCCTAAAGGGGAAGAATTAGTGAAAGGAACTCCCTTTTTCTTCCTAAAGCAATGATTACAGTTTAGAAAGGAAACCTCCACAGCAGGCCTAAGTAAAACTCAGTTAGTAATCCCCAAAACCGATAGGAAGATTGTGCTAGAGATTGCACATTCTCATTTGACAGGGGCACACTTAAGACAATCTAAGACCCAAGCACACATCAGTAGGAAGTTTTACTGGACAGGTATCCAGGCTGATATAAAGCACTTCATTCAGACATGTAAAATATATCAGAAAACCAATACGCATATTCCCTTAGCTGCCCCTCTGAGCCTTTACCAATAATAGAAGTCCCTTTTTCCAGAATTGGGATGGATATCATTGGATCATTGGAAAACTCTAGAGTGGGCAACAAATATGTCCTCGTAATCATTGATTACAATACCCGATACCCAGAGGCATTCCCCATGCAGAACAGCACAACCCAACACATTTTCAAACACCTATTACCATATTTTTCCAGGGTTGGTTTCCCCAAGGACATTCTAACGGATCAGGGATCCAATCCGGCTTCAGTTTCAGGCACAGCACCAAGGCTGCCGTCCTTGACCTTAAAATCCATCTCGAAGGCATCCGAGACACAGGTAAACTAGCCATCCTCCTCCTCTGCAACCTCTCTGCAGCCTTCCTTGTTGACCACGACATTCTCTGCCAACACCTCACCAACAAATTTAACTTCTCCAGAGAAGCCTCCTTGTTCCTCAAGGCTCTTCATAGGCTCGGAAGCTGGCAATCCCTTACCTGTTCCCTACGGTGTCCCTCAGGGCTCCTGCATTTCACCCACCTTAGACAACATGTACACTAAACGCTTGTTTGACCACCTCGACAACCTAGGTATCCTCTATACGAACTTTGCAGATGACACCCAAATTCTGCTCACACTAACTGGTAACTACACCACTGATTCCGCTAACATCAATTAAGTTTACAGCATCATTCAGGCCTGGATGGTGGAACATCATCTCTGCCTGAATGATGACAAAACCAAACTCCTCACAGTAGGTTCCCCATACCGCCTTAAACGGCAAGACTCTGCCTGTGCATCCTTCTGCATTGATGGTAACGCCACTAGCGCCTGAAGCCATCTTAAAACACTAGGTGTTCCTCTAGGTGCAGAACTATCCATGCATAGACACGTCAATGCCCTTGCCTCCTCAGCAGCCTACACCACTAAACTCCCCAACCTCATCAGAAAGTTTCTCTCCAAGGACAATTGCCTCACCCTCACTAGAGCCATTATAGGCAACAAAGTGGAGTACTGCAATGCCATCCTTGTAGGCACCTCCTCAAGAAAATTGGTTAAACATCAACTGATCCAAAACAATGCCCTCTGGGCTGTCTGGGGCCTTAAGCACTCAGACCACATCTCTCATGTCAGACGTGATGCTCACTCGTTGCCAATCAAAGCATGTATTGAATTCAAGATTCTCTCCCTAACACACAGGTGCATCCACAACACAGCACCCTCCGTCCTCACCCAACGCATCTTGAAAAGAACCAAACTCCCATGCCTATGCTCATCTACTTGATCACTAACCATCCCCAGATCCTTGAGGAAAAGAGCCAAAGGTACCTGCTTTACTGCCATTGCCCCTACCCTGTGGAATGCCCTTCCTCCCCACATCCAAGAACAGGCATCCTAACTCACTTTCAGAAAATTGCTGAAAACCTGGCTGTTCGACAAATATGACTAACCTGAATGCGCCCCCCCAACCTGTTACTACCTGGCCTATATACCATATTGTATCCTCTGTCCTTTCCTCATAAATTTAATAGTACTGTGATACTTATAGGTTTGCCGCTGCCAACAAATGCAATAAATAAATAAATAAATTACATAAATAAATTGTATGAGCAAACTCATGGGTAAAGTCAAGGAATTGCTCCATATTTCCACCTTAAGAACCTCAGTTTACCACCCCCAAATGGATGGATTGGTAGAAAGATTTAACAAAACCCTTAAGATGATCTCAAGAAAATTGGTAGACAAGGATGGGAAAGACTGGCATTGCTTGATTCCCTGGGCTCTATTTGGAGTAAGGAAGACTCCTCAGGCATCCAACGGTGTCACACATGTGGGTATTCGCTCCTCCCGTATCAGCAGGCGCTTGCACCATGCAGCCTGTCGCTTGGCTGCTTCTGTCTGGCAGAATTGGCGGTTGCCTTGGAGACATTTCTCTGCTCTGTTCTCTGTGTTGCGATCGCGTTGGCCATGTCTCATGAGCCGTCAACTGATGGCCCAGTGACTCGGTATTCCTCATTCGCTTCACTGCTTCTATTTGCAGAGTTACTTTGCCACTTTGGAATTTCACAAACATTTGATTCTACGGTAATTGACCTCGGCATCCTACTCTGACTTGCTACTGCCTACTCCCATACCTCGTTGATTTCTGATACACACTTCTTAGAACACATTACGGGCTACACCGGCATACTTTGAGTTTCCATTTCTCGTGTTGCAGTCCCGAAGTACTTCCTATTCCTGAAGGAACTTCCCATGACCAAAGAATTCCCAGGAGCACGCCATCCACAGCTTTCCCGTGCACCTCGTTCTGGAAGTTGCACCCCGCAGTTGCCGCGTATTGTTCGGTAAGCATTATTCCTCCTTAATAACCGCTTTTCTCTATGGAGGCAACGTTAACATTTCAAAGCACACTGATTGCAATCTGTAACATGATCTATACCAATACAGGGGTTCATATATAATTGACTCAGACCACTCAGCCTACTACCACTTAGATCTGTTGCCACTCAACGGCCATCCTCAACCCTCCAGAGAACTTATATTACAAGACCTCCAGGAATAAAGCTTGTGCACTCACAAACGTTTTGCTGTACAGTGCACCTACCCGTGTCTAGTGCGACCCTTGTGCCGCCCGGGAGAATTTCCTGTACTAACATTCCCTTTTATTATTTTATTCACTCTGTTGTTGTTTCTGGACCTTCCTTATTGCAAGACTACTCTTGAGTTCTCTGTGGTAAGCTTGTCGCCTATACCTTTCAGTACCACCATTCTTGTAAGCTTCAGTATTAGGGGGTTAATCAGGTCCTTTTTGGTTTCCGTTAGGTTCTTAAGCTCACGCCTATTACACCAGCGGCTTGAGGTAATACTGAGAGCCTTCTGTGTCAGTTTAGTTCAGGAAATTGTCACCTGATACTAATATGTTTGTTTTGCCTTCTTGCAGCATTGGTTGGTGGTGCGTATGTCCCCACTGTTTTGTGTGATCAATCCATCTGTCAGTCAGATCTATAACAGCAGAGGGGTGTATCATAAAGAAGAGTTCCCTCAGGTTGAGGAGGCCAGGGTTATGGGAGAACCCGGGTTAGGAGTCGAAGTCTGAGGAAGTCACTTCCAGGTTCCATCTGGTTGCCTTAAAGCCTTCTAGTCACCGCCCCGATCCATGGTGAGTAACAGAAATAGAAGCCATAACGAAAGCACGAATGGGATACTCTGAGGCCCTCGCTCAGATAGTGCAGATGGTAACCGGTCCGTGGACTGATTTGACCACTGCACACAATGCCTTGCGCCAACGCCTCAATACACTTCAGTCAATGGTCACTACACCTGCTCCTCAGGGAGCAGATTCTTCTGGGATTACTGCCTCCGGATCGGACTTTCCTCTTCCTCGACAGGACACCACTCCGGTGGTTGTGTGCCCACAATTTCCTTTGGCTCCTCCAGAACGCTTTATGGGTGACCCCAAGCAGTACAGGACTTTTATCAATCAATGTAAGCTGAATTAACTCTGCCGCCCTTTGTCATTTCCTACATCACCCCCAAGGCTGATTTTGTCCTGTCACACTTACGGGGTACAGCAGCAGCTTGGGCCCACCCGCTTTTGGAGTCAAACAGTCACGTCTTGTACAACTGTGATGCCCTTATATCGGCTATGAGCAGAGTATTCGACACATGTTACACCACCCAGGCAACTGACCTGGAACTCCTGAAGCACAGGCAAGGCAACACTTCTCTCCTAACCCATTTCAACCAGTTAGCCGCAAAAACAGACTGGCCAGAGCAAAAGAAGTCGACAGTCTTCTATCAAGGACTGTCAGAGGAGTTAAAAGACACCCTTTCTACTGTCCCTAACGTTCCCCCTGCCTTTGGGGAATTGCTCAATTTGGTGTTGCAAATCGATGCCTGAAAGGCAGAGAGACAGGTAGAGAATAAACCTGTTACCATTCCAATGGCTTCAGAAATACATGTTGCACAGGTGTCTGCTCCTGAACCTATGCAGATCGGTGCCATTTGGGGTCCTTTGTCACCAGCACAGAGAGAATATCGAAGAGCTCATAATCTCTGCATGTACTGTGGTTCAGCAGACCATCTCCTCCCAGAGTGTCCAAAAAGACCCAAGAAAAAGGCGGGAAATGTCAAATCCCGGCAGTAGATAGAGTCCCTACGTTGGGAAAGCCTATTTTGGACTCACCTGTTGTTGGCCAAGCGGTCTTGTTCCATCTTCCTGTCACCTTTACGGTGGCTCCTGGCATGCCTTTTCCTGCCACGGCTATCACAGACTCTGGGGCCACGGGCAACTACATTGATCAACAATTTGCCTGTTCATCTGGGATTTTGTTTGTAGCTAAAGAGCAACCTGAGACAGTTAGCGCAGTGGATGGCTCTGCTCTCGTCTCAGGCTTAGTCACCCAACAAACAGATCCAGTCCTCATGTGTATGGCCAATGGTCATTCAGAGGAGATCACCTTTGCCGTAATCAAAGCGCTGGCGTACAAAGTCATAATGGGAATCCCTTGGCTACAACATCACAACCCTGTTATCGACTGGGCTTTGAGGCTGGTCCAGTTCCCGTCTGCAATGTGCAACAGCCAATGTATGCTTTCAAACTGCATCACCACGGGGACACCCTGTCAAGCCTTAGTTACTCCTTCATCCCTCATTGGGGCTGTCCACAACTACCATGCCTTCTGAGTATGCGGAATTCCAGGATGTTTTCGACAAAGGTATGGCAGAGATGCTCCCACCTCACCCGATTTATGACTGCCCCATAGACCTTGTACCCGGAGCAAAGATTCCGTCAGGGAGAGTGTATTCCTTGACACTAAAGGAAGATAAGATACTGAAGGAGTATATTCACAAAGCTTTGGCCATGGGGTTTATTCGACCTTCCAGCTCTCCTGCGGCCTCTGCGCTTTTTTGTGTGCCAAAGAAAGAAGGTGACCTAAGACCGTGTATTGACTACAGGGCATTTAACGCCATGACTGTAAAGAACCGGTACCCACTTCCTTTTATCTCGATGCTTCTTGGCCAGCTGGGTAATTCCTAGGTTTTCACCAAATTAGACCTCATAGGCGCGTACAATTTAGTGCATATAAAAGAAGGTGACGAGTGGAAAACCACCTTCAGGACCTGCTTCGGACTCTATGAATATCTGGTCATGCCTTTCAGGCTTTGTAATGCTCCTGCCACCTTCCAAACATTCATGAATGAACTGTTCCATGACATCTTGGATCAATATGTAGTGGTTTATTTAGATGACATCTTGATTTACTCACCTACCTTAAGTGACCACATCCAACACGTTCGCTCTGTGTTACTGCGTCTCTACAAAAACCACCTGTTCGTAAAAGCAGAGAAATGCGTGGCTCATGCAACCGATGTGGAATTACTTGGTTATAATCTCACCAACTTGAGCATCCGTATGAGTCAGTCTAAGGTCAAAGCGGTCATGGAGTGGCCAGCACCTAAATCAGTGAAGGCCTTACAATAATTTCTTGGCTTCAGCAATTTTTACAGGCGCTTTATCCATTCATTCTTCTCTATCGTGGCTTCTCACGGCTCTCACCAGTGCAAAGGTACCGTTTGCTTGGTCTCTGGAGGCAAAAGGTGCGTTTGATCAATTAAAGGCAGCCTTTACATCGGCACCGGTTTTGCAGCATCTAAACCCAGTTCTGCCTTTCTACGTAGAAGCCGATGCTTCTGGTTTTGCGGTGGGTGCTATACTGTTGCAGGCATGTCCCCAGTCAAGGGAGGTCGATCCTGTCGCTATCTTCTCTGGGAAGCTATCCGTCTATGAGAGGAACCACATTCTCACTGAGCGCAAATTCATGGCCATCAAGGATGCATTTTCTGAATGGAGACACCACCTCTTAGGTGCCCGTCACCGAGTAACGGTCTATTCGGACTAGCGGAGTCTCCTGGCCTTCCAGTCCATGAAATGCCTCACCGCTCGGCAAGCTCGTTGGCATCTTTTTTTCTCACAGTTTCAGTTCATCATCACATATCGCCCTGCACGATTGCATGCCTATGCGGATTCTATTTGCCACCTGCATACTTATGAACGTCCATCCTCCAAGGAACCGCTTCCTCTCCTACCTAACAGGGTGGTATGTGGGTGCTCTGTCCATCCTTCATTGCGTTCTCTTATCACGAAATGGGCCTCCTCACACCCAACAGAGCTTGCAGAATTTAACCTTGAGTTGTCCAGGGACTACCATTTATACAAGGACGGGTGTTCATTCCTCCTGGATGGGTTCGTTCTCATGCTCTTCAGTGGGCTCATCATTCTGTCCTCGCGGCCCATCCTGGTCAACAAAAAACCCTGGAATCCTTGCGTCGTTGGTCTTGGTGGCCGTCCATGTCCCGGGATGTCACGGACTATGTCATGACCAGTTCTATATGCACTCAATGCAAAACACCAAGAATCAAACCGATGGGCCTTTTCCAACCACTACCTGTCCCTTACAAGCCCTGGCAAATGGTGTTAATGGACTTTGTGGTGTAAATACCCATGGTGAAAGGCTTTAACACTATCCTGGTGGTAGTGGACTACTTCCCAAAATATGCAGTATTCGTTCCTTGTTCAGGTCTCCCGTCAGCACCTGTGTTGGCCAGACTGTTCCTTGCATCCGTCTTCTGACACTTTGGTTTACCATCCATCATAGTCTCTGAGCGGGGGTTCCCAATTCACCTCTCGATTCTGGAAGGCCCTCACTGCCTCTCTTCTCATTGATGATCGTTACTCGTCTTCTAACCATCTTTAAACAGACGGTCAGACAGAACAGGCTAACGCCACTCTGGAGCAGTATTTGCAGTGTTTGCATCTCCAGTTCCAGCAATCTTGGTTTTCGGCCTTGTTTCAAACAGAATTTGCTTACAACAACTCTATTCACACAGCTACAGGCATTTCGCCTTTCTATGCTCTTTTTGGTTACCCTCCCCGATCGTTACCATGGGGCCCTGTTTTGCCTACCGATAACCCCGCAGCTGTCTCTTGTGTGTGTGATATGGATCAGTTTCATTAGGACATCAGTCTCCATCTTCTGCTCGCACAAGTGCGAGTGAAGAAATATGCGACTCCCATCGTGTACTGGCTCCTGTCTATAGTGTTGGGATGAAAGTGTGGTTGTCCACTCGTCATCTGCGGATACCCGGCAAGATATCCCTGTTGCCCCGCTTCATGGGTCCTTACAAGATTGAGTTGGTGGTGAATCCGGCAGCTGTTAAGTTCTCTCTACCTGTCCCCTGGCGTGTGCACCCAGTTTTTCATGTGTCCTTGGTGAAACCCAGCCTCCCTGACACCGATTGCCCTTGTGCCCGCATCTGTTCTGGTGGATGATGAGGAGGAGTTCGAGGTCTCTCATGTTTTAGACTACAAGCTCTTGCAGGGTGCCCCCTACTACCTAGTTGATTGGGAGGGCTATGGCCCTAAGTACAGGACGTGGGAGCCTTTGGCACATATCTATTCCCCGGTTCTCCTGCATGCCTTTCATTGACTTGCTGCTACTATTTGCAGCGTTACTTTGCCACTTTGGAATTGCACAAACCTTTGATTCTACGGTACTTGACCTCAGCATCCTACTCTGACTTGCTACTGCCTACTCCCTTACCTCGTTGATTTCGGCTAGACACTTCTTGGAACGCATTACAGACTGCACCAGCATTCTTTGGGTTTCCGTTTGCAGTCCCAAAGTACTTCCTATTCCTGTAGGAAATTCCTGCGACCAAAGAATTCCCAGGGGCACACCATCCACAGCTTTCCTGTGCGCCTCGTCCCGGAAGATGTACCCCACAGTTGCCACGCATTGTTCGGTAAGCGTTATTCCTCCTTAATAACCACTTTTCTCTAGGGAGGCAACGTTAACATTTCAAAGCACACTGATTGCAATCTGTAACCTGATCTATGCCAATAGAGGGGTTCACATATAATTGACTCATACCACTCAGCCTACTACCACTTAGACCTGTTACAACTCAACAGCCATTCTCAACCCTTCAGAGAACATATATTACAAGACATCCAGGAATACAGCTTGTGCACTCACGAACGCTTTGCTGTACAGTGCACCTACCTGTGTCTAGTGCGACCCTTGTGCCGCCCGGGAGAGTTCCTTGTACTAACATTCCCTTTTGTTATCTTAACCACTCTGATGTTGTTTCTGGACTTTCCTTTTTGCAAGACTACTCTTGAGTTCTCTGTGGTAAGCTTGTCACCTATACCTTTCAGTACCACCATTCTTGTAAGCTTCAGTATTAGGGGGTTAATCAGGTCCTTTTTGGTTTCCCTTAGGTTCTTAAGCTCATGCCTATTACAACAGCGGCTTGAGGTAATACTGACAGCCTTCTGTGTCAGTTTAGTTTAGGAAATTGTCACCTGACACTAATCTGTTTTTTGCCTTCTTACAGCATTGGTTGGCAGTGCGCGTGTTCCCCGATCTTTTGTGTGATCAATCCAACTGTCTGTCAAATCTATAACAGCAGAGGGGTATATCATAAAGAAGAGTTCCCTCAAGTTGAGGTGGCCAGGTTTCTGGGAGAACCCAGCTGAGGAGTCGAAGTGAGGAAGTCACCTTCTGGTTCCATCTGGTTGCCTTGAAGCCTTCTAGTCACTTCCCCGGCCTGATCCGTGGTGAGTAACAACTGGATTCTCTCCTTTTGAACTGCTGTATGGTAAAGAACCAAGAGATGTCCTCGACATGCGCCGGAGACCTGGGAAGAAAGAGAAGAGGTACCTATTCCACTCTCACAAACAGCTACCCGATTGCGAGAACATCTGAAACTTGTTTGAAATCTAGCCCATTCTCACATGGACAACGGCCAAGCACAACAAAAGTCCACCTACGACAAGGTTAACTTAAGATCTTTTTCAGTAGGACAAAAGGTATTAGTCCTTTTACCTACCTCTGAAAATAAACTTGTCTCAAAATGGCATGGGCCATATGAAGTACTAGAGCAAACAGGAATCTGTACCTATAAAATATCCCAACCTGACAAGAAGCAAAAGACCCACCTCTACATGCAAATCTCTTAAAGGAGTGGAAAGAAAATCCTTCCACAGCCTCTGCCTCAATACTATCTTGTTTGGTACCAGAGGACATGGATCATTTTGAATTAATTCCCCAAGAGCTATCTAGTCAACAGCAAAAATCCTTAAATGATTTGGTCACGACATTCCCCGATGTATTATGCAAGAAACCAAGGAGAGTGCGTGGCACTTATCGTTATATCGGATTTCCAAAGGGAAAAGTGGTCCATTTAAAACCATAGAGACTCCTGGAAGCCTGTAGACAGATAGTGGTCGAGGAAGTGAACAAAATGCTGAAGGCCAACATTATCGAAACCTCTTCAAGCCCATGATCCTCCCCTATTGTGATGATCACTAAACCTGATCATTCCATAGATTTTCGACAAGTCAACGCATCTCTGACTTCGATGCCTATCCTATGCCGTGCATTGACAAATTGATTGATAAACTCGTAAATGTCACCTTCCTATCAACCCTATACTTAACCAAGGGGTACTGGCAGGTCCCAATACATGGACATGATAAGGAAAAGACAGCTTTCTCAGCGCCCATGTAACTATTCCAGTTCAAAGTTCTCCCCTTTGGCCTACACGGGCCCCCTGCCATTTTCCAGCGGCTTATGGACTTTATATTACAACCCTACTCCGATTTCTGTCGGGCCTATATTGACGACATAGTAATTTATAGTAAGACTTGGAAAGACCATCTTTTCTATTTCTTTACTATTATGAGAACCCTCAGAGAAGCTGACGTAACTGCCAATACATCCAAATGTAAGCTGGCTGCATCAGCCATGAAATACCACGGCTTCTTTGTAGGCAGTGTCCAGCCTCAATGAGAAAAGGTGAAAGCCGTACTAGATACCCCCAAGCATAAGAACAAGAGAGACCTCAGAGCATTCTTAAGATTAATCAGTTACTACTGTAGGTGTAGCCCTAATTTCTCTGACAGAACAGCTAGGTTGACAAATAAAAAAATGCTGAAACCCCGTAGATTCACTGGATGGAAGGCGGACAATGTATGTTACAACAGCTTAAAACAAACCCTGTGCCAGAACCCAATCCTAAAGGTAGTAGATTTTTTCCAATGAGTTTGTGCTAAAAACTGATGCTTCTGTTACAGGGTTAGGAGCGGTTTGTTCACACACAAATTCGTGATGGATTACAACACTCTATCCTATTCAATAGTCGAAACCTTTTCCCACGTGAAAAAAACAACTCTGTGTTAGAATTAGAGGCCCTTGCCAACAAATGGGCCATCACCCATCTAAGATATTATCTCCTAGGAAGGAAGTTCACACTCGTCATAGATCATTCTGCATTAATGTGGATAAGCCAACGAAAAGGACTCTAACCCTCGAGTCCTGTGCTGGTTCTTAGACCTGCAACCCTACTGTTTCGTTTTGGATCACCGAAAAGGTAAAGACCAGGGGAACATGGATTTACTTTCCTGGTTTCCCTGTGAAACAGATGCGGATACATCGCATTGAGGAAGGGCATGTGAGAAACCAGGAGGTGTCTCACACACTAGTCTCCGGAAATCTGTCATCCAGGTGGCCAGGATACGGCCATTGGTTTTGGATCCATTTCCTTGGGGGGGACCAGTGTTGGAGGGCCACCTGGGTGAAGGGTCTTCGGGGAATGGGAGTGGGAGGCCGGATGGTGAGACGCTGTGTCTCCTTCCCTGTAACACCTTTATCCCATCCTACCAGGTAGGATACTTAGGAACTCTACCCACCACCTTTTACAACGTGAAAACTTTTGTAGTGTGGCAATTGTTGGCTAGAAAGCAGGTACCCCCCTTGGAAATGCAGCTGGAACAAAGAATAGTTTGTTTGCTACACAAGTAGGCTCAGAGGAGGCATTAGCGTGCACAATTAGTGTGTCTTTTTAAATAGAATAGACTAGGGGGCAGAAAAGTGTGTACCAAGATAGGGACTCACAAAACAAGTAGGGCAGTATTTCAATAGGTAGAAGAGGTTGCAGCATACATATATGCAGAACTTAGATGTGCCAGGCATGCACCAGGCTGGTAGACAGCAAATAAATGTAGATCTAATGTGTGTTGCAGAAGAAACATAACGTGACAAAATGCCATTTTAAAAATTGCACCAGCAGAGAATTCAACCTTGCAACGTTAAGAAAAGCCCAGTTGAACACCCTTGAACAAATCAGCGAAAATGCTGTAGCTGGCTTGATGGCGACTAGCCAAAGGAATGTCAATGCCGAGCTGTTGCAGAAAGTACATATGGCAGAGTAAGATATTATTGTGTTGGGTCAGTTGTCAGATAAATTGAGTCACAAGGACACAGCAAACCGTTTCAAGGAAATCAGAAGGAGGTGACAGATTAATGTATTCTGTGCCCGGCTAGGCGTGACGGGAGGATGTAAGACGCGGCTAAAGAAAAAACAATTCTGTGTTGTCTCTTTTTTATTTTTACATATACCGCTTAGAGGGCAATTTGGCCTTTTCTGACCATTTTATCACTTTCACACGGACAACCCGCTGTGGGAGAAAACACCTGAGCAGTATACATGATGTGTCCCATTACAATGGTCAGGCGAGGTCAGGCAATTACTGACCATCACACACAAACCTGATTTCCATTAAGCTTCCCCACACGGACAAAAGTCAGAACACAAGAGCACACTCTGAGCGAGGCAAAGCACACGAGGAAACAGCAGTTTCGAGATGGCAGCTGCACGAGAGAAGAAAGTCGTCAAGACAGGAGGGGATAGCAAGGAGGGAATTTCCTGTTACATTCAAGAGCCCTCGAGATTAAAAAAGCATAAGACCAGGAAACCAGGCTGAAAAAACCTGCAATGTGTGTCAGAGATACCGGGGACCCTCTTGCTTCAATAATCAAGGCAGAGAGAAGCAGCAGCCGCTGTGGTACCGTCCTTGGCTCCAAGAACAAAGCAGCTCGAGTGACGTCAACACACCCAGTGAGTGGAGAGATCGATACAAGACCGGTCTGTGTTGAAGCCAAGGTTTCAAGCAGCAACACTGTATGGCGAGTGCTGGAACGAACATTGTTAAAACAGGTGAGATAAAAGACGCAAGTAAAGATGAACTGCTGATGAATAATTGGACTTTAAAAGCAAGATACGATACCCTTGACAGAGTGGTCCGGCACCACGTGGGTGCCCAATCCAAGGTCTCTGTAAGGCATCCAGCTGAGAAGTGACAGAAGTGAAAGTTAAAAAGGGGTTATATTAAGAAGAGAACAAAGAATTGTGAATCAAAGTGGTCCTGAGATGGGTCAAGCAAAATCCTGGGAGCAACCGAAAGTCTTCGATTCTGATGAAGTAAAGAAAGTTTAGAAGCAGATAAATTTGGTCCGATCCCGGCAGAGGGAGACCCATTGAAGGTTTTGTGTTAAAGTGGGTCTGAGCCCGGCAGAGGGGGACGCGAGGTGAACAGTAAATAACCTGAGAAGTTGTACATGTGAAATTCAGACAAGAAAGGAACTTTACATTTTTGTTTGTCGCATCAGGTCCTCGGAAGTAAAAGACTTTGAATGACAAAGAGACTTTGGAACAGAAGGTCCTGATACTGAGTTGAGCTGCATCCTCATGATAGAGAAGCCAGAGTGAAATTGCGCATGTGAAATTCAGAAAAGAAAGTAACTTTGAATTTTTCTTTGTTGCATCAGGCCCTCTGAAATAAGAGACTTTGAATGTCTAAGAGACTTTGGCACAGAAGGTCCTGATACTGAGTTGAGCTGCATCCTTGTGCTAGAGAAGCCAGAGCGTGTGTTAAGCTCGAGTGTGGCGCCTTGCCCCGTGCTGAAAACGTGGCGAAGGGAAGGCAATGGCTCAAATATCCTGACATATTATTTTATGAACACTTTTCTTTTGCATAACATTGTTTCCCTCACTATTTGTATTCAGAAGTAAGGACTGGCAATAGGTTTATTAGCATAGGCTCTTTTATTTTGACAAGACACCATTAGGACTGCGTTATTATTATTTGATGGGCGTAGCTTGCTCCCATCTTTAGATGTAGGATTAGATAGGCATTTTTCAAAACCAATTGAAGTTCAATAAAGACCCTTGAACTGTGGTCACTTGTGTATGTCTTACTGTTTGATACCATGCCTTCCTTACAACTGTATTACCATTGTTGCAAGTTGTTCCTGGAGGTTTGGTATAAACCAGTCCTCCTGGATGTCTGCTGCAATTTGTTGTTTTGAGCTGTGAGAGGGGTAGTGTAATTGCTCAAATGCCGTCTGTAGTAACTGAATGGGCATTACTGCCCATCTGTGCATTGCTGCCCCCATGGGAGATGAGTGAGTGATTGTGTGCACCCACGACTGAACCAAATGTCCTTCTCCTCCTGCGGTGCTCTTCCCTGGATCTCTATTATTTGTGCTGTGGTCAGTGCTGTGTCTGGATCCTTTTCCGCTTGTGTAGATGGGGTAGTGATAACATACTCAGCAGGAGTGGGCACTGGGAGATATGCTGCCGCTTTGGCTGCTGCATTCGTGGCTGCCTTTCCCAAAAAGATTTTGTCTGTATTGTTGGTATGAGCGACGCATTTGATGACCGCCACTACAGATGGTTCTGTCAACGTGGCAATCAGGGTGTTCAAGAACCCCGCATGTTGCATGGGGGAACCATCTGCCCCTTCAGAAGCTCCTTCTTTTCCAGCACGAGAGGCCAGCATGCAGTGTTGTAGTGAAGTATGTTGAGTCTGAGTAGATGGTCACATGACAGTTTTTTGATGTGCAAGCGCCTCTCTGAGCGCTATGACCTCTGCTGCTTGCGCTGAGTAGTGCATGGGGAGTCTTTTCATTACTAATGTTTCATACTCCCCTCCTTCTTAGTGTACCACTGTACCCCCAGTCTTTTGCCTGTGTCCTAATCAATCGGTGCTGACCTATCAACAAAGAGCACCCCAACCTCCTCTAGCGGACTGTCTTTTGCTTTGGGGATATCATCCTCTTTGCCCTCAGAACAGACGCAGTCATGTTGTTGCAAATCCCCGTCTGTGCACGCTTCCGTTAGGAAAGTGGCAGGATTCACTGTTTTACATCGCACTACATGGATGTTCGGGCTTGAGATGATAATTTTGTATGGAGATGCTCTCTGGCGTTGTCAGGGTGAACTTCGACCTTTCTAAGATCGCAAACACTGGGTGCTCCACGTACAAGGTTACTGAGCATCCCATCACATTTTTGGAGCCCTTCTCGATGACAAAGACAGCTGCAGTGAGAGCTTGTTCCCATGTGAACTGTCCTTGCATCACCAAGTCTAATGTACTGCTGTAGTAGGCCAGCGGCTTATGGTCCATTGTATTTTTCTGTGTCTGCACCACAGTCATAAGTGTGCCATTTGAGTGTGAAAATATGTATAATTCCTGCATATAGTCTGGAATGGCGAGAACTGGGGCCGTGGAAATCACTTTCTTTAAGTCATTGAAATTTTGTACCATGTCTGTTGTCCATTCTGGTTTATGGATGCCCTTTTGTGCTTCCTTGCAGCCCTGGAGAATGCATGCCCTGCAGCAGTTGCATAACCTCAGGAACTTCTGCATGTCTTTTACTGTAACTGGCTTGGGAGTGGGACGTAAATCGATGCCCTGTCTGGTATGATTCTTTTGCCGTGTGATGAAATTCATTTTTCTAAGTAGAGTACCTCAAGCTGGCAGTATTGGTGCTTGGCCTTGGTAACCTTGTAACCCTTGCAGGCTAACAGCTGCAATAGGGTGATGGAATCTTTGCGACAATTCTGCCTACTGTCACTGCAAATTAACAAGTCGTCTACATACTGGATGACCGTGCTGGGCACATGGATGTTACTTAAGTCTTTGTGTAGTATCCTGTTGAATATACTCTGGCTCTCACAGTACCCCTGGGGCAAATGAGTGTATTTGCAGCGCTTTCCGCCATGTGTGAATACTGTTAGGTACTGTGAGTCTGGGTGCAATGGTATTTAAAAGAAGGCGTTCTTTAAATCGATCACTGTGAAGTGCGTTGCTTCTATGGGGGTGCTGCACAAAATGGAGGCAGGGTTCGGTACTAAAGGAAATTCCTTTTGTAATATGTCATTAAGTGGACAGAAATCCTGGTTCATTCTCCAATTACCCCCGTTGCCTTTTGACAGGATATATGGCTTTGTAGCATGGTGAGGTGGTGGGCACTATTATCCCTTTGTGTCTTTTATTCCCTCTTCTACCTCCCTTGATAGTGGGTATTGTTTCACTCGGGGTAATACTGCTCCATTCTTTAGTGTGATGCATACTGGGGTCACATCTTTGAGTAGTCCTACATCATGTGGGTTAGTTGTCCACAATTGTGTTGGTACATGCTCTAGGTCAGCCTGGACGAAGGGAGATGGTGGGACAATGGCCATCCGGGGGCTCTGCACTCTTCTGTACTGCACCATAATATCACAGGGGATGCAGATTTCAAGTATTATCTCCCTGTCGTTGTCATTGTCCTCAAAAAGGTCTGCATCTGTACGGTGGTCTCAACGCACAATACAGTGCACCAGTGGCATCCCTGGCTGTCTGTGCCGAGAACAACAGTTCTTTTGGCAGATACCAACAATCCTTTCCGATCTAGGGACAGTATGGTGCCTGCTACTAACACTCGGGACATTACAGGGCAGAAAATGAAATCAGTTAGCACTCTCCAACAGGCCTTGGGAATTTGCAGCACTGCTTGCATGATCACTGTTATGCCATAGATGAACATGTCTGGGTCAACGGGAATGCCTTGCACCACTACGTCACGTGCCATGGCGTGTATCACGAGCATCGCCCTCAGTGAGCACTTGCCTGGCATGGTGCAAACAATGCCGTTGTCCGTGAATGAGATCGTCATGTTCAACTTCCTAAGCAGATCCCTGCAGAGCAGGGTGACAGGAGGGCTCTCAGAATACAGTAGGGGAGCGCGTACTACCCTTACTCCCACCTTTACATCTAAATATTTTGTATATGGAATCATTCAAATAGCCCCAGAGAATCCCTGCATGCCGAGATTTTTGCCAAATAGCGGGAAGTCACCTTCACTGATGCATGATTTATCAGCACCTGAATATACCATAAAGATTGTTTCCTATCTGTGCCCCCACCAAGAGTTCCTTTTCTGGGTTGAGGGTCATTGATAGGACTGGACACGCAAGTGCTCTCTGTGAGCTGTCCTAGTCAGGATAGCTGTCTATCCGTGAGAATGAGAAAGGGTTTCCCCCCATCATTGTAGTGCCTTGAAATGGGCCCACTGTGCCACTGGGTGCCCCACCAAAGGCGATCGCATTCTCTGCCTGCTGGATGTTGTTGTGAGGTGGGTAATGTTGCATCACCTGTCGCAGAGGGAAGGGACTGGGATCTGGGGGGGGGCAACTGAGTGTAAACTTGGTGTATCTCATGTAATTTAGGTAATTCTGGGAGTCGGCCCTTGAGGGGCTCCTTGGGGTGGTGCACCATAGTTCTGTTGGCCATAACTATCCAATTCCTTGTCTGCTCCTGCACTCTCTTGAGAAATGACCCACTTCCCACAGTTCTAGCATTGCCCCATTCCTCCTCCTCTGGGTCCCATTCCTCCGAACCCTCCACCCCTTGATCCTCTGAACCTACCTCAGCCTTGCCGTTGTCCTCCCTGCCACTGCGGCAGAGAGTATTCTGGGTACCCACCCCACTATGCTTATCCTCCTTCAGCCCACACAGCGGCTTTTCTGGTATTTGTAAAGCTAGAGTATACTCCCTCCTCCGTCTGTGTTGGCGTCTGCCCTGAGGCCACCACAGCTAATTTATTTTGTAGCAGTTTCGCTTCCTCTGCCTGTCGCCTCTGAAGCGTTTCTTCTCGCGCTTTTTTACTCTTATACAATGGTGCACTATTATGCTCCGAATTTCAGACCACCCTTTCGCCTCGACCCCCACAATTCTGTATAGTGCCTTTTTAACCTCTTTGGGCAGGCCTTGTTTTACTATAAAATAGAAAAAGTGTATTGACTGGTCCCATGTGTTACCCGTTTCTGCCCTCCACATCTCTTGGACTTTAAGAATAAATTGAGCGGCACCTCATTATCGCCCATTGTACATTGCATAATGGACTGCAAATATGGCTTGTCCGAGAATGCTTGCTGCAGTGCATCCCATACATTTGCTCTAATCTTATTACAAGATGCTCCGTCATGAGCATTGTTGCTCAAGGTTACTCCCAGGTAACCTGCCTTGACTCACACATCGGCAGCCTGATCTCCGACCGTAGCCACCAATGAGCTTTTCACGTCTCCTATTGCTAAGGGTATTCCCACTGTCTGCTTTTCGAAAGCGTATATCCATTTCCCTGCACCGCCGTAACAGCCTGGAAGTGCCTTCATTAGGTTGTTTTTGTTCATCTGTGCCCATGGTGCATAGTGTGTCCTCCCGTGCCTTTGTGTATTAGGGACATTTGCATTTTCAGTTTGCTCCTACGGCCCCTTGTTGCACTTCCATATTTCCTTGCTACTGCCATCCGGCCAAACCTCTCTCTCAACCTGCCATCCCATAAGCTCTGTAGGGGTGCGTTGAGGTGCTTGCTTTGTCTTCCCCTCCTCATCGTCCTCAACCTCAGCGAACATGCTCCACTCATCTTTGTCTCCCCTCCGGGAATCAACATTCTCGTAGCCTGGGGTGTCCGCTTCACAGTCTGGCTAGTTCTGTGTGCGCCAACGCTAGTGCTATTTCTTGGTCCCTTGGATTAACGTCTGCACGCCCTGCAGCTTCTGCAGAGGAGACATATGGGGGCGGTGGGTCTGTTGCCAGTGTTGAAACATTGTATCTTGTTGACGTATATGTTGGATTTGTGTATCCCACTGCTGGAAGGGCTGCTAATGGATATATTCTCTTGTGTCCCATTGATACCTTCCCATCTTTCCTTGGGCCGGCGCCTTTGCTATTATTGCGTGCCCATCCCCTCCCCCTCGCGCTCTTCTGTATCCTCAAACATCTTCCAGAGGTTCAATATTTCTCTTCTGTTCTGTAATTGTTTCCCTTTGTATTTTGCAGTCAGAAAGATGGGCATGTGTTCAAGCATACCTCTGGCAAAGGAGCCCTGCTCTGGCCATAAGCGGAGCATCCCCCCTCCTGCTCCCCTAGTCTCGGTCACCCACTAGTTGTGATATTGCCTGATCCTGTCACAGTACAATGGCAGGGCCTTGCACATGTATTCTATGGGCATTTCTCCTCCCTTGTTCGCGTCTGTTGTGCGCTTACTTTTGGCACTACGCCTGTGCTAATGCGCTACACAGTGTCATGTTTTGTCAAAATCACATTCACTTTTCACCCCCCTGCCTCAATAAAATACTTCTTCCCCACCCCCTTTCCTTCCTTTCAGCCTCTTACTCACACAACCCACACTCCTCACACACACTACAAGCCACACAACACCCCTCCAGGCTCTCCTCCCTACACAATAAAATGCACAAATAAAACAAAACTAAAATAACAAGTTAAAATAACTATCACTACTATGCCCGATCACTGTAATTATACAGAGCTCCTACGCATTTCTTCTTTTCTTCTTCGTTAAACAATGTTTGTGTCGCCACCATCCCTCCCTCACTCGGGGAAGGTCCCTATCCTTACGTTTTCCTTTCCTTATTATTCTCCTTAAAAAATTAAAACAAAAAACAAAACAAGCCGCAGGCATGCCACACTCCCAATTTCAATCTCTGTGTGTTCACACTTCCCCATGCATCTGTCCCCTACTTGTTATCACTTGCAATGCTATACTAACGTGCGTGCGTTCACCCGAACTCCTCCGTTCACAGGGTTCCAACAGCACTTGCCTGCACTCCTCCTTGGGGCTGCACCCTGCTCCAAATAGCAGACAGGATTCTGCAAAGACAGCTCCTGTACGGCCACTTAGGGTTATGTGTTTTTGGGACTTGTCGCTGTAGGTGGGTGCGGCCCTTCCTGAGAGGCTGCCTGGACACCGCCGCAGGTATGGGGGTAGCTGGGATTACATCGGGCCACCAATTGAAGGCATGCCCCTGTATGCTCATGCCAGAAAAAATACAACCCGCCAGGGAAAATAGGTCAGGAGATTTCTTGCAGGGATAACAAGTTTTAATCGCACAAAAATGAGGATGCAAGCAAAGAACTCTGCTGCCTGACAACATTCTGGCCAAAAGTAGTACAAGCAGAGGTTTATAAGGAATCACATCATCATCACTGTACAGTAGAAATCTGCGTGGTTGGTTGGTGAGACCCTATACATGGGCCTGCTCCATAGGGTATGCCAGGCTCCAATTGGCTGCGTCTTCTATCACTCCGGGGTCTTAAGGTCATGCTCATCATATGTTGGTATCACAGAGATACTACTGTAATACAATACTACTCTATCATTATGGCATGCACCTGGGAAACTCGGGGACTGGCACAGGGGGAGGAATACAAATCATGCGGGTCCTTCTACAATCAGTGCTTGGGCCCATTTGGGTGTCTACATCTGCCTTTGTTTACTGTGCACACATGCAGGGCTGAATGTATCTACCATAACTACAAGATGGCATCTATTTATATTCATGCACTAAGTCTATACGTCTGTAATTGATGCAATATTGTGTTTGTGCTGGGTTTATTAGCACAGCCCTTTCTCTTATCGTATATCACACGTCTATCTATGGGACTCGCCTCACTCTAAAGTGCCTAATCAAGTGCGAAAAGGTTAATCTCCTTCACAGCAGCAGCTGTGAGGAATGCACATGCCCTTAGAACCTGCTCTGGGACAGTAGAGACGAGGGGCCTCATGACAAGTTTACATGTCCAGAAATAAGGGTGCCGGTAAGCTCACTGCAACCTTTTTTCCAGACCGGTAAACTACATGTTTGCCTGCTGGAGCTGCTGTGTCCGACAGGTCTGACCCTGCCCGGTGCAGCGGTCACGGTAAGCAAACCCGCCACGGAAGCACCGGCACCATTAGCAATGGTGCCAGTGATTCCCTGTCCCCACTCCCATAGAGTCCTATTGAACTCGATGGGAATGGGGATTAACAAATTTATTGGCGCCTGACTACCCGGCCGCCGGACTCGTAATGAGCCGATGGCACTGGGAAATCAGGCGCCAGCAGTTTTATGGGTCAGGCAGCAACCCGCCGGTAGCACTGGCAGGGTTACCGCTGGACCCGTAATGAGGCCGTAGGTGTTTCAATATCAGGAGACTGGTGCAGCATTGGCACATGCATGCACTATAGTTTTGGCATAAAGCTCTATGAAATACAATTACCCGCAACATTTTATTTAATACAAATAAAAAAAGCTTGCAATATTTTACCCTTATCAGATGGCAATCAGACACAAGCATAGTAACATAACATAAGGGTGCCAGATTGCCACTGCATACAGAACGACAGATGACTGGCCCATCTCTCCCTACCTAACCTGTTTGTCACTCAGTCACCTTTGCCTTTTGTATAGAGAGCTCAGGCTATACTTTCTAAATGTAGATGTCTCTATAAACTCAGATAGCCATCTCTCAAGTAAGGCAACACCCAGATTTACTTTGAACTAAAATGCAGTCCAACAAGGCATTGCATGGAACAAACTCTCAGTAAAACTGTTTTTGACCACAAAGTGTGTGACGAGGATCTCAAAGATTCACAAGACAAATCCAATACGTTTTCAGTTTTTATTACACAAATGTTTTCTTTATATAAGGGCAATTTAGCTCCTGGTCTAGGTGGGGTTCTTGTGCACCTTTCCCTCACCTTTGAGGGGCTCCCACTTCCCTAGTCTAGTCTACCTACTCCAGCAGGTCTCATTGCAGTGTCAATTTACTAGATCAACAGCATCCCTATCGTCTAGTCTATCCCTGCCCTGTGGAGTGCATAAAAGCTATGGCATTATCTCTCTGACTCCCTCAGGAACTTTCCAGGTGATCTAGTGGGGTTGTTGGTCTGCCTGCTTTCTTCTCCACCCTCTTCTGTCGCTCTCTCTGTCTCTTTCTCTCTCCACACTCCATCTTGTCTCAGTGTGCTCTCCTCTCTTTCTCCTGGCTCCACCCTCCTGCCTGACCTCTCCTCGCTCTCTACACTCCATCTCCTGGCATTCCCTCTCTTTCTTCCTACTCCTGACTCTACACTCCAGCTCCACCTGATGTTATCTGCTTCCCACCAAGTCTCACACCTCCCAACACTACCCCGTCTCTACTCTTCTCACCCCTCCATTCTCTCACTTCACTCCTCTCTCTCTCATACAATCCTATTGTCAACCCCTTTCTGCTGTTCGTCCAAAACTATCTCTAATCACTCTCTCTCTAACTAATACGCAAACTACCAAATTGGTAACACCTTCAGTCCCAATGCCTAACATTCACTCTCTGAAACTACCCCAGAAGTCACCTCCAAGTCCTGGTCCGCATGCTGCACCCTCCTCATTGGTCTCTTGGTCTTCTTCCAGCTCTGCCGATCTTACCCAAACACCTCACACTGTCAAATGCTCTGCTCGCTTTTTATAGCCCTCTCCATACCGCCTAGAGTCTTTTCTTTGTTCCCATTGATTACTCAAACCAGTGGCTTCCCTGTGACAATCTGTCTGTGCAATCCCCTGGTGGGGCGTGTTTTCCCCTAGAAGCGTTCATAAGGACCTTTAACCCTGCCCTCTTTTAAGCCTCCATATTTGCCATGTGGTCGCTCTAGATGTTTGTTCTCTGTGTTTCTCCTCCACTCGTTAAGTCAGTGGTCCTACAGGTTTTTGGTAGAGAACTGGTGAGTGCATTCCAGCAGTGCTCCCGATTTTATTTTAAAATCTACTTTCTTGCCATATTTGCTTGTTTCACGTTCCCTTCCCTTCCTGGTGGTCCTCCTCCCACCTTCCTCCCACCCCTCCCCCAAACCCTTATTGGGTGCCTGCCCGTTGCTCCATTACACAGTTGGAGTGTCTTTGCCGGCACTCAGCATGGTCTCAGTTCTTCCTGACCTGACCTGGTGAGTGCATACCAGCAACACTCCCACTTTTATTTTAAAATCTACTGTATTGACTGATTTGCTTGTGCCTGCTTCCTCGTGGCTTGTTTCCCGTTCCCTTCCCTTCCAGGTGGCCCAGCTCCCACCCGCCCTCCACCCACACCTCCCCTGAACCCTGATTGGGTGCCTGCCCGCTGCTCCATTGCACCAATGAAGTGCTTTCACTGGCACTCGCCGTGGCCTCAGTTCTTCCGTGCCCGACTTTGTGTGTGCATTCCAGCAGCGCTCCCGCTTTTATTTCAAAATCTACTGTATTGCCTGATTTGCTTGTGCCTGTCGCCTCGCGGCTCGTTTACCATTCCCTTCCCTTCCTGTGGCTGTCCTCCCACCGGTTCCACGTGATTTCGCTGAAGTATTTTTCAACGTGGGACTTTTCATCGCCACGTTTTCATCGACCAAAACTCTTTTTTTTAATTTTTTTTTTATTTATGGGGGTGGGGGGTTCCCCCCCCACATCCTCCCCCTTAATTAAATAATCATACCCCAACCCCAACAAAACGAGTTTTGGTCAATGAAAATGTTGGCGATGAAATGTCCCACGTTGAAAAATACTTCGACGAAATGCGTGTATACCCCTCCCACCCCTCCCTTGAATCCTTATTGGGTGCTCTGCCCTCCTTCAGTGCTTCCATCAGGGCAGCCCCGCTGCCCGTGGCAGCCCCCTGCAGCAAAGGACCGCAGGTTAAGGACATCTTCACTGTAGCGGCTCCAGATGGTGTCAGCAGGAGAAGCAGGAAGCTAGCAGCCGTCAGCCTGCTGCTACTAACCAGGTAGAGTGTTAAGGGGGCTGTACCTCACCTAACTGAACCACCCACCCCTCCCCCATATAAAACTCTGTCACCAACTGCACCACATAAAGGCTTCTTGGTAAATTGCATGGTTTAGCCTTCCACTTATCCCCTGTCTAGACACATCATTGGCATACTGCTGTGTTTGAAAACTAGCCTTTTTCCCTCTTTTTAGGAAAGTTGAATCTGGCTGTTCTGCATTGCTGATGTGTTTGAAAACTAGGCTCTATGCCCTCTTTTTAGGAAAGTTGAATCTGGGTGTTTTGCATTGCCGCTGCGTTTCAAAACAAGTCCTTTTTCCCTCTTTTTAGGAAAGATTAATCTGGTTTGCTTTGTAATTACTGTGGCACTGCTGTGTCTCATTAGGTTTCCCCCACTCCCCTGCTCCCCCTCCCTGTTGAGAGTTCCTGCATACTGTTGAGTGTTCCTACCTGCCCTGTCTGAGTGTTCCCTATTGTGTGAAACTCCCACCCTGTGAGCATCCTGTGCGGCGTTGGCTGTGCATCCCTCCTCACTTTACACTCCTTCCCCCTACGCCTCCTGGTACCCTCTATGGTGCTTTCCGTTTCCCCTATCTTCTCCAACTTCTATTCTATCACCTATCCTGTTGCTCTCGCTAAGTCTGGAAGAACGAAGTTCAAGGGGGACATCCCGGTCTCCAACCCAGGCCTCCCTATCACTGATACCCACATCAGTGCTTCCTCCAGACAGACTCTTACCAACATCCTCTTTGTCATTCCCTCTACAGACCTATGGACCACTCATATGGTTTCTGCTCTCTCTCCTTTTTCCTCCTCTCCCATTAATGGTGGAACATCTCCTCCTTTTCGATAGGCGTCTCCAGCGTCTTATCAACTTCCTTCCTTCTCCTGCTGCAGCACCTCTCTCGCTCCTTCACCGCCTTCATCTTCTGCCACATCTCTGGCAACCGCCTCATCCTCTCTGGCTACTCTGCCATCTCCTTCTTCTTCCACTGCTCACTCTCGTCCCCCTCTACCACTTACGCAAGGTGTACCACAAGCCTGTACCCCTCCACGGAAATTTGTCAAATGTGGCGACTTGCTCCACGTCCCTACTCTCAACTCTCGCTCTCTTGTCAAACACTCCTCTGACATCTGCCACCTCCATGAAGAATTGGACCTGGATGTCCTCGCTCTCACCGAGACATGGTTCGTGGCCAGCTCTGACACAAGTTTTAAACTCTTCTCCCTGACGGCTACAAGATCCACTCCAAACCCAGAACCAACCGTCCTGGAGGTAGAGTAGCTCTGATCTTTCCTGAGTGGATCCCTGATTCTGTCATTCCTACGCAGACATACTCCTCCTTTGAATGCCTTGTCCGCAGGCTTTCTATTTCTCCTGGGCTTTCTTACTTTGGCCATCATCTACAGGCCACCTGGCCAGGTCGCCCTCTTCCTCTCACATGGGGCTGACCTCTCCTCTTCTCTCCTTGCTTCTTCCTCTCAAATTCTCCTCCACTGAGACCTCAACATCCACCTGAATGCTTCAAACCTTCCTCAGGGCTCTTCTGCAATCTCAGAAACACTCTCTCGCTTACTATTCTACCCTTTGGCCCCACACACTCGGCCGGGCACACCTTTGATGTTCTCATCTCCTCAGATATCCCCCTCTCTAATCCTCTCACCATTCCTCTCTTTTGGACTGAACACTTCATGCTCTCCTCCCACCTGAAGCTCTGTGTCTCCCAGGTGAAGCCGACACAAGCACTGCCACCTACTTTCTCGGTCATCCGGCCCATGAAGTGTGTGTCAGTGGAGGCCTTTGCTGCTACTTTCTCTCCTCCTCCGCTCTGGCACAGCCCTCTCTAACCTGAATCTTCCTATCTCTAACACTCTAGATGTCCTTGCCCCTGTCATGAGAATCCGCCTGAAGCCTACCTCCAAGTGCAACCCTTGGTATGAGTCTGACCTTGCCACCATGAAACACAAGTGTAGGGTGGATAAGAGGAAGTGGAGGGCATCGGGAGCATCCTCTGACAAACTGGCCTTCCGCCTGCTCCAAAGGCAATATAGACTCTTTATCCTGTCGAAGAAGAGAGCACATCCAAGCCCACGTGTCTGCGGCCTCTAACAACTTTGCCGATCTCTTCAAAGTCTGAAAGGAGCTGGCCAATCCTACTGCAGTCTCCACCTCACCTGTTCCCTCCCAGGCCCTTTGAATGGCTCCGGCTTCTCACTTCACCAGTAAAACCCTGCTGTCTCCACCTCTCCCTCTCTCTGCCCCCATCTGGCTGCCTCTACCACTCCTCCTCCTTTCTCCTCTTTCTCTCTGATCACACCTGACGATGTTTCTAGACAGGTCTGATCTATGAAAGTGTTGTCCAAGCAGGTCCTCCAGAACCATCAAGAACCACATTGTCACCCTTGCTCCAGCCTTGAACGATTTCTGCCATCACTCATTTGGCACTGGAACTTTCCTGCACCCCTTCCTGAAAAAACCTTCTGCTGATCTTTCCTGCCCGGTAAACTACCGCCCGATCGCTATCACTCATTTCCTGGGCAAACTCCTGGAAAAGCTGGTCATCTCCCAGCTTGCTCTCCACACTGAATTTGTTGGTTGTCTCTAAGACCACCAGTCTATCTTCAGAGCAGCCAGAGGTACAGAAATTGCCCTCGTGAACAGCCTTGAAGATCTGCTCACTAACCTTGACTCTAGCCTTCCTTTTGTCCTCATCCGCCTTGATCTTTCCTCTGCTTTCTACATGTTCAATCATGCCACCCTGATCAATCGTCTCAGTGAGAACCTGGGCATCATGGATCAGGCCCTGGCTTGGTTGACCTCCCTCCTCCTGGACCGACCCTTCCAGGTCCAACTTGGGTCTTTTATCTCACCACCTCTTTCTCCATGTGCGGTGTTCCCCAGGGCTCTAACCTCTCACCCTGGCTTTTCAACCTCTACTTGGCCTTCTTGGCCCACGTCATCTCTATCTTCTCTTCTAACTTTCAGTGTTATACAGATGACATTCAGCTCTCCTTCAGGCACCCCTGAGCCTCCTCTTCTCTCTCGCTCTTTCCTGACTGTCTATCCACGATTCAGAAGTGGTGTGCCTCCAGCGATTTCTGCCTAAATGCCAGTAATACTGAAGTACTTGTCATTGGGACCCCAGTTCCAACTTTCCCTCTGGCCACCCGCCTTGGGCCCTCTTCATGCGCCTTCCTGTGTGGCAAAAAACCTTGGTGTCATCTTCGACTCCACTCTCTTCTTCTCTCCTCACATCACAAACCTCGCTAAGAAGTCCCACTACCAGCTGCACATCCTCAGAGGTATTCTTCACTTTCCCCCAGAAGCTCACTGCCTCCAGAGCCCTGGTTATTGCTGGGCTGGACTACTGCAAAAGCCTCTTTCTCAATCTGCCTTCCTCTACTCTCAGCCCTCTGCAACTAATTCAGAACAGGAGTGCAAGACTTGTCCTTGGCCTCAAGCCCAGGGATCGTATCTCTCCAGTCCAGAAATCTCTCCACTGGCTCCTGATGGCTGCAAGGATAAATTCCAAGACCCTTTGCATCGTCCGCAGGACATTCTGGGTCCGGGGCCCGCACTACATCTAACTCTCTCTTTCTAAATACCGTCCCTCTCGAGCCCTTCGCTCAGCCACCTCCAACTCTCTGAGGGTCAGATGCTTCTCCAGGGAGAGAGTGGGTGGTAGATCTCTCTCCTCTGCAGGTGCCTCCCTCTGGAATGGCCTTCCTGCCCTACTCAAACTTAAGCCAGACCACCTGAGGTTCCGAAGCAGCTCAAGACCTTCCTTTTAGCTTCTACCTTCTCTCTCTCCCCTGCTGACCTACCTGTCTGATGCTCTGACTAGTTGCCTGGCTACCTCAGAGTCTCAATGGGCACCAGGTTCCTCCATGACGAGTAGCCCCTGCACTTCCAGGCCTACTGCACACTTGGGGCTTGTGGGATGTTTTTATCCACGCATCCAAGCCCTACCTCCAAACTGTGCAGTACTGACATTGAAAACATCATGATGGCCAGAGATTCCCAGAAAATGCCCAGGGAAGTGCATGAAGAATAGGCTGCCACCCATTTTGCCGATGTTATGGGCACAGAAGAGCACTGCCTAAAACCACCATTGGACTACCCACACAGTAGCCTGAAACCATTGGGAATGGCAATGCTGATTGCCAAAAGCAACCTAGAATTGTGGGGAATTCATTTTCTTGAATCCCAAAAATGGGTGCATTACCAGTACTCACCACTATCAGAAAGCCGGCGTTTTAAAACAACACCAGACTTTTTTTCTTTTTGTGTAAAACTGAATAAATGAACCCAAAGCAGGCCAAAGAAAGACTTACTGAGAGGTGGATCCAATGTAAAGTTATATTCTGAAGTGACTTGAAGGTTTATAACAAGACTGGCTGAGCTGTGGATTTCAGCAGTTTAAGTAAATTTGGACTGAAAGACACTAAAAACCTAAATGTTTAAAAGAAATGAGTGACCTACTTTTGAGTGTCACATAGGTTGCAATTGTTTAAATGTCATAGTTTAAACTTAGAATCAGCATTTTAGCTGCATATGTAAAAAATGGTTAGTTTTATTTGAATGCAGAAAACTGGGTAACTAAAAGTGACATTAGCTGGGGCCTGGCTTAAGGAGCTGAATTATGCCCACCAGCAACCCCCGACAGGAGTTGAGACTTGCACAACTGCTGTGTTCCCAGGCCTAGCTGCCTTTTGCTGTTCCCACCAAAAGGGATATGACACTTCTCTGATTGAATTACCAAGGGACTTCTAGAGACTAAACATAGGACCCAGGCAGAGGGTTTATTGAAGTGGCCATAAATGGCTTCCTCTTGAACAATGGGCCTTCCAGGGCCCAGGCAAATGTTTTATTATGGGGGCCGTAAAAGTGGCTTCCTCCTGGAAGGAAAGGGGAGGAGCACTGCCTGTGAGAGCAAGCTGGCTTGGCAGAACTGGAAAAACCAGAAATTCAACCTTGTGCTGGGGGGAAACCACACCCCTTTGGAGCCAGAATATGGTTTTAGAAAAAGATGAATAACTCATAGTACAGACTTGTCATAATTATTTAAATGATACCATAATTCTTGTGATTTTTTTGCCCACATTTTAAGAGGTTTTTAGAACCGGTGGCATGATCTGGGGGCAAACTAGCAGTTAAGAGGGTATTACTTAAAATGTATGCATGTTAAAAATCTGACACTTCATCAAGTAATGTCCATACTCCTTGCGCACATGTGTATAAATTTGGGGTAATGTCCGATATTACGAAACCAGTTAAAAAGTGCAAATGTTGCCATTTCTGAATGCAAGCTCCCGGGAAGAGCAGATTTGGACAGGGTATACCTCCTGTGATATGTGATGGGTGCATGTAATTTTAAACAAATGTGTACCTGTGCAAATATGTCTATCGGATCAAATATAGATTGTGTGTAAAGTTGACAGGGGTGGGTTCTCTGTATCATAAACAGACCTCATCATGATGACACTTCATTTCATTCCCCCAATCAAGGGGAAGAGGAGGAAGTGGCCAATGACAAGTGGAGAGGGGTAGGGCCTAGGAAGCTAGCCTCTCCACCCATTTTCAAAACACATAAAAGCAGACAGTCAGGACAGATAGGGACATTCAATTCCATTTGCTGTGGAGCATGCTGCCGGACCATACCACATCCAGAGATCCAGACTTCAAATCCATCAACCTCCAGAGAGCCAACATAGAGACTTCAATCTATCCACCTTCAGAGACCAAGACTTTACTTCAGAATTGGTAGCAGAGAGGTCAACTACAAGCTAAATCCCTCTTTAGCAGGCCTCAAATCATTGCCATTATCACAGCCAGGCGAGCTGTTTGAATTCTTTGCAAGAACTCTTGCCATTTGCCAGAGAGCAGTGTTGTATCCAGAGAGAGACCAGCTGAACCGGAGACCGCTGTATCCGGACCCACAGACCTGATCAGAACCAGAGACCCAGACCAGACTGCTGTTCGCAGAACCAGAGAGCTGACCCAGACCGCTGTGCGCAGAGACCGTCCGTGGCGAGTGAAGAAAACCTGACCAGATCCGTGGCGAGGCCCATTCTAATTCAAAAATATATTGTGAGTACCTAGCAGAACTGTGCAGAACCAATCTCTTAGTTAAAATAATATAATTCAATCTATTTTAATCTAAGTAGAACTGCCTCCTAACTGTCACCTGTCATTTTGTAAAGCTGTCACCTGTCATTTCTAGTTGCTAGCTGTCACTTGTCACTTTGAACTTTAAAATTTCAAATCTGAAAAACGACCTTTACCATATCGCTCATATCTCCGTGACCGTTTGTCTTAGAGACTTGCAGTAACTTTCCTCTGAAAGCTGGGAATCTTGGCTTTTCAACTAACCTAGAACCGCATTCCTATTCCATACACTATTGCCGCAATCGCGAAAAACGCACTCGCGAATTTTGCCGCGATTTGCAAATTTCTCCACGTGTGAAAACAGCAGTTTCCT
The DNA here is from genome assembly GCF_040938575.1 of Ambystoma mexicanum. Taxonomy (NCBI): domain Eukaryota; kingdom Metazoa; phylum Chordata; class Amphibia; order Caudata; family Ambystomatidae; genus Ambystoma; species Ambystoma mexicanum. Next base: position 259,223,227 of record NC_090932.1, on the reverse strand, counting down.
TGCTTTCCTTGCTAAAAATTCGTTTACCTCTTAAGAACCATCCCTGAATCATTGCTAGAGTGAGCCTGGACTAATATTAACTAGATACCACTCACCCTGAACCTCTAGAGGGATATAAAAGCATTTTTGGCATATTTTTCACTTCATTGCCAGCACATATAAAAGCATTTTAGCACATTTTCCAATATAGTGCTATCACATATAAAAGCATTTTGGGCCTGTGTTTCAAACTTCTGTAGTCTAAGCTTGCTGGGGTGAACTGAATTACATTTGATTGCATTTCTGAGAACTGTGTGCTTTCCTTCCATTTCCTTGCATTGCATAAAGGGGGGAGGGGATTGCCAGAGAAAAGTGATTACATTGTTTTGTTGAAATCATATTGAGTATTTTCTGTATTGCATTTTCATTCAACATTACATCCATCTGAACTTATATAAAGCTTTCTCTACCACCTTATTCTTCTGTTCCTATTCACAAGTGTGCTAGTGCCAGACTATCCATTATTGATTACTGCTCAGATTCAATGTGATATTCAATTATTAATTTATTATAAAGCGTGATATATATATATATATATATATATTGTTTAAATTATCAAATAAACCTTTAAACTTGCAAAACAGAACTACTTCTTGGCTCAGTGGGGTCAGGGGGATTCCAAGAGAGAGGTGTTATATAGGGGTAGTCATCCAGAACGCATGAACTGGACATAAAGATATATTAATAAGGGTTTCCATTCAGTATCCCAGACTAGGCATTGACTTAGCTGTAGTGTTGAATTGAATCCTCTTACAGGCTGTATCTGTAACCCTACAGACCCCTGCCTCCTTGCACTTACCCAGAGCCGCACTGCCCTTGCTGAACTTACTTGAGTGATACTGCCCTGATTGCACTTGCCCCTTCTCTTAGCCTGGCTCTTCTCCTCCCCCTCTGCACATGCATGATCCGAATGACACAAGGCCTAGTAAGATTGTTTGTTTTGTCCTCCCTCTCTCTTCCCTACGTTGTCTTGTCACGCCTAGAAACATTTGTGTAGCTAGATCTCCCCTATTCTTGGACAGCCTCTTGCTAGATAATGCTCCACTACAGCTTCCCAGGGTTTAAAAGTGGGGGGAGCTGGGAGCTATTTAGCTCCTGCTTATAGCCTAGAAGAGACCGGTTAGCTTAAAACCAGAAGTTGCCAAGAGCTACTTTTGGCTCCCCAGGCCAACTGAAGCACGCCCATCGGAAAACCAGCAAACAAGGCCTCAGATCATTGTGATGAAGTTCCCTGTCTGGAAGGTCATTTGGTGAATATGAGCCAGGTGACTCACGGAGCTAAATGAGTAGCCAAGCCAATTAGGGAGAAATGCATTTCCCATAATGTTATGTGAAAGGTTCTTATACAGCGCACTGCCACCACCTGTGTGGTCCCTTGGCACTCTGCCGGATCTGTAAGGCAAGAGGGTATGGGGATGTAAGTTAGAAGGACTGAGTGGGAGAAAGAGCAAAGGAGCTGTGATGTGCTTTTGGCAGTTTCAGTTTGGTTGACACCTTTCGCTGAGTGTAGGTGTGTTTTTTGGTTGGAAGCCGTCGTGTGCTATTGTGCGAGGCTCTGTGTGGTTTGGTTCGTTGTTGTGGTGTGGTGAAGTGCATACAGTTTGTTGTGCTGTAGATATGTGGAGAGTTTGAGAGATGTATGCAGAAGGGTGATTTTTTTTAGTGAGGTTAGTTAGTGTCAGTACCCTATCCTACCCCCTCTGTTTTGATTGACTGTGGCACGTGTCACTTCTCCTGTTATTTATTTTGGTGTGCCACACTTACCACTCCTTTGTTGTGTGCAAATCAGTGGTCCTCACTGGGCTATTCAGTGGTGGTATCTTTCCACCACCAGCGTTCAGACCAAGGACTGCCCATATCCCTTCCCTCCTAGGTCACCCTGGTGTGCAGCAACCACCACCCCCACAGGTCAGGTTCCTACAGGGGGTGGGGGTGCTCCTTGTGCCCTGCAGTCCATACATTCAGAGATCGGGATGCCTCTCTCTCTCCAGGTTTATTCCTCAAAGGCTCTCTGTCAGTGGCCCAACCAGCTTGCACCCATCTCCCTCAGCCGCCTCCCATTTTACCCTCTAAAGGGAAGGGCACACCTAGTATCCCTCCCATTCGGATTTAAAACCAAGAGTGGAGTGGAAGGTGGTCACAGTAACTAGGGAGCTGGAGGTGATGGGCAACAAGGAGAAAGTAGTCAAGAAGAGGGTTACACCGGAATCGAAGAAGGCTTTGAGATCAAAAGAAAAGGAATAGATGGTGGTAACAAGCCAAGGAGGTAGTAAGGAAACTATGAAAGATTAGCAGGAGGAAGAGGTAGCCGAGAGCAAGGTAACTGAGGACGAGACGTCTTTAGATTAAGATAGTGAAGAGGACAGGCCAGGGTTGATGAGGAGTGGAAGTTAAAAAGAAAGCATTAGATATTGAAAAAAGAAGCAACGGGGCAGAGGAAGGTGAGTGAGCTAGAGGTAGGAGGTCCTGGACGGACAGGCCCTAGGCAGGTCTAACAGGTCGGAGGACTTTATAGCGGGGTAAGGGAGCCCAGTGATAGTTTGGAGATGGGGTGGGGAGAACTGATTCAGGAAGGCTAGTAGGGATTTCTGTCTCTATCCTAGTGGACCCCAGCGCCATCTGTAAGAGAACCATGCAGGTCCTGTGAGAGAACCCTAAAGGTCTTGCAGAACATCAAGGACTGGTTTAGTCCTGGGGTACGGGACCCCAGGAAGCCTTCAGGTAGGCTATAAAGAGCAGAAGAAACGTTTCCTATATCGTAGAGCCTGTATTATTAGGGTGAGTAATTCTTCTGTGACTTTGGAACAGTGACGGCTGAGACTTCAAAGCCTGACCACTCACACTGAGATTGAGAAAGCTGTCATAAGAGACATTTGTGGAAAAAGGCCATCCTATGTTTTTTTTATTTTTTAGGGGAATATCCTGTTTATATTTAAGCTTGACCTCCTTTCTATGCAGTCCCTTATAGAAGAACAAATTACTTACTCCTGGTAACGTTATTTCGACTGGATGTTCTTCCCACCTATTCCTCATCTTTAATATTCGATATCCAGCTTCAGCTTCTTCGGGAAAGAAATTTGGCAGAGGGCGCTGTGTGTCGATGGCGTTGACTCCATGTCCCTCGTAGGACTCCGTCTCGAGGATGATGTCATCAAAGGAACAAGTTACTTACCTGTAACTATTGTTCTCCAGCGTGGTCTGGCATGGATTCACATGCTCATGAATATTCCCCGTCGTCAGGCCGGGAATCCTCGGTATAGAAAAAATCAGTATCAGTTTCGTTTCTGATCTGTCTTTCTCAGTAGTAACCAATCACTGGTCTCTGGGTCCTACTTCCCGCAGCCAATGACTGCCCTCTCCCTAAGCCCCGCCCGTGGCAGCCATCCTCAGATTTGGTAGCACGTGAAGTCGCAGTATGACCAAGTGAAGAGCCGCAGAGGGGTAGGCGGAAGGGTTTGCATGTGAATCCATGCCAGACCCACGCTGGAGAACAACAGTTACAGGTAAGTAACTTGTTCCTTCTCCAGCATGGGGTCTGGCATGGATTCACATGCTCATGAATATAAAAATACATAGGAGTATACACATGCACAACCACGGGAGGTGGCACAAGGCTCAATATCAAGCAATACAACAACTCAACATTAAGCAACTCTTACCTCCTCACCAGGCTCACCTTAGGCGAACAGGTTGCGCAGCACTGCCTGGCCGACTCTGGACTCCTCCCTGGAATCCCGGTCGACGCAGTAGAATCTCGTGAAGGTGTGCGTCGACCTCCACGTAGCAGCCCTGCAGATGTCGAGCAGGGGCACACCAGACAGGAACGCTGTAGTAGCAGCAATCGCTCTGGTCGAATGGGCCCTCGGACAGCCTGGCAACGGTCAGTTTGCCAACCGGTGACAGTGCATGATGCAGCCGGAGAGCCATCTGGAAATGGAAGTCTTCGAGAGAGCCTTCCCTTGATTCACAGGTCCAAAGTTCACAAACAGCTGTGATGTCTTCCAAAAACTCTTTGTGCGGTCCACGTAGAACTTCAGCGCTCTAGCTATATCCAGCGAGTGCAGAGTCCTCTCAGCTGGCGACAAAGGCTATGGGAAGAAAACTGGCAACACCAAGGGCTCGTTGAGGTGGAAGTCCGACGGCACCTTGGGCATGAAAGAGGGGTGCGTCCTCAGCACCACCCTCATGTCGTGAAAAGTCAAGTATGGAGGCTTGCAAGACAGGGCCTGGATCTCTCCCACTCGTCGTGCAGAGGTGATGGCCACGATGAATGCTGTCTTCCCCGACAGAAACTTCAACGGCACTGAATGCATAGGCTCGAATGGGGCCCCCATGAGCCTAGTTAGCACCACGTTGAGCTCCCACGCCGGGGCAGGGGCCTTCACCGGCAGGAATGATCGGAACAGTCCTTTCATAAATTCCTTCACCAGACGATGAGACCACAAGGACGCCCGTCCTGTAGTTCTGGTGTAACGTGAGACGGCAGCCAGATGTACCTTGATGGAAGCGTGAGATAGGCCAGCCTTGGCCAAAGACAGCAGGTACGGCAATACTTGAGGGGCCGTAATCCGCAGAGGATTAATCTTCTGTGCACGGCACCAGACAGCGAACCTCTTCCATTTGTGTCCATAGCACTTGAGAGTTGAGGATGCCCTGGCCTTTGCAAGAACCTCTCTGCAGTCGGCCGGGATGTTGTATCCTCCAAACTCTAGTGCTGCAGGAGCCAGGCCTGCAAGTTCAGCGACTCTGGTTCGTGATGAAGAATGGCGCCTCCTTCTCTAGAGAGAAGATCCGCGTCCGTCGGCAGCTTGACTGGTGTGGACGCTGACAAGTCCAGAAGGTCCGGGAACCAGATCTGCCTCGGCCACGCCGGTGCGACGAGGATCATCCTGCACCGGGACTTCTTGAGCTGGTTGACGAGCCGGAGTAGCAACGGCGGGAATGCATAAAGGAACAGGCCGTTCCAGGGGAACGAGAAAGCATCGCCCATGCTCCTCGGTTGGGGAAACCTGCTGGCGAACCTCCGGCACTTGGAGTTCGCCGCCGTCGCGAACGATTGATCTGGGGTTCGCCCCATCGTCGGAAAAGTCGGTCCACTTGATCCTGGCGCAGTTCCCACTCGTGGCACGAGCGCAGCTCCCTGCTGAGTGAGTCAGCAATGGTGTTTTTTATCCCTGCCAGATGAAAGGGTACCAGAAACATCCCTTGGGCGATGGCCCAATGCCACAGATCCTGGGCTTCCTTGGACAGGGCAGGGGATCTGGTTCCGCCCTGCTTCCGAATGTAAAACATCGTGGTGGTGTTGTCGGTGAAGATCCTCACCACCTTGCCCTTGAGGGACGGAAGGAAGGACCTGAGGGCCCAGAACACTGCGTGGAGCTCCAAGATGTTGATGTGGAGAGTTTTCTCCTCCGAGCACCAAAGGCCTCTCGTGTGGAGACCCCCGGTGTGCGCTCACCAACCTTCCAGGGAGGCATCCATTGTCACCGTCACCTGGTGGGCCGGAGCTAGGAAACCTGTTCCCGCTGTCAGATGAGCGCAGACACCCCACCATCATATCGCCTGACGGAACGCTTCGTCGAGCAGGATCCTGTCCTCGAAGCTGCCCGTCATCTGGATCCAGTGGGCGTCGAGGAATTCTTGCAAGGGCCGCATCCGAAGTCTGCAGTGGGGCACCAGATAAATGCAGGAGGACATCATTCCGAGGAGGGACTTGATAGACCTCACTCTGGCCACGTCCGTGGCCAGTAGACGTTGCACCTTTCCTAGGATGGTCCTTATCCTTTCCTCTGACGGTGAGGCCCGCCGTGCCACTGTGTCAAGCTGTGCTCCCAGAAACAGGGCGACTTGCGACGGGACCAGGTGGGATTTTGGAAAGTTGATGGAGAACCCCAGGTCCGTGAGCAGATGGACGGATTTCGCAGTGTTTTCCACGGCAAGCTCCCTTGTCCTTGCCCGTATGAGCCAGTCGTCCAGGTAGGGGTAGACGTGGATCCCCTGCAGGCGCAGCCGCGCCGCCACCGGTGCTAGGCACTTGGTGAACACCCTGGGCGCCGATTTTAATCCGAATGGGAGGGCCTTGAACTGGTAGTGCCGCCCTTTGACCACGAACCTGGGGAACTTTCGGGGGCCTCTTTAGAATAGGGATGTGGAAGTAAGCATCCTCCAAGTCCAACGACGACAGGAAATCGCCCTCCTCCAGCTGTCCCAGCACGTGCTGGAGGGTGACCATCCGGAACTTCTGTGCCTTGATGTATTTGTTTAGTCGTCGCAGGTCCAGGATGGGACGCCATCCTCCTGTCTTCTTCTTCACGAGGAAGTATCTTGAGTAAACTCTGGAGCCCCGAAGCCTCTTCGGGACGAGCTCCATGGCACCTTTCCTGAGCATCGCCCGTACTTCCAACAGCAGTTGAGGGACGTGACTTTCCTTCCTGGCCACGGGAGGAATGCGGGGGCATCTCTTATGGAACTCGAGGGCGTGCCCCAGGGCCAGGGCGTCCAGCACCCAACGGTCGGTGGAGATGGACTCCCACACACCGACGAACTTCTTCAGCCGGCCTCCCACCGGGGTGCTTCGGCGGGGGCCCGACCCGACGGAAGGTTCAATCTTGCTTGGAGGCCGCTTTGCCTCCTTGACCACCTTGGCGACGATGGCGGGATCCACCTGACTTGCTGCATCCCCTGTAGGCCTCCTGCGACGAAGACCTTGCCGCTTGACGGTAAGTAGAGGAGCTGCTGCCGGCTCCCTTGGAGGCATCCAGTCTGCCTCCGGAGCTCCGAAAGGACGGCCTTCGCTGTTGGAGCACACCCAGTGCACGGGCCGTCTCTGTCTTGATTGCCTGAAGGGATTCATCAACCGCCTTACCAAAAAGGTTGTTCCCATCGAAGGGCATGTCCAAAACATTGGTCTGAACGTCCTGGCGGAAATCCGTCACCTTGAGCCATCCTCGTCGTCTCAGGCAAACGCTGTTGCCCAACTGACGGAAACGGGTGTCGGCGATGTCCGTAGCCACCGTAATGGCGTGGTCCGAGGCAATCTCACCTTCCTGCGAGATTTCCAGTGCCTCAGCCCTCTTGGCATCTGGATGGAAGTCCAACAGAGGGGCGATCTTGAACCACAACTCCCTGTCGTAGCGGGCTACGATGGCCAGGGCGTTGGCCGCCTTGATGGTCGTCGCTGCAGATGAGATGACCCGTTGTCCCATCACATCCAGCTTCCTACCCTCGCCGTCCGGAGGGGAGGTTGAAGTCGAGGCCGATGCCCCCCCGCTTTCTTCTTGGCTGCCGCCGAAACGACCGAGTCCGGGGTAGGTTGCGCCCTAAGGCACAAGGGGACAGCGTCGGGGACCCGGTACTTCTTCTCGTACCGGTCCCTCTCTGCAGAACCCGTGCCAGGGTTCTTGAGGAGGGCGGGCCCCTCATCCCAGATGTCATCAAGAAGCGGTACTGCGAGGACCGTCTTCCTTTTAGCCTTGCGCCGCTGGTAAAGGAACCCCTCCTTCTTCTTTTCCTCGGGGCAGAGCTGGAAGAGCTCGGATGCCCTGGAGATCATTGCATGGAAGGATCCAATCTCGTCGGGCGGGGACGTCCCGTCGTCGCCTCCGTCGTCATCCGTACCCGTCGTGTCCATGCCTGTATCATCCCCGTGGGTAGTGGACCGGGCGGAAGGCAGAGAAGGCCGCAGAGGCAGGAGAGGAGGCCTAGGATGCGTCCTCCTCCTCTTAAGTGGGGGGTTCCCGGAAGGTACTGGCTCTGGTTCCTCTGTCAGGTCTGGCTCAGGCACCCCCGTCGGGAGAAGCGGCAACCTAGTCCTTCTCTCCGAGCATAAGGACTGGATGGCTGACAAAATGGCCGCCGAGGTGTCCTGCGGCGCCGGAAACGACGGGAGCGAGGGCTCTTGAGGAGCCTCATCTGCGTCACCGTCGCCCTCGTCGTCGCCCTCGTCGGGATCCCTCCCGATGGGCTGGGCCTCCTCCACGACTTGGATGAGCTCCTCTTCAGAGGTCGTGTTCGTATCCACGACGGCCACCACCCCCTGCCCTCCTTTCCAACGAGGACTTCGTGGGGGTCTTCTCGATGGGCCTGAAAGACGACTCCCTCTGCGGTGGCAGGGAGACTCTGGTACCTGAGGGCGCCTCCACTGGCGTAGCCTCCACAGGCTGAGCCAGGGCCGCAGCGACATCCTCAATCGAGGTCTTAGCAGGGTGAATTAAGGCCAACGTCACCTTCTGTACGCCTGGGGCCTTCACCTTGGGGGGAGGGTCCGAGCCTCGCTCCCCCTCTGCCGGAATCTTCGAGATCGACCGGGGCCTCTCCAGAAGCTTCGCCGGGTTCTCTGACTTTCTCTTACCCGAGCCAGAGCGTTGGCTCGTGGTCGATGGCGCCGGGGAGGGTGCGCCCTGCCTGGCAGCCAAGTAGCCCGACCGTTCGGCGCTCCTGGTGCCCACGGACTCGCGGTGCTTAGCCTTTTGTTGGGCCCCCGTCGCCGGAGCACCCTCACAGGACTTAGAAGACCGCTCTGACTTTTCTTCTTCTTCTCGCCTGGCGGGCTCTTACCTTCCAGCCAGTTGGCGAGACGGAGGTGGCGATCCTTCATGGCCGCTCCGACATGTTCCCACAAAACGCGCAGTCCTTTTCCTTATGCGTCTTGTCCTCATGGAGACAGTAGAGGCATAACGAATGCTCGTCCTCCTTGAAAACGTTCTGAAGCTGGCATCCAGGGCAGGTACTGAATAGCTTCCCGGGTGTCGAGCTCCCTTTCTCCTGGGCCATGTCCGGGGTAGGCCTCGAAACTTCTGGAATCCTCCAAAAGCGTAACTCGACAAAATCTTCACCCTTGAGGGGCGTAGAAACTCCGAACGGATCCCCCCTGATCGGAAGTAGAAACGGTGGAGCTTGAGGCTCTATTTAACCAAAAAAATGAGAAAATCTCCTGAAAAAGCGCGAAAACGCAGAAAAAGCTCGAGAGCTAAGCACGAGGACTCCCAACACTTGAACGTGCAGTAAAAATCTGAGGATGGCTGCCAGGGGCGGGGCTTAGGGAGAGGGCAGTCATTGGCTGGGGGCAGTATGACCCAGAGACTAGTGATTGGTTACTACTGAGAAAGACAGATCAGAAACAAAACTGATACTGATTTTTTCTATACCGAGGATTCCCGGCCTGACGACGGGGAATATTCATGAGCATGTGAATCCATGCCAGACCCCATGCTGGAGAAGGCATATATAGCACACGCAGCGCCCGTTGGCTTCAGTTCTGTTTTTTCTTACAGTAGAAATACCTGCATAACCACAGGAATGACCATACTCAGCCTTGAAGGAACGAAAGCTGTAATAGCATGGGAAATTCTACTGCGGGTTAGGTTGGGAGGGCAGTGAGGAATACGTGGGAGGAACATCCAGTTGAAAGAATGTTACAAGGGGTAAGTAACTTGTTCTTCGAATGGATTGTGTCCTCCCATGTATTCCTCATCTTTGATAGACTCCCAAAGCAGTGTTTGATTTGGTGGAGGGAGTAGAATTTAGATATTAATAGTTTTCATGAACCAAGTGCAGGACTGCTCTTCCAAAGCTCCCATCCTGACCGAGGGAAGATTCCAGGCAGTAATGCTTTGTGAACATGTGAATAGTAGGCCACTTTGCTTCTTCACAAATACTTTTCATCGATACACTCCTTTGCAGTGCTGTAGAGGTAGCCATGCCCCTGGTGGAATGGACCCTTAAACCTTCAGAAGGATCGTTGCCTGACAGCCTTTAACATTCTGAGATTGCCAGAATTATCCATATGGATAAGGTCTGTTTAGAAACAGTCGGACCCAGTTTGTGGCCCGTATAGCCAATGAAAAGTTGATCATCAGTACAGAGTTTTGACAGTCTAGATATATATAAAAGCCATGCAAGGGTCCGAACTCTACTCCTTGCTAGGATAAGGTGGGGGATAGAAAGAAGGTAAAACAATGTTCTGCCCTACATGAACATCAGAAATTATTTAGGGTAAAAATGAAGGTTTAACCCTTAGAACAACCCTATCCTTATGAAATATAGTTAAGGGTGGCTTGGACGAAAGTGCCTGCAACTCACTCACCCAACGGGCTGATGTTAGAGCTACCAATAGAATGGTTTTAAAGGTTAACAACCTTAAAGGACATGAGTGTAAAAGTTCAAAAGGTGCACACATTAGTAATTTTAGAACTAGGTCAAGGTCCCAAACTGGAACCTGGAAAGTAGATGGGGTGAACACATTGGTGAGTCCCTTTAGAAATTGTGTCACCAGTGGAATTTTGAAGTATGAACATTCCTCTGACGAGCGCTTAAATATGGACAGTACCGCCAAATAGCCTTTAATAGTACCAATCTGGAGCCCCAGATTGGCTAAACATAGTAGAAACGATAAAACATCCAGTGTTTTACACAGAAAATTATCTACATTCTTTTCTCTGCAACAGTCGAAGAATGTATTCCAACAGCAACAGTATACAAAGATTTTTTTAATGCCCTTCTGGCTGAAAGCAAAATCTCCATTACATCATCTGGGAGGTCCCAATCCTTGTAGCTCAGCTTTCAGAAACCAAGCGTGAAGGTTGAGTGTTTTTACCTCTGGATGGAGAACCTGACCACCTGACCCTCCTCTCACGAGAGAAGGTCCTCTCTTTGTGGAAGACACATCGGAGGACCGGCGCTACAAGACTTAAAAATCCAGATGGATAGCATCTGAGATTCCGGCAAAATAGACATTCTCCTCCTACTCGACCTGTCAGCCGCTTTCTACCTATAGCCCATGACAAGCTGTGCCCAAAAACTTCAGATTCTCCCCAGAAGCTACCCTGTGGATTAAATCCTTCCTGTTGGCACGAACCTAAATAGTCTTTGTCGGCGATGAGGCCGCTAACCCCATCACAGTACCTTTAGGTGTTCCTCAAGGCTCCTGTCTATCGCCCACACTTTATAACGCTTACACCAAACTACTATTTGCCGCACTGGACTCCATGGGCGTTATCTACACTAACTTAGCAGATGACACGCAGATCCTGATTCCCCTCACTGGAGACCACAAACAAGACTCTGTCACCATCAATAAGCTCTACGCAATCATCCAAAACTGGATGGCCACCCTTAGCCTCTGCCGGAATGATGAAAAAACAGAGATCCTCATTGTAGGTTCTCCCGCCCGCCCAAAATCCCTACTCATCAACTATTCTGTCATAACCATTGATGGGACATCCATCCCAGTCCTGAAACAGGTAAAAACACAGGGCGTCTACTTAGACGCTAGTCTTAACTATGACCAAACACATTAACGCCCTATCCTCCTCCACCGCCTAATCCTCAAAACTCATCTCACTAGCCGACAATTCCTCATACCCCAGAATTACCTCACACTAGCTCGAGCTCTCATCCTTTCAAAAATGAGACTACTGTAACATCTTCCTACTAGGTACCACAACGCCACAACGACTAATCTTGCCAGACTACAACTACTCCAGAACAAAACTTTATGTGCTGCCTTTCTATTAAAATGGAATGACCACATCTCACATATTAGAAGAGAAGTCCATTGGCTCCCTATGAAAGCCAGAATCCTAATCAAGAACCCGCTCACTGCCCCTAAATGTATCATGAACGCCTATCTGAACAACAGTGTAACACAAAAGACCTCAACTAGGTCATTAAGATCTTGTACCAGCACTCACCTGAACGTCCCGAGGTTCAAGAGTAAAAGGGCAGGAGGCTCTAGCTTTCCAGTAGTTGCACCAACACTCTGGAATACTCTACCGACTCACATCAGAAATTAGCCTTCTCACCAGCATTTCAAGAGTTTTATCAAAACTTGGTTATTTGACAAATTTGACTAAGGTCTTTCCTTGTGTGACATTATCCACATTATGTTGTAATATATGATTGTATGACTTTATGTAACCTAATCTATAACCAGCTAAATCTCAAGTAACCAACGCTGTGATAGCTCTGGGTTTGGGCGTGTAACAAATGCAATAAAATAAAAAATAAATAAAAACAGATGGACATGTTCAGAAGATCCTGGGTACCATGTCCTCCTGGCCCAATCCGGGGCAATTAGGAACATGTGTTTCCTGAACGTTCTTAACCTCCTGATCACGTGTGGAATGACGGGGACTTGAGGAAACGCGTACGGGAGTGGAAAATCCCAGTCCACAACAAACGCGTCTTGTAGAGCTGTAGAGTTCGTATTTACGGTTGCCGGCGGTCGTGAACAGATCCCCTTGAAGAGCTCTTGAATGACTTCCTGAGCTAGTTCCCACTCGTGGGAAACTGTGATCTGCATGCTCAGAGCATACGCCGCCGTTTTCTCCCCTCCGGCATTGTGAACTTCCGATAGGGCGATTCCTTCTTGAATTGCCCAATACCAGAGCTGCATTGCCTCTCTGCACAGTGGTATTGACCCTGCACCTCCTCTCTTATTGGGTTAGTACATGGACACTGTGTTGTCCGTCGTTATCAGGACATTCTTTCCAATTACAGAAAGCAGAAAGGCCTTCAGAGCTAGTCTGATTGCCCTCAGCTCCAAAAGATTGATTAGTCTGATTGCCCTTCAGCTCCAAAAGATTGATATGTAGTTTGGACTCCAATGGAGACCAACGATCGCTGACTGTCTGATTGTTGGTGTGGGCTCCCCACCCCGTGACTGAGGCGTCTGTCACTAATGTTATCTCGGGCCATGGTTGCCAAAAAAGGTTCTCCCTTCGGAATGTTGTCCTTGCAGGCCCACCACAGAAGATCCTGTGCAACCCTGCTTGGAACCTGAAGTAGGTCCGACATCTTTCCTGAGAACTGGGACCATTGAGTTCTGAGAGCCCATTGAAGGGACCTCATTCTCAGGCGGGCTTCTGGCACCAGAAAAATGCAGGATGCCATGAGGCTGAGAAACCGCAGAAAATTGAAGGCCGGGAGACACGAGCAACTTAAAAATGTTTTGAACATCTGTAGAATGTCTTGAGCCCTCACTTCAGGTGGCAAGCTCTTTCCCAAGGATGTATCCAGAACAGCTCTGATGAACCAGAGTTTCTGAGAAGGTGTCATATGGAACTTCTTGTAATTGAGGGAGAAGCCCAATCTGTGAAGGGAGTGGCAGGTGACGTTGAGATTATCCAGGACTTGTTCGAGAGAATGCGCCCGATCAGCCAATCATCCAGGTAAGGGTAGACATGAATCCCCCTCTCCTGAGACTCGCTGCCACTACCGCTATCATTTTGGTGAAAACCCTTGGGGCGGAGGTCAGCCCGAATGGCAGATCTAAAAATTGATAATGAGAACCGCCAACTGTGAACCTCAGGTATTTCTGTGCTTGAGATGGATTGGCACATGAAAATAAGCATCCTGCGGGTCCAATGACACCATCCAATCCTGATGCTGGAGGGCCTGAAGTACCTGAGAAAGTGTGACCATCTTGAACTTGTCCTTTCTGAGGAACTTGTTCAAGTATCTCAAGTCCAAGATGGGTCTCAGTCCTCCGTCCTTTTTGGGTATTAGGAAATAAGGGGAATACCAACCCATGTTCCTCTCCGCTACTGGCACCGGTTCTAGAGCGCCTTTCTCTAGCAAGGTTAAAATTTCCTGCACAAGGAGCGGATCTGGAATCCTCAAAGAGTGGTTCCCCAGTGGATTGTTCTGAGGTCTCTGTATAAAAGGAAGGAAGTAACTGTGGGCTATGGTTTGCAAGGCCCAAGCATCAAAAGTAATGTCTCGCCATTCTTCCAGATGCTGAGACAGTCTTCTCCCCACTGGTGAACTGTGAATCAAGACCTCATAGAGATTTTGAGGCGGCTGATGCAGTGGCAGATGATAAAGATGCCCCTGCTTGAGCTGGCTTCAAACCTCTCCCTTGTCCACCACGAGAGAATCATCTTTGGCCCCGTTGACAAGCCATTCCTCTCGCCCTTTCAACTAAGGAGTAGTAGAGAAAAGATCTACCCCTCCAAGGTTGTCCACTGGGTCAAAAGGCTGAGGTTGCCAAATAGCGACACCTAAAGATTTGGCTGCCACCTGCGAGGTCTGCAACTTCTCAAGACTCTCATCAACCTTGTTGCCAAAAAGGTGAGACCCGTCAAAGGGCATGTTGAGAAGTCTGGATTGCACATCCGGTGCAAAACCCGACTTTCTCAACCACGCAAATCTGCGAATAACGGTGCTAGTAGCCATGGCTCTGCTGATGCTGTCAGCAGAATCTAGACCTGACTGAAGAGACTCACACATGGCTTCTTTGCCGTCTCTAACTATGGCTAAGAACCCATCTCTTTCATCCCCTTCAGGAATGTGCTCTGTCGCCCTGGAAATGCAGTCCCATAGAGTGAATGTACATTTTGCAAGGGCACATGTGGAGTTGGCTGATTTGAGTGCCATACTCCCTGCAGAAAATACCTTCCTTTCCCATCCATCCACTCTTTTGTCATCCCTATCTGGAGGGATGGTAGGGTAAGCTGCTTGCTTAGAAGCTGCAGTAGCGGCCTGTACCACCAGACTCTCTGGAGTGGGTTATTTTGACAGGTAGTCAGGGCCACTAATGGAAGGGTGATACTTCTTGGACAAGTTTTTACTTACAGCTGGATTGGTTTCCGGTGTTTCCCAATTCGTCGCCACCCTTTTTTGCAGAGCAATGTGAAAAGGTAATATAGGATCTGACTGAGGACACTTATCCAAGATGTCTGTCAGATCACCCTGTTCGAAAGGCAATGGAGGCCTACTCCAACCCATGTAGTCCACTACCTTGGACATGAGTTGTCTGTAAAATGCATCAGCATGCTCCCCAGCCTCTGGTCTCCCAAATTCCAACTCAGGTGAGGTCTCTACCCCACTGGCTGTCTGCAGGTTGTCATAAAGTCTCTCAACCTTGGCTCCTCTGAGATAAAACTTTCTGGTACATTTGGCGTACCAAATTGGAGGCCATATGGAACCTTGTTATCTGAAGGCTCATTCTTCTCATATATAAAAGTAAGGGACTTAAAATAGTTTTTTCTTGGTAGAGGCACATAGGTCTTCTCAGATATGAGGGGTTTTATGAACAATGGATCCGACGCGGGAGGAGCTGTCAAAACCTTTTTTGTTGGTGCCATAGGCTTTGGTGGGGCTCAGGGTCGATGGCGCAGCTGGCAATGATGGCGCAGCTGGCATCGATGCCTTTGACGTCGAAGTCGAGGGTTTGGCTGGTGTTGAAGGCGCCGCCATCGTCGAAGGTGTCAATGGTGTCAATGGTGTCGACGACCTCGACTTATGCTTGTGCTTTTGGCTCAACGGATCCTTCGATGTTATGTCATTGGATCGAGGCCTCAACGGCTCCCGATGAGAATCAGGCCTGCGTCCCGGCCTCGAAGGCGTGCAGGATTTAGGTCAAGCCCTTTCCTTACCGGCTTCTTTCGAAGGCACGGTAGGAGCATGGCTTGCAGGCTTTTGTTTTCAAATATCTTGAGCATCTCTGCTCTGAAGGCCTCTCACTCGGCCAGTGTGGATTTTCTTGTTGAGCAAGATACCCCCTCAGGGGAAGAATCTGACGAAGAAGTCAAAGAAGGCGATCTATGGTGCTATGGAGTGATGGGAGGCACTCCTTGATCTCGACTGCTTAACCTTCTTCCTCCAAGGAGAGTTGCCTCTAGACTCGACGGTCGAAGGATTTTTGGTCGGGGTAGGAGATTTGGGAGCCACTCCTCGATTTGAGGTTTCGACCTACCGTCAATTTCCCCTTTTGTTCCTTCAAGACCTTTCCTGTCATCGACTGGCACTTGGAGCAGTCTGAGGTGTTATGGTCTACCCTGAGGCACCACAAACATATATGATGAGGATCTGCCAATTACATTTTCGACCCACAATCACAACACTTTCTGAACCCGTTCTTTGGGGTTTTTGGTGTCGAAGAAGAAGACATTCTCAATTTCTCAAAGTAAAGAACTTGTCACAAAGTGAAGAAGCGCTCTGTATGTCTCAAAGCAATAGCATTCGTGGAAAACAGAACTAAAGCCAACGAGCGCTGCACATGCTATATAGGCCTTCGATGACATCATCCTCGAGACGGAGGCCTTTGAGGGACATCGAGTTGACCCCATCGATGCACAGCGCCCTCTGACAAAAACAATTTCTGAAGCAGCTGGATATCGAATATCAAAGATGAGGAATACGTGGGAGCACACAATCCATTCAAAATGTTGACCTTACCGCACCTGGTTTTGGGGTACTTCTTGGTCTCAAATGTCCAACCTGTGACATCATTCAATAACTTTGCATTGGAAGCTCGCACAGAAGACCTCACCAACACCCATCCCACATGGGCTGATCTACCTCAGACAAACCAGGATTGTGACTCACTTTTCTAAATACTCAAAATCACCCATGGAAACAATATCTTTCCACCCTAGCATTCCCCAAGGCCACATTGCCTGTGGATGACATACTCCATACATAAGACCCTTCCGATTAAAGCATTTTCCCTTACCTGGCAATCATGAATAGCTGCCTCATTTAATACACCTTCCCCTGGACCCTCAAGACTGGACAAATCCTCCCACTTCTCAAGACAAGAAACTAACTATAAACCCAGACAACTCAACAACTACCACCTGATGACCTATCTTCTCTTCCTAGGTAAGATCATTGAGAAAGCAGTAGCCACACAACTCCACCAAAAAAGATGCCAGCAATATCCTTAATTCCTGCAAATATGGTTTCAGAACCAGATGCAGCACAGAAATGGCCATCATCAGATGGATTGACAATGCCCTTAACATTCATGATGATGGCCATCCTTGCCTTTTGTTCTGCCGGGTTCTACACAGTAGAGCACCAAACACACACCAACATTATACATCACCACATGGGGAGCAGCGAGATCATCCTCAGCTGGTTCAAATCCTACCTCGCTAACAGCCACCAATTTGTCCAAATGGATTCCTCCAGGTCACCAACACTAACCATCACCTGCGGAATCCTGCAGGTACCCGTCCTCAGTCTCCCCTTGATCATCAGCCTTTACATAGAACCAATACCACTTGGAACCCCCTTGGCTCTACATAACATTTGCATCAAGCAATAGATAGAAGACACGCGGCTCTACCTCAAGTTCTCTTCCATAAAAAAACATCCAGAGGATCAATGCCTGCCTGCCCAGTACTTCCTGAAGTTCAAACCCTCCAAGACTGAATTCCTACTGCTGACAAACAACACCGAACACTCTGACAACCAGACCTGGCTCACCGCTATGAGCCTCGGGACTGACCACCGGTGCCAGGTTGTTTTGGGTTCAACATCAACATACACCTTTCCTTCAAGGAGCACATAGTTGGTACCAACTTTCCCTGCCATGGAAAATCAAGGTCTTCATCTCAGCAAACAACTTCAGAGCTCCTGTCCAAGCCTTGATTCACTCCCTCCTGGATAGAGGCATTCAGGTCCACCCTGGCACCGCAGAATGAGCCCTACATGCTGCAATATGACTCTTCAAAGGACCCCTCAAATTTGACCACATGGACCCAACCCTCATCAAGCTGACTGACTTCAGCTGCAGCATGCATGAGCTTCAGAACCTGCTGCATCATATACAAGGACGTCGCGCCCAAGTTCCCAAGCTAACTCGTTCAGAAGCTCAGCCTCTCTGGAGGCCTATTATTCATTTTATTTTGCATTCTTTATTCTGCATTTGGTTATTAAGCATAACTTTAGCACATAAATGCACAACAATAAAATACAAAATTAAGAAAAGTAAGCAATACAATTACTCCACAATGACATGATTAGCATATACCCATTAATATCCAAATAAAACACACTAAAATTCATATAAAAGCTAAACATTATTCAAGCCAATATCAAACAGCTTTAAAGCTGCTTTCCAGATGTTATGGGCTGCTGCAGTTATTACCACTCATTCGGCTCCATATAACATACTCCAGAATTGGTCAGATTCAATATGGTCGAGGTGCTTAACAAAGTTACTGTAATCCCTAATACAATGGAGGCCTATCATACACCACAAACCAGGATATGTCCACCGGCTCAGGTAAGAAGGAACCAGAAAACAGGCCTGCTCTGTCTCTGCCCCCAGAACTGGAACCGCCTCCCCATCAACACCAGACTTGACCCCTAACTTGTACATTTTAGGAAGGAGTTCACGATCCTCCTCTTTAAGAAATGGCTCTTCGTTAATGCCTAGGTTCATACCCCTTCCACTCCCCCACTAACCTGATACTGGGCGATCTGCTGCCCCTGTTTCCTCCCACAGTTGCTTGTAGATATTTATTGATGCCTGTCTGCCTGTTCCTCCCTGTGGCAAGCTACCCGCCCCCTTATATAGATCCCTTGCAACCTGCTCCCTTCCCCTTATGACTTTTAAAGTGCTCGGTTGCTTCCGAAGCTAAGTCCTTGCTCAATAAATACAATAATAATAATCATATGAATAATAATATGGGTGAACATTTTAAGTTTCAAGCTATAAGCCAGAAATTAAGAATCATTTGCCCTCTCAATTATAGACATGCACACAGTGCATCATTCTTTACTCACCAAGCGTACATTTTCCCTCACCAAAAGCTAGTGACAGATGCACATTTTGAGACCTGATAATATTCATAGCGCACTGCAACAACCCAGGTGTACTTTGCAAGGCATGGACCAGTGGTCCTGGGATGACCTGGCTAAACTCAAAGAGCAGGTACTATGCCTTGAGATGACAAAAAGGGAAGACCTAGTGGAGCATCACATGACCATATTTGTAAGGGTGTTGGGATGTGTGAGGAAATACAGACACCAAATCAGACTACGCCTTGGAGCAGTCCCAATCAAGCACAGAGGGAAGGACCTACTACAAATGCTACAAGATGATAAAACCATTGAATCAGCAGAAGTGTCAGCATGGTTAAGGCCCATATTACTAATTAAGAAACCCTTGTGTAACAAGCTTCATGTTTACTTGAATGGCACCGTCTTGGTTCAAGGCCCTCAGGCCAACTTTCTCTTTGATAGACGCTTCCCACGCATCATCAATTTCCTCTCTTCTGCTGCTGTCTCTTCTTTTCCCTACATGGCTTCCTTGCCTCCTCCTGCTGTCTCCTCCTTCACATCCTTGCCCTCTCCTCCTTCCTCTTCTGCCCCTACCCAGGCTTCTTCTACACCTTCGCAGGGCGTACCTCTGATTTGTAGCCCTCCCCGGAAGTCTTTCAAGGATGACCACTTTCTCCATATTGCCACTCTAAACTCTCGCTCAGCTGCCAAACACTCCTCTGACATCTGCCACCTTCTTGAAGAACTTGACCTCGATGTCCTCTGTCTCACTGCGACATGGTTCACGGCCTGCTTTGTCACAAGGTTTGACACTCTCCTCCCTGATGGCTACAAGATCCTCTCCGTGCCCAGACCCAACCGTTCCGGAGGGGGTGTAGCCATGATCTTCCTGGAGTGGATTCCTGCCTCTGTCATTCCTACACAGGCCTACTCCTCTTTCGAATGCCTCATCTGCAGGCTCTCTTTCACTCCTAGCCATTCCCTTACTGTGGCTACCATCTATCGGCCACCTGGTCATATCTCCTTGTTCCTCTCTGAGTGGGCGGACCTCTCCTCTTCCCTCCTGGTCTCGACCACTCAGCTCCTCCTTCTTGCAGACTTTAACATCCACCTGGATCCTTCCTGTCCTTCCTCTGGACTCTTTTGTGGCCTCTGCAACTCTCTCTCACTCTCTAGCCTTCCCTCTGGCCCAACTCACTCTGCAGGGCACACTCTGGATGCTCTGATCTCTACAGCCACAACGCCCGTCGTATGAGCAGGAGCTCCGACCCCACTGCTGGAGCAGTGGATGACCCCCCGGATGAGCCACTCTGCTCACGGTAAGCCTGTTGCTGCCCCACTGCTAATTTGGAAGTTTTAGCAACACGGCACACAGCGCTGCCGTCCCCCGCATCCCGAAGTTGTCCTGCATTACAATTTAAATTTATGCCCACACAGCGTGTGCTCAGCCGCTGCACATGCTAATCCTTCCGAAGTGCATCCGACTACCACAAGGGTTTTGCTCCTCTAAGGTGGCCGCCTGTAATTCAGGTGCTGCCCCTCCTCCTCTACTGTGAACCAGCCGGTGGAACCACGTCGAGGATTGGCTGGAGCCTTCCTGAAATCCTCTTTGTGATTCGACGGCAGGCGAGAAGCCGGCCCGCCTCCTAAGGCCAGGCTACCAAGGCTTCCTGTCCTAAGCCTGTCCAGAGACTGCCAGAGCCCAGGCCCTAAAACTCTGCACGCACGCCTTTTTGTTGTCGGTTTCAAGAACTCAGCTCACGCTCCACCGGCAATACACAATCCGGTAACTAACAACGAGAACGCTACATCGTGAGTACTGTGATCAATCACCTCACTTGAAAGACAGACGATATTATGACCCACATCAAACATTGTATGCATGCTCCCTGAAACCATGTCTGAATACAGCGCCTTATGCACACATAACCATGCGCTCAGACCCAAGCCCTAGAGAAGTTACACGCTGTCTGCCACACCTGTAATGCTTGGTGTCCCTCACTATTACAAATGCCAGCACACGGTATTACTACCTCTAAATTAAGGGTGCCACGCCAAACCTGAATGCTGCCTTACTAGCCCTCACCTCAAGAGGGTCACTTCAACCTCACTGTATTTTGGTCTATAAATGCTGATTTAATCCTAGATGTTGCCACAAGGCACTGTATTGCTAAAGTGCTGCCTCAACCCCAGTTGCTCTTGTTGTATTTCTGCTGCACCTAGCCTGTTGCTGCGCCGCAGGGTACTGTATTGCTAATGTGTTACCCAATGCCACTGTATCCTAGACTAGGCGTGCTGACCCCACTCTAGATGCTACCACGCTACTTCTCAGCTTAGTGTCTCCCACTGTATTTTGGTCTAGAAGTGCTGATTCAAACCTAGATGTTGCCACAGGGCACTGTATTGCTAAGTGTCTCCCATGCTCACTGTATTTTGGTCTAGAAGTGCTGATTCAAACCTAGATGTTGCCACAGGGCACTGTATTGCTAAGTGTCTCCCAAGCTCACTGTATTTTGGTCTAGAAGTGCTGATTCAAACCTAGGTGCTGCCACAGGGCATTGGACTGCTAATGGGCTACCTAATGCCACTGCATCTTAGACTAGGTATGCTGGACGGTAACAGTAGAATTGCTCACCTGCTCTTGTAATCTGCCTCACATTGCTTGCGCCTTACTGTTGAACTATGATCATGCCTCATGCCTTTATGCCCATCTGTTCAGCCTAACCACCTATTTGAATTGTGACATCTGCTAAATTGTGATAAGGGCTCCCTGCCCATTTGCGTTAGCCTAACGCTGGTTCGCACTACGCTAACTGTGCCCCTTACATATGCCTACAAATCCGTGATAGTGCTAAATGCCCTAACCAAACCTAGCATCAGTCTAGCATTCCCAACTTTCTGATTGTGTCCTCTGGTATATTGTGCCTACGCCCTGGGCCAACCTACCTTTAGCACTCCTAAAATGCACACTACTAGGAGCCCATTGACCTGCCTTATTCTTGCTCTAGCCACTACTTTGTTAATAAATATATTGGTAAACTATCATCCCCCCACCATTATAATAGCATCATACCCACCTGATACTAACGCAGAAAGGCCCTCCAAATTAATCATGCAAGAACTACTGCTATCACAACCATGCATGACTCCTATTAGAAATAGTAGACTCCGGGCAAGACTGTCTAAATTGCATGAACCGCTTGCCAGAACATTATCACCTAGTAACAACAGATCTCATCCTTCACCTGTCACCGATACTTATAAAGCCAAAGGTAACCTACTACAAACAACACAGAACTCATCACCAGCTGGCTCACCCTGCCATACTCTCAAAGGAGCTTTAATAAATGCTAGATCCTTGCTCGCCCATGCCATTGAGATATCGGAGATTATACAGTTAGAACAACTAGACCTATTAGCAGTCACTGAATCCTGGCTGCACGCCGCTGCAGGCCCAGCACTGTCATTTGCTATCCCTAAAGGCTACACTATCCTAAGATCAGACAGAACCGAGGCACGAGGAGGAGGCATTGCACTCATTGTAAAAGACAACCTACCAATCAGATTTATACCACACCTGGATACTAATTCTTGCGAGAACCTATCAGCCAAACTTAACCTAAATAGTACCCAAACTCTTACAATTCATCTAATATACAGGCCACCAAACTCTATTGGAAACTTCGAAGATGACTTATCTAATATCATATCAAATAATTTAAAAAACTCCTCTCAAGTCATTCTATTAGGAGACTTTAACTTAGGATATAACAACCCAAAAGATGCACATGCATCTACTGTGGCAAATATCCTCACAGAACAAGGTTTCACCCAAAAAGTACTTGACCCTTCACACTCAAAAGGAAGAACTCTGGATTGGATAGCGGACCATAACTGTAATGCGACTATCTCCTCCAATTCACCTGTGATATGGTCAGACCACCATCTTATAACTTTCACCCTCAACACTGGGAAAACTATTGCCCTGCCTGCTTTACCAGCTCCCCCAGTCCCCACTCGCAATAAAAAAAATATCACTTGTGACAAACTACTCCCTCTTATCTTACCCACCCTTAATGCCCACCCAGAAAACCTGGGACCAAATGCCCTGATCAAAGAATTTAACAATACTATGACCACTTCCCTAGATACAATTGCGCCACTTAAACTCAGAAAAAGCAAACCCAAGGCTCACCTCAACTCTTGGTAAACACCCTATTTAAAAACCCTACGCACTAAAAAAAGATCATGCCAGTCACTATGGAAATCTCATCCATCTGAAGAAAATAAAACGAATCTGGGCGCCATCTCTGCCCTCTACAAAAAAGAAATTCTCCTAGCCAAACGTGAATCCTACAACACAAGAATAGCCCAAGCTAACTCTAGTACTAAGGAACTCTTTGTTATCCTCAAAGAACTTGAAGCACCCATCCCTGTACCCGACAACTGTATTAAGGACAAACCTTGGTGTTCGAATATCCAACAAGCATTGACAGGTAAAGTTGCGAACCTTCAAACAAAAATTAAGAATAAAAAAGCCTCACTATCAACCAATTCGCCCAACAATATTACCTTAACCACTCCCACTATTTCTGACACATTACCCCGATTCAAATTCTCAAAAGTTACTATTCTCAAAACAGAAAAGACAATATTCTCACTCAAACCATCTAACTGTCATGGTGATCAGTGCCCTGCCCAACTCATAAAGGACGCAGCCAGAGAACTGTCACCTTTTATCACTAAATTGATTAACGCATCATTCAGGACTAACTCCATCCCCACTAACCTTAAGGAATCCTGGGTGCTCCCCTTACTAAAGAAACAACTTTAGACCCTCTAATTCCCACTAATTACCCACCTATTACCACGGTACCATTCCTTCTGAAAATCATAGATAAAATAGCTTATCTACAAATTCAAAAACACTTGGAATCTAATCATCTGCTAGGATCTAGACAATCAGGCTTCCGGCCTCAACACGGGACTGAAACTGCGCTAATTGACTTGAAGGCCCAGATCGATGACCTCAGGGACAAGGGCGACCTAGCTCTCCTCCTGCTCCTGGACCTATCGGCCGCCTTCGACCTGGTCGATCACCAGTTCCTGTGCAGCCACCTGGACTCGGCAGCATACTTCTCCCCAGAAGCCATTGCTTGGATACAATCCTTCCTCAGTGATCGTACCATGAGAGTATTCTCTCCCATTGCTTCAGCTGACCCTATCCCTATCACGTGCAGTGTTCCCCAGGGTTCATGTGTCTCGCCCACCTTATATAATATCTTCACTAAGCCCCTTTTTGATGATTTGGATCATCTGGGTATCACCTACACTAACTATGCAGATGATACGCAGATCCTCCTACCAATTACTGGTGATTATGAAAAGGATTTGGCCTTAGTGAATAAGGTTTACCTCATCATCCAGGCATGGATGGCCTCCCATGGACTATGCCTGAATGATGACAAGACAGGGATCATCATCCTGGGTACACAATCATCTCTCAAAAAACTAAGCTCAAAATATTCTGCCTTTAGCGTCGACAATAACATCATTACAACTGCTAAGGAAGTAAAAACATTAAGATTTTACTTGGATTCTGCCTTAACGTTTAACAAACAGGTAAATACGCTGGCCCCGGCCACAGCCTACACCTGTAAATTAATCAGAGCTGGCAGAGCCTTCCTTTCAGATAACAGCTGTATCACCCTTGCTAGAGCTCTCATACTATCAAGACTTGATTACTGCAATGCCATGTACATTGGGGCGAGCAAGCAAACTACTAAGAAAATCCAACTCCTGCAAAATAACGCCCTTAGAGCTGCGCTTGGAATTGCCGGGAGAGGCCATATTTCGGACATCAGAAGAGCTAATAACTGGCTGTCTACAATTGATAAAATAAAACTTAAAGTCGCCTCCCTTACTCATAAATGCCTAAACAAAGCAGCCCCTCGCTATCTTGTGGACAGAATCATTACTAAACCTGAGACAAGACTAACTAGACATTCCAATACTAATTGTCTCCTGACCCCTAGATTCAAACTTGCCAGAGTGGGAGGAAACAGTTTCCAGGTTAAGGCTACCCAACTATGGAATTCACTCCCTACCCCACTCAGACTAGAACCATCTTACACAAAATTTCACCACAACCTTATAAAAATGCTCAAAGATTCTGACGGCTAAGTGAGATTCTGGCTTCAGTCCACTTCACCTACAATTTACCTTCCTCTACTTCGGACCTCACTCGGTATACCCTTTGTAAAAATTTTGTATAAACTCATCCTGTATATATACTCTTTGTGCAATCACCCTGTAAAATGTAAAAATGTGTTTACTGTAATTATGCTTTTTGACTTTATATAATAACACTGCAACTGTAATGTCTTTTTTGTACAACCAAGCTGTGAGTAAACTTATGTGATGCGCCCGACTACCTTTGGGTTTGGTGCGCAATACAAGTAATAAACTAAACTAAACTAAACTACAGACCTTCCCCTTTCTGTCCCTCTCACCACTCCTCTCTCCTGGAGTTATCACTTTCTCCTCTCCTCCTAGCTCACTCTCTCCACCCCCCAGGCCAAGCCAACTCCAGCATTGCCACCTACCTTCTCGGTTATCCGACCCATGAAGCATGTGTCAGTTGAGGCTTTCGCCGCCGCTTTCTCACACCCCTCGTCCTCCTTCGGCTGACTCACACCCTGACACAGCCCTTTCTATGCTCCAATCTGCTATATCTGATACTCTTGATGTTCTTGTCCCTGTCATTAGGATCTGCTTGAAGCCCAAAGCTAAGTGCAACTCCTGGGACGACTCAGATCTCGCCACCCTTAAACGCAAGTGTAGGGTGGCTGAGAGGAAATGTCAGGCTTCTTGTACATTGTCTGACAAACTGGCCTGCCGCCTGCTCCAAAGGCAATACCGGCTCTCTGACTGCACCAAGAAGAAAGCCCACATCCAAGCCCGCATCTCTGCGGCATCCAACAACTCGGCTGAACTCTTTAAAATGTGCAGGGAGCTGGCTAATCCTGCTGCAGTCTCTACCTCTCATGTCCCCTCCCAGGCCCTCTGCACAGCCCTGGCTTCTGATTTCATCTCTAAAACTCAGGACATGCTGTCCTCTCTCTCTCTTCCTCCCCTCCTCCTCCTTCTACGCCCCTCTCTTCCTCATGCCCTTATGTGGCCACCTCTCCTCCCTCCTTCTCTGCCCTTGCCCTGTTCTCCCCAGACAAGGTCTCTAGACAAGGCATATCTATGAAAGTCTTGTCAAAACAGGTTCTCCCCTGTTCCTCTAAAACCATCAAGGACCACATTGCTGCTCTCTGCCACAACTTTCAGTGCTTTGCGGATGACACTCAGCTCATTTTCAGGCTCCCTTCAGCCACTTCTTCTCCTTCTCTCATCTCTGACTGCGTGTCCGCTATCCAGGAGTGGTGTGCCGCCAACAATCTCTGCCTTAATGCCAGTAAGACTGAGATTCTCCTCATCAGCACACCTGCTCCCTCCTTTCCTGTCGCTCTCTGGCCAGCCGCTCTTGGCCCTCTTCCTTCTCCCACCTGTGAGGCTAAAAACCTCGGGGTCATCTTCGACTCCACACTCTACTTCTCTGCTCACATATCTGACGTCTCTAAGAAGTCACACTATCAGCGGCACCGCCTCTCCTTCCCCCAGAAGCTCACTGTCTCCAGAGCTCTGGTTCTCTCTAGGCTGGACTACTGTACCACTATTGTACCACTACTGGACTACTCTTTCTAAACATGCCGGCCTCTGCAACTCATCCAGAACAGGACTGCAAGACTTGTCTTTGGCTTCAGGCCCATGGATTGTATCTCTCCAGGACTGAAATCTATGCACTGGCTCCCAGTGTTAAGTTCAAAACCCTCTTCATTGTCCACAAGGCCTTCTGGGGCCTAGGGCCTCAATACCTCCAACTCTCTCTTCCTAAATATCTTCCGTCTCAAGCTCTTCGCTCATCCGCCTCCAACTCCCTCAGGGTCAGTCGCTTCTCCAAGCAACGAGTTGGTGGTAGATCTCTTTCTTCAGCTGGGACCTCCCTCTGGAACAGCCTCCCTGAAACTTGAGGAGAACCATCTCTGGTTCCGGATGCACCACAAGACCTTCATCTTTGCTTCTGCTTTTTCTCCTCCTCTCACCTGCTGATTTCCGGACTGAAACTGCACTGGTCACCTGGCTACACTCTGATCATGAGCCCAGGTTCACTCCCCGCCAGCTGCACACCTGTACTGCCTCCCGGGCAACCCCTGCACTTGGGGGCTGTTTCTGTATCCCTACAGTCCCCACCAGCTCCTGACACTACTCCTGCACTTGCCACTAGCTGACCGCACTTTAACCTTCTGTTTTATTTATTTCATTTATTCTTTACTGTTGATCCTATGTATTGCACCGCCTCCTCTCCCTTCCCCCCCCCGCATTTACCCTCTCCCCCCCTGCCCTGCACTTGCGCGATGTCAATGTCACTGGGCCTAGTAAGATCACTGTCTTTGTCTTCCCTCTGTCCCCCCTCCCTTGCCTTGTCGCACCTTGGAACACTTGTGTATAGGTGCGTTATAAATGCCATATCATATCATATCTCTGTGTGGTCTTGAGGAGCCTAAACAGTGAAATAGACACTGGCCCTCATTACAACACCGGCGGTAACCAGTGGCGCTATTAGCACCATGGTTGCTGCCGGTATTGTAACGAGTCCGCCAATGCTAAATGGGGAAATACCGCCCCATTCCAAGGTTGGCGGGGCGGTAATTCCCCATTTACCACTGGCCTTTCCCCATTCCCATTTTTGCCCCATAGGGCTCAATGGGACTGGGGAAGGCGGTAATTACGGTACCGCAAATTGGGTGCAACCACAATGGGGTTTCCCCGCCCGCGGAGGCAGGGCAAACCAACGCTGGAGCCGACAGAGATATTGAATCCCCTAACTAATGCTCAAACTACTCCTGTCTTTAATCTAGCTCGGATAGATCTCTCAGAATCTGAATTATCTGTATTGTCTAAAGGTTTATCCTTCGTACCAACATCTCCAACAGATTGGTACGACTCGGAAATGGAGATACGCACCTTTCTCCGTAAAGTGAGATTGAGAACCTTTTTTCAGGAACATGATTTGGGTGCACAGGATGATGAGGATGACACTGGCCTTCACCTGCCCCCAACATTCACCCCATCTGATAGTCAAGTCCCCCATGACCTCCTGACGTTTGAAAGATGCGTCTTAGAGGACCTGGATCGACTGAAAACCAGAATCATGAGAACTAGACATAACCTCTCCGCAACAGAAAGACAAGCTTTGACGTCACTAAAGAATAACACAGATATTGTCATAAAACCATCGGATAAGGGAGGGGGTGTAGTTATCATGAGCAAGAAACAATACAAAGACATGGTACTCCTGTTACTCAACGATAGGGAGAGCTATAGCATTTTACGCAAAGACCCTACCAAGGACCTCTGTCAGGAAATAAACAACGCAGTTGCCTACGCACAAGAAAGAGACTGGATCTCAGAAAAGGAGGCAGCCTTCTTGAACAGACCATCAGGGAGAACACCTTGTTTTTATGCCCTACCAAAAATACATAAAGACCCCCTGAATCACCCTGGTTGCCCGATTGTTTCCCGCTGCGGCTCCATTCTGGAGCCCCTCTGCAAGTTTGTAGATCATTTTTTACAGCCAATCAGTACACAAACACGCATATATGTAAAGGACACAACACATACCATCTCAATCTTTGAGGGCTTACCTTTTGACCCTCGAGCTCAGTTTCTGGTGACAATGGACATTACGTCCCTATACACTAACATCCCCCAAGCTGAAGCTATTGAATGTGTTCGAGAATGGCTATCGGCTGATTCAAACCCCCATAAGACCCTGATTAACTTTGTACTGGAGCTTATGGAGATTGCATTATGCAAAAACTTCTTTACCTTTGATAATGTTATGTATCTACAGAACAAAGGTACCGCCATGGGTGCGGCATTTGCCCCCAGCCTGGCAATATTGTACATGGCCAAATTTGAGAATGATTATATCTTCTCTGACCTTAACCTATGGCAGACTCAGATCAGCAATTGGCACCGATATATTGATGATGTGATTTTCACTTGGACCGGTACCGATATTGAGCTTAAAACATTTTGGACATGGCTCAATACTTGCAATCGGGATATACAATTTACCATTGATCATAGCAATGCAGAGATTAACTTTTTGGACTTAATAATCAGACACAAAGAGGGCTCCCTACAGTGTGACCTCTACCGTAAACCTACAGACAGGAATACACTCCTGCACTATACTAGCAACCACCCAGCCCACACCAAGGACAATTTGCCTTATGGACAATTCCTCCGCATCCGGAGGAATTGTACCTCGGTGGTGGACTACAAACAACACTCAGCAGCTCTCTCCAAGCCTTGCAAGCCCGAGGCTACCCCAAAAGACAACTCGCACAGGCCAGGAAACGGGCACGTAATTCTAATCGAGACAACCTCATCCATCCGGAGCAGGAAAATTCCCCGCTCATTGAGGATTGCATGACATGTGTGGTAACCTTTGGTAAACACACTGCACAACTAAAGAAAATTGTCAATAAATATTGGAATATTGCACGCCTGAACCTACCGGGTGAGCAGTCCCCGATGTTCGCTTACAAACGCGCACAGAATATAAAAGAACACCTGGTTCACTCCCTTTACCAACATTACTCAGTGGGCGGTAGCTCCCGCACGCTCCATCCCCTGCAGGGTCATCATCCATGCGGCAATTGTGTTGCTTGTAAATTCACCAAGAAGATGCAAACTTTTCCGATTGGTGGACGACAATGGACCCTTAGAGATCTCTCCAACTGTAAAAGTCAGAATGTCATTTACTGTATTGAGTGCCCACGTGGACTTAGATACATAGGCCAGACCACCCAGACAGTCAGTACCCGCATCTCAGAACACCGTTCGAAAATCAAATGCAAAACACTGACAGCCCCCCTAGTGGAACATTACCTTACCATGCACCACACCCCCAATGATATCCTGTGGTGGGTGGTGGAAAGAGTTAAGGGTGGGCCTGATATTCAGACCGCTAGCAGAATTAGCCAAGGATTTCTGGCATTTTTGTCTGGATCATCAGATTTCAGTTACAGTGGAATACCTTCCCGGTCTCTCAAATGTAGTCGCAGACTGGTACTCCCGCCATTCGACAGATTACAGCGACTGGAGGATCAACAGAGAGGTTTTTCTCTGCCTCCAGGATCTCTGGGGTCCAATGTCCATAGACCTTTTCGCCTCCAGACTCAACTCCCAATTACCAACATTCTACAGTTGGAGGCCGGACCCAGCAGCAGCTGCGACAGACGCATTCCTGCAGTCATGGTCCCAAGGAATAATGTATGCCTTTCCTCCTTTCTCCATGATAGCGAGGACCCTGGCGAAGGCCCGTCAGGAGCATGCAGATCTGATCCTTATAGCGCCGGTCTGGACATCTCAGACCTGGTATCCAGTTCTTCTGGAACTTTCTTCGGATTCTCCAATCCTACTACCCCAGTTTCCAGATCTCCTATTCGATCCATCAGGTCAGCGTCATCCTCTCCTCCTCAGCGGATCTCTGACCCTAGCGGCCTGGAGGATTTCAGGTCAAGATGGAGGGTCCCAGGCATGTCTCACAAAGCGATCAATCTCATTGAGGAGAGCTGGGCCCCTACTACCCTTAAGGGATATTCCAACTCTTGGAGCATCTGGAGCTCCTGGTGCCGAGAGAAGGGATTACATCCAATTTCAGCACCTGTAGAAGAAATTTTCAGTTTTCTAGCATCCCTAGCGGAAAGAGGACTTGCCTACAGGACTGTGAACGCCTACCGTTCAGCAATTTCCGCAGGTCGTGACCTGATACAAGGAGTACCAGCAGGAGAACACCACCTCGTCTGCAGGTTGCTCAAGGGTGTGAGACTTACTGTCCCACCTCCAGCTCGCTATGACAAGCTTTGGGACGTTAATAAAGTACTGAAACTTTTTTTGTCATGGCCTCATAACGAAGAACTATCACGTAGGGCCATATCCGGCAAACTCACTACCTTACTCTGCTTGGTATCCTGCAGGAGAGTCTCGGACGTCAGAGCTCTAGATCTAGCAGGCACAGCCTTTTCTCCAGATGGCATTGTATTCCATATCCATAGAAGAACGAAGTGCAATTCCAGGGTGATTTCTTATCCCGCCTTTAGAGATCAACCTAATCTTTGCTTGGTTAAATGCTTGTAAGTCTACGAAGAAAAGACAGCTTCACTCAGGACCTCCCCTTATGGGCAGCTACTGATAGCTCTGCGTGAACCGCACAAAGCGGTATCAGCACCGACCTTAGCACGCTGGGTACGCTGGACTTTAGCTCAAGCAGGGATCGACACCCAGCACTTCGGAGCCCACTCCGTTAGAGGAGCCATGGCCTCCAAAGCCTTTCAGTCAGGAGTTTGCCTAGAAGACATCATGAGGATGGCAGATTGGGCAAGCGAATTAGTATTCAAACAATTCTACCTGAAAGCGGTAGATCAGCCGTCATCCATTGTGGTAAGTAAGCTTTAAACAAGCATAATGGGACCCTCCGGTCTTGACATAGAATAAAGATTTTCCATAATAACTTACTAGAAAGTCTTAATTCTATTAAAGACACGGAGGCGAGCATTATCCCATCCGGCGAGAAATGACAGCATATTACTTGATGTTGATTATAGTCTTAATATAAATGTTAAGGTTTGGAATTTATATGTATTGTATCAGAATAACTCCATGAATTTCTCTCCCTCCCTGATAAGGGATCTAGGGTTGTCATATACAAGAAACTAATGTTTCCCTTTCTTTGACAGCGCCTACAGACAAGTACGCCTGATTACGGCCCGACGCAAGTCGTTCTACAAGTTGGCTACAGTAATCTTCTTCTATGGACAGCCAAGTTTGCAGCCTCGAAAGAGGAAGTGACATCATGTTTAGGACTGTTTATGGAGGGGATCTAACTACTATTGGTGGACTAGGTCACATGTTGGGGGCCTCTAAATGAACTGGAGCAAAGCTCCCTGGGAATGCAGTTCCTTCAGAGACTTCAGTTATGTTATGATGTTATTGTTATATTTCCATGCTTACTATTATATATTTGGTACATTTGGGTGCACAAATATCTTGCTGCTGAGCTTTTTCTTTATTCCGAATTAAAGAAAGAGAGGCATAAGGCTCGCCTCCGTGTCTTTAATAGAATTAAGACTTTCTAGTAAGTTATTATGGAAAATCTTTATTCTACACATGCACACAGCACAACATTTCTGAATTTCCTACAGTAAATTATCACTAGCCAATGGCTAGTGGGGGGTGGAAGTTTTGAGCCTGTGGAGACATGCAACACGTACTAAAAAAGCAATATCGTCCAATGCCACGCCGCCCTGAACCATCACAGAGACACCCTGCTTACAGCCAGGGAAGCTGTAGCAGCTCATAGTCACAATAAATTCTGCCACTGTAGTTTACCCACTTCAATTAGAAGATGTGCATGTTTGACTCCGATACAAACCATTTACAATACAGAGCACACACCTCTGTCCCCGTTCTGTACATATTTTGAATGATTAAGAAAGCAAACTAAACCAATAATGCTCTATGGTAGGCAGGAAAGCATTACAAGCCTCAGACATTCAAAGAGATTGGGTCTCAATCCAACAAACCCTCAAAAGGACCAGAACAAGGTTGAAATGTAGCTCACCAAAATATTTGAAGCGCGGTGACAACTATGTTCTCACTAACAACAGTAGAGTATGGAACATCAAGAGAGGGGCATTAAAAACAAACAGAATAGAACCTCTGCAGACAAAGGGGAGCACCCAATCTGAAATTGCGGACCTCAAGCGAGTATGCAGACAATGACAAGATCAAATGAAACCGAATAAGAACATGAGAACAAATAGTTGCATCCCCCATTTTGTGCTGTTCCAGTCCTCCGTGGCAAATAAAAATCTAGGTGTGCTTTTTAAATTGTTGCATCCCCCTGTTGTGCTATTTCAGAGCTTCTTGGCAAATTCAAATCTAGGTGTGCTTTTTAAATTGTTGCATCCCCCATTTTGTGCTGTTTCAGTGCTCCTTGGCAAATCCAAATCTGGGTGTGCTTTTAAAATTGTTGCATCCCTCATTTTGTGCTGTTTCAGTGCTCCTTGGCAAATTCAAATCTATGTGTGCTATTTAAATTGTTGCATCCTAAATTTTGGGCTGTATTTGTGCCTTTGGCAAAAGTCAAACCTAGGAGGGTTCTTCAGTCTGTACACCGACTGTCTTCCCTTGCACACCTCCTCCGCTGTGCCTCCCTGGCTGCTAGGTCATGTGAGACACCAGAAGTGTCTCACCTACTAGTGCCCAGGGATTTGTCATCTGGGTGGCCAGGACACGGCCATCGCTTTTGGATCCAGCTCCTTGGGGTGGACCAGTGAGAGAGGATAACTTGGATGAGGGGTCTTCAGGGAGTGGGAGTGGGACACCGAATGGTGAGACGCGGTATCCCCTTCCCTGTAACACTTTTACCCCATCCTACCAGGTAAGATATTTAGGAACTCAACCCCCACCCCCCTTTACACACAAACACTTTCTCAAGGACAGCCCATTATGAGAGAAAACGGACTAACACCTGAGACATATACCTGACTTGTCCCAATACAATGGTCAGACAAGGTCAGGCAATTACTGACCGTAGCACACACCTGACTTCAATTAAGCTTCCCCACACAGATAAAAGGCAGAGCACGAGAGCACACTCTGAGCAAGGCAAAGCACACTAGGAAACAGCAGTTCCATGATGGCAGTTTAACGAGAGAAGACAGCAAGACAGAAGGGGATCGCAAGGAGGGAAGGTCCCTTGACCTTTTTCGACAAGAAACTGTTACGTTCATAAAACCTTGAGAATAGAAAACACAAGACCAGGAAACCAGGCTGAAAAATCCTGCATTGTGTGTCGGAGGTAGCAGGGGCCCTCCCGCTTCGATAATCAATGCAGGGAGAATCGCCAGCTGCCGTGGTACTGTCCTTGGCTCCAAGAACAAAGCAACATGACAGCAAAATCAACACGGCCAGTGAGTTGGGGAGACCAATACAAGACATGTCTGTGTTGAAGCCAAGGTTTCAAGCAGCAACATTGTATGGCGAGCGCTGGAACAAACATTGTTTCAAACGCGTGTGATAACCAATGCGAGAATAGTAACTGAAGATGAGTGATTGAACTTTGAAACCAAGATACAATACCTTTGACAGAGTGGTCCGGCACTGTGTGTGTGCCTAAAAGAAGGTCTCTGTAAGGTATACAGCTGAGAGTTGACAAAAGTGAAAGAGTGGCAAAAGGATGGTGAAATGAAGTGGTCCTGCGATGGGTCAAGCAAAATCCTGTGCACAATCGAAAAGCTTTGATGTTGATACAGTAAAGAAAGTTTATGGCAAAGTAGATAAAGTTGATCCAAGCCCGGCAGAGGGAAATCAATTGAAAGCTTTGGGTTAAAGCAAGTCTGTGTTAAAGTAGATAAACTGGTCCGAGCCCGGCGGAGGGAGACTGATTGAAGATTTTGTGTCAAAGTGGATCTGAGCCCGGTGTAATAGGATCTGGGGTGAACATTAAATTACCCAAGAAATTGGATATGTGAAAACCCTGAGAATATTGTGTTAAAGTGGATATGAGCCCGGCAGAAGGGGGATCCGAAGTGAATAGTAAATCACCTAAGAAAATTGTGTATATGTGAAATACAAAAATGACAGGAACTTTATTGTTTGTTTGTTGCAACAGCCCTCTGAAAGAAGAGACTTTGAATGGCAAAGAGATTTTGGCACAGAAGGTAAGGATGTTGAGATTTTGAACTGCACCCTCGTGCTAGAGAAGCCAGAGGCTGTGCTAAACTCGAGTGTGCTGCCTTGTCCCGTGCGGAAAACGTGGGGAAGGGAAGCCTCCTGCTTGAATATCGTGACATATGATTTCTTGCACACTTTTCTTTTGCACAACATTGTTTCCCACACTATTTGTATTTAGAGGTAAGGATTGGCAATAGGTTTATTAGTATAGGCCCTTTTTTATTTTGACAAGACACCACTAGAACTGCGTTATTATTTGATGGTCGTTGCTTGCTGCCATCTTTAGATTTAGGTTTAGATAGGCGTTTTGCAAACCCAATTGAAGTTCAATAAACACCCTTAAACTGTGGTCACTTGTGTCTGTCTTAGTGTTGATACCATGGCTTCCTTACAGTCACATGTTAAGTTTCTGTGCTCTGTGCAACTCCCTTGCCTATCTCTCTTACCCCCACTAATCCCATGGCACTCACCATCTCGCAGAGCATTTCCAACTGCTATTCTATCTCATATCCTTCCTCTCTCACGAACTATGGAAGAAAAAAGCTGAAAAAGCTCTCCTGGACTCTAACCCAGTCATTCCCATTGCTGAGACCTACGTCAACGCCACTTCCAGAGAGACTTTCACAGACATCCTCTTCACTGTCCCCTCTCCTGAACTATGGACCCCCCATCTGGTCTTCACTCTTTCTCTTCTCTCCTCTTCACCCATTAATGGTGGCACTAGATGGGAAGCTCTCCTTGCATACTTCCCATCTTCTAGGTACATCATTAATATCTATCACAATGGCACTTTTATGGTCCAAGGCTCTCAACCTGCTCCTCTCCTACTCAACCAGTGTCTGCCTTCTCTCATAAACTTCCTCCCTTCTCCTGCTACCTCTTTTTCCCCTGCCCTCACTTCCCACCACCACTAATGGGAGTACCACGCCTCTGTACACCCCCTCAGAAAACCTTGAAAGGTGGTAACCAGCTCCACTTAGCTACAACGAATGCCCGCTCTGCTGTCAAACACTCCTCCATCTGTCTCCTTCTCGAAGACTTTGAACTGGACTTCTTTGCTCTTACTAAGACATGGTTCAATGCAAGCTCTGTCACTGCTCTTGACACTCTTCTTCCAGAGGGCTACAAAATCCTCTCCAAAACCAGACCCAACAGGACTGGAGGTGGAGTGGTCCTGATCTTCCCTGAGTGGGCCCGGCCTCCATCATTCCCACCCAATCCTAATCATCTTTTAAATGCCTTGTCTGTAGGATGGGGATCTCCCCTACTTTTGCTCTCACCCTCGCCTCTATCTACAGAAGCCCTGGCCCTATCTCCGTCTTCCTCTCGGAACGGGCTGACTTTTCCTATTCTCTTTCCACATCTTCTTCTAAACTCCTCATCCTTGGCGACTTCAACATCCACCTCGACTCTCCTGAATCAACCACCTCTCAGTTCCGGGTTCTGTGTGACTCTCTCTCTCTCATTATTCTCCCTTGTGGCCGGACTCCCGCTGCTGGCCACACTCTTGATGCTCTCATCTCTGGTGACATGCCTATCTCTAATCCTGTCACCAACCCTCTCTACTGGTCTGTCCGCTCCCTCCTTTCCTCCTATCTGGGGCCTATTGGCCCTCTATCCCAGCCACCCCCTGCACTGCCAGCCTCCTTCACCGTCATTCAACCAAAAAAGCGAGTGTCAGCTGCTGATTTTGCCTCCACCTTCATCCCTTCTTCCTCCCCCGCTCTGGACTCTTCCTCTGCCCTTGCTAATCTGCATCTCGCCATCTCCAACACTCTTGACATCCTTGCCCATGCCATGAGGATCTGTCTAAAACCCGCCACCAAGAACAACAGCTGGTACCACTCTGATCTTGCATCTCTGAAACACAAGTGCAGAGTTGCAGAACG
Source organism: Ambystoma mexicanum (assembly GCF_040938575.1). Lineage (NCBI taxonomy): Eukaryota > Metazoa > Chordata > Amphibia > Caudata > Ambystomatidae > Ambystoma > Ambystoma mexicanum. The sequence continues at coordinate 259,186,925 of NC_090932.1, read as the reverse complement.
GAAGTGGCCGACCTTGGGCTCATCCTCTTACAAACTGGCCTGCCGCCTGCTTCAAAGGCAATATCGCCCGTCTATCCACTCCAAAAAACAGGCCCACATCCAAGCCTGCCTCACTGGTGCCTCTAACAACACGGCCAAACTTTTCAAAATTTGCAAGAACTTGCTAATCCACTTGCCGTCTCCACCTCTCTTTTTCCTTCCCAGGCCCTCTGCACTGCTAGCCTCCCACTTCACATCCAAAACTCAGTACGTCCTGTCCTCACTCTCCTCCACCCCATCTCCTCTCCCTTTCCCACTCCCCTGCCCTTTTGCTTACTTAATCAAAGATGTATAGCCCCCAGCAGCTAATCCCCAAAATCCCACCAATGAATATGCAAGAGTTAGTACTTCTGATTCCGAAAACAAATGATCACAGTGTGGGGATAGCCCTATGAATAAAACAAAACTGATCTTTTGAGTCTAGGTAGTACTGGCTGCAAAGGAAACATCATAAGGGCTAGTTGTGTTAGTGCACATGGTCTTCCAGAGAGGTTAGCTGGAATGTAAGTATAGGTTATATTTCCACATAAAAAAAGCCATCCTACTGGAAGTTTTACATGGTTAAAATGACTAGCAGCTACAACTGTATGATTACAGACATTGGTGCATGTGCTTGGAATATGTGAACACAACTGCTCTTCAAACACAGTCCGGTTCATTTCTTTGGTCATATCCAATTGTTGACATTTGCCAACCTCTTCTGGCTGAAAAGTCATTTTAAAGCACAGATCACATTGGGTAATATTGTAACTTACTACTTGGGTTAAGTTCTTCTATTTTGGTTGGTTTCCTGGCAGAATTTACAATATTCACAGACAGAAAATAGCTGTTGTATATCCACATCCTCCACTAAAGAGTCATTATGTATCATTCCAAAATTATCTCAAAGTTGAAGCAGGTGTTGGTATCGCTACAGACAAACAAAAGTATGAAATGTTCAATACTTCTTGTGCAAGATGTATCCACATGTTCTCTGGTTGAGCATGCATCAGTGAATATATTTGACGTGCAGCTAGTACTTGGTTTATCCTCAACACTTTGCAAATCTGTTTCTTCCTGCCTGCTGTGGCTGGTGTGTTTGTTGGCGTTGGTATCAGGGGACCCACGAACATCATTCCTCAGCATCATCACACTCACATTGGTTGGCTGTGCAAATACGATATCTTGTGCTTGCAGTTTGTCCTTTGATCCTTCCAAATGGAGTCCATTTAGTGTCAGAATTACGCCAGCCAGGCACAGAATCTGTAAAGCAAACCAGAAAAGACATATCCGTGTTGATAACCATTCTCTTAAATAACATTTGTCAGCGAGTACATAGTCCCATTTCTCTCTGGCAGGCTCCATTACTAAAACTACTTGGTCCTTACCTGATGCTATGACATCTGCGGGTACAGGTGGGCCACTTGGTTTCTCTACATACACCTTTGCACAGGGTACCATGCGGTCCGATGAGCCAAAACCATGGTCCCCACTAGTAGTTAACACTGTAGGGGGCTCCCCTTTTCTGATTATGGGCAGTTTTACAGGTATAACAATCAATTGGGCTATCCTGTCTCCTACACGGATAGGGAGTATATGGTCTACACTGTTCATCCAAATGACTTTGATTTCTCCTTGATAGTCAGCATCTATCACTCCTCCCAGTACTTGGATACCCTTCACTGCTAATCCAGATCTAGGGCAAATCGATCCCATGTGTTCTGAGGTAATTTGTACTCCAATCCCAGTTTCAATTACTATTATACCTCTGGGTTCTAATCTGATTTATTTATGAGCATGCAAGTCTACTCCTGCAGATTTTGGTGTTGCGTGGTATGGAGCTTTAACCTCCCAATAAACAAATGTTTTTGTAGCTGAGTTAGGTTGCATCTGCACAGCAGATGTTAACAGGCGCGTCAAAGGGGTCTCATTCTCAGCCAATGGCCTATTATTCAGTATCTGCACAGTATCAAACACACGATCACGTAAGCCTACCAAACTGCCATTGCCCGTATTTGCGCAACTGTTGTTTCACCAAACCATTCATTTTCTCAATCAAACCAGCTGCTTCGGGGTGATATGGTACATGGTAAATCCACTCAATATATTTCTCTTGACGCTACTCCTGAATCAATTTGCCTTTGAAATGTGTGCCATTGTCACTCTGAACTTGCAAGGCCACATCGTATTGCAATTTGATTTGATCAAACAGCTTAATAGTGTTCAATTGTGTGGCTCTCTTCCATGGCAACACTATCAAATATCCCGAAAAGATATCCACAATTGTACATGCATATTGGTAGCTTTTACTGATTGGCATAGGACCGATATAATCGATCTGCCAGACCCAGTAACTTGCCTCTTCGCAGAGTGCCCTGGACAATATGAGGGATGGGTCTATCCATTGCAAAATGATTGTTTTCACTACCGCTAAAGGGATATTAATCTCCCATGTGTCCGCATTTCTGATGAGCACACTTGGCCAAACCCTCCACATTGCCCTCCTGAGCCTCTGCATTCACAGATGAAATCTTGGTGTGTTTATCTGCAACAGAATTGAACCAATGTTCTAATGAGCCCATAGTACAGTGCACATCCATATGATACACTGTTACCTCACTTTCTGATAGCATTTCCCAGATATCTTGCCACAGTTCTTTTCCCCACAATTCTTTTGAATTCATTTTTCACCCATTCTTTTGCCATGTCGGCAGCCACACAGCTAGCCCATTGGCCGCTGACCATGAATCTGTGTACAAATGACATTGACCAGGTGTTTCTTGTTTCAAAACTTGATATACTGCATAGAGTTCTGCAATGTGACTGCTCTTTCCTTTCCCTAACGTTGTTATGATCCTTTTTGTCTTGGGATTTTATGACACTGCTTTCCAGTAGCACTCAGTTCCTATGTAGCGGGCAGAGCCATCGGTAAACAAGGCATGTTCTGTCTTCTCTACTGTCAAATCCCCATAAGGTACTCCCTATTTCACTGTAGACTCATGTACTTCGGTCACTTCCTGTGGTAAATAGTCTACGAGTGGTATATAAGCTACTTGCTCATGTTGTTTCGCAAACCCCGCCCTTTCCTGATTTTGCTCTGTCTTGAATGTACCAATTCCATTTGAGTATACTGTCTTCTTGGGCGTGATCTATCCTCTGTGTCTTAGGAGAGCTCAACACCCAATGCATAATTGGGATTTCAGGTCTGATAAGTACATTGTGGCCCACTATCAATTGTTCTGTATCAATAAGAGCCCAATAGCATGCTAGCAATTGCTTCTCAAATGGAGTGTACTTATCACCAGCCTCGGGTAATTTGCTACTCCAAAATCCCAAGGGAAATCGCTTACTGTCTTGCTTCTGCCACAGACTCCAGTTAGCATAATTTTCTTGTACAGACACATTCAACTCTACTTCCCCTGGCTTCAAAGGCCACAAATAGAGCACACTCTGCATTGTGTCCTTTGCCAAATCAAATGCTCTCTGTTGATCCTCGCCCCACTCAAATTCATATTTCTTTCCTGTCTCCAGAGTCCAAACAGCCGTATGAACTGCTGAGCCTGTTTCTTGTTCACTGGAGTGGTAAATTCAAATATCTTTTGTCAGAATGTTGGCACTATCTCTCAGTGCCCATTATGCCACTGAATTCCCAAAAAATACTACAGTCTCAGCTGGCCCTTTTAATCTTGTTTGGGTTAATTTCCCAGCCTTCCTTCTTAAACCCATCAATGCTTCCAACTGAGTTTGCATACTGTGGTCATCCTTTCCCTGAACTATAATATTATCAATGTAATGTGAGATTTCTATGTCAGGCTTACATGGTATTTTGTCTAAGTGTTCTGCCACCAGCCCGTGACAAGGGGTTGAACTATGCAAGTACCACATAGGCAATCTTGTGAAGGTGTACTGACGCCCACCCCAAGAAAATGAGAACTGCTCCTGGCACTCTTCAGCAATTGGCACAGACAAACATCAATCTGCCAGATCTAACACAGTGCACCACGTTCCCTCAAACCTCTGTATGTTCTCAATCAAAGTGACAGTATCTGGCGCTGCAGGAACTAAAGGGGGTGTATTTGTTTAACTCTCTATAGTCCACAGTCATTCTCCAGCTACCATCCCCTTTTTTCACAGGCCAGAACTGATTGTTCCAAGCAGTAGAGATTGGCCTTAATACACCTGCCTCTGCATATTCTTTAATGGTAGCTGACATTTCCTTATTACCCCCGGGAATCGGTATTGCTTCATAAACACATGCTTTGTGGCCAAAGGCACGTGTACCAGAGGGACATTCAATTTGGACACAATCACTGGGGCAAAAGTCAATTCATTCACTCCAAACTGATAAGTATTATCTCCTAGTTCTAGAGTCAACACTTCCAGAATGTCAAACCCAATGATATATTCAGGTATTAGGACAATCAATACTTGATATTCAGTTTTTTTCAAATTGGCTATCTTCATCTCCACTTCTGTCTGTAGTGCTGGTGTTTTTTTACTTCCCAGCCCAGTAATGGTAGTGTCGACCTTTAAATCTGGAGGGATTTGCATGAATCAATGAGGCCTCCACCTTGGTATCAATCAAAGCTCGGACCTTAACATTAACATGAGATTGTCTGTCAACCTTTGTACAAGCTGAACCTGCCGGAACTTGGCCATAATCTTAGTCAAATTTAGAACAAGTGTACCCAGACTCAGCCTCTAACATTTCACCCACTGTTTTTCTCAACTCAGCATATATTGGCTGGTACTGGTAAGGGATCCCCATGGACCCTTCTCCCTGCTCCTCCTCGGGAGGCGCTCAAGGTGAAGTGTCTCTTTTCTGTTTGGACACCACCTGTCTCTTAACTTGTTTATAGCACTGTTTCCCATCAAGCCCTCTCTTTTTGTACAACTCATACATCTCCCTGGTTTCAGTACCATCAATCTCCTCCAGTGGCACACCATCTTTCAACAACGTCAAAAACATGTTCTTTCCTGACACTCAGGAATCCCTGCTATCTTGTCTCCTGCCCTGTGTTCTTTTCTCACTGCACCCTCTCTCTCTCGTGGTTTGTCCTCACCTTTGCCCCATTCACCCAGATGTGACAATTGCCAAAAATCATCTACCACTTCATCAGTTGGCTTCCCAGTCATGGCCACCAACAAAGTCATAATGACACTCTTATATGCGGGTGGGACAGTTCTGATAGCCACATTTCTGATTGACACTGACAGAGGCATCACCCCCATATGTACCGGTTCATCTACATGAACTGCTTCCTTCATAGCATTTTTGTCTGATTTTGTGAACTGCCTCCTTTAAAGCATACCACTTTCTTTCTTCAGGGGGCCAATCTGTGATAATAGGATACTTGGGATTACACCCCTGAGCTGCTAGCTGCAACAAAGACACTTGCAAAGCCTGACCATTCGAATCGCGTGGAGGCCCAATCCGCAATACCGCCTGTATACTGGTGTCAGTAGATAGAGGCAGGAAGTGTGGGGAATCTGTAGAATCTACTGACAGGTCCCCAGCCCCGCCATGATACATGCATACCATCCAGGTGAGTAAGGGGTCCCCTGACTTTTGTCTCAATCGAAAAATTATCTCACCCACTTCCTGCTGGGTGGAATCTTCCAGTGTGGTCAAATCCATAACACCCCTCACCAGGGTTGTGTGGGTGCAGGCCAGCGCTACGTCTAGTCACAGGGTTAGCACTGACAGTCTTCCCATCCTGTTTCAGTGCAGATTCTGCCTTTACTTCAGGACTACAATCTGATTCACTAGAATCCCATATATCACCATTCCAAAAATCTGGATGGTGGTAAGCACTACAGCCACTTTATGTTTGTTTGCATTGCCTCTACCCTTCCTATACTTATATTTGGCAACTCTGACAGCTGCTCTTTCAGTTATCACCTGATATGTAGATATCAGGTGATTGTCATACCACACTTTTAACTGTAAGTGTTGCATCAGAGAAATGTGTTTCTCAGCAGCCAATTATTTCTCTAAACGCAATACATCTGCTTCTAATTCCTCATTTTTCTAATGCATTCTCCCGTAAGCACGGAGGAGGACCCAGCCCCTCCTCCCTAGCGCGGGCAAATTCCATTCCCTACTGCACTGAAATCTGATGTAAACTAGAAATGATCTCACCGGGCTGCGTACTGTTCAAAATCTCTTCCCACGGATAATTTAACCCAGCGCCCCAAGCCCACTCGTTAGCTAATTTATCATACAGACCTTTAGTCCAGACAGGAATAATAGTATTACAAGAATCTCTGCCAGCAGAAGAACACTTATTTCCCTTCTTAAACAAGGAATGCATATTTACAACAATTTACAACAAACTATGTACACTTAATAATTCACTGCGGTCTGAATAAAGCCACACAAAGCAATGGCACACAAAATGCTTATCAACCCAGCCAAGCTCTCACGTTTGCTGCCTGGAGTGCATGTCCCCTCTCATTGGCTGGATTGGCCCTCATTAGCCAATCCCAGTAACTGGGAGGCGGGAGCCGGCCCAAGCCACCGAAGGCTCACAACAAAGGCCCCTGTCAGCTACCAGGACGCTGTTACACTCATCTGATCTCTGCGGAGGCGTTGGGGCACGGTTGCAGCCCCCCCCCCCCCTGAACGTGAATCACCCCCTTCAGGCATCTCCCTCAGTAGAAAAGCTGTGAGCGGTGGTACGTGGTGATACTGCTTCTGTGTGGAGATAAGAGTGTGTGAGTGTGCCAATCTGTGATTGTTGTACCTCTTGAACCCTTCACCCCAAAGAACGGTTTCTGTGAGCATATGCAGGCCCATAAAGCTCACCTGTGAATTATGGAAGATAAGCTCTTCGCCCTGCTACTTCTGGCAGGGGCGCGTCGAATGGGATATAGTTCCTTCACTGATCCCTGATAAGGATTAGTCCAGTCATGCTGCGACTATGCTTCTCCTTATGATTGGTAAGTCTTTCTTGAGCTCTTGTGATGATGTTCGTTCTGTTTAATGTCTTTATATGTTGCTCCTATTTGTGCCTGCAATAATGTCTCTCTTCTGTTTTCTTCCCTTAGATGGCAATGCGGCCTCAATGCAGCTGTGAGACGCGAGACAAGGCCGGATGGAAGATGGATGCTACCGCAATCTTCGACAGCAGGTAAGTGATGGTTTAAGGAAAGTGCGAAGTATGGCGAAGCGCAACCTTAAACTGACAGTTTTTTCAATGTCCAACCTTGTCTTCTGTTTTTCCTTGCAGACGCTGCTGTGATTGATGGAGCGTGTCGTGCTGCGGTGCCAAGATGAAGATTTTGGCGTTCCGGAAAGTGTAAAGATGAATACTTGGTTCGCCGAAGCGATGTACAGTTAAGAACAGCTTCCCCCAGTTGGTAAGTATGCTGGCAGGAAGCAGGATGTCCAGGAAGCAGGATCTTCAAAGGTAAGTCTGACCTCAGGCGATGGTGAGCGTTATGCTGCTTGCAAGTGCAGAATAACGTGAAGCGTCTGTCTTGAGGATCGGAGCAGCTTATATAGCTGAGATCGTGGGCATACCCATTAGGGCCGGCTTACCAGCCACACCCTGCCACTCCTAGAGAGTGAGCACGTGCGAAGGCAATCCATTAGCAGGCACACCCAAGAATACACTTGGGGCTGCTTAATGGATGGAATGTTCAAGGTTAATGCATCTGAAGTGCTATGTCCATAATAAAAGCTTTTTGGTGTTAAATGGATGTTCTTGATTACTTTTGTTCATGAGCCTGGTGCCAAAGGCACCAGGACAGTGTCCACCCAGGTCTCCTTTGCATGTGACCCCTGCATGCCCTGTGCCCCTGACTTCATGACCATGACAGATGCCTCAAGGTGAGATATGTCCCCCTTACTGCAAGCCTTATTGTGCCCTTCCAGTAGCTGCTCTGCAACATGGGGCGAGACTCCATGAATGTGCCACATTATATGACTTTTGCAACTATATAGTAGCTGCCCTGCAACATGGGGTGATGCTCCATGAATGTGCCACACGATTTGTTTCTTGCATCTGTGTAGTAGCTGCCCTGCAACAGGGGGTTCGGCTCCATGAATGTGCCACACTATTTGACTTTTGCACCTTGCAACTACCACGTATGTTTTGTAAGCACTTATGTAACTAAGTAAGCCTTCTGTAACAGCGTCACGATGCCCAAGGGCTGTTTGTGCGCTTTATAAATGCAAACAATTAAATTAAATAAATTTAAAAACCACAATGAATCTTGCCTTTCGACACACAAGCACAGATTCTTGGATGCCAGGAATTTGAAAGCCCAAGGTAGCCAATGTTCGTGATGCCAAATATTTTGCTTTTCCAAAAAGTGCACAGATATATATATATTTTGCTTACCATTCTCTTTATGGCCCTTTATTCACCCTAACAACATACATGAATGAATAAATGCAACAATAAAACACAAACAGATTATATAATATACTTCACCGTTGGCATAGTTGCGCAGCACACCTTCATCTTTGCCTAGACTTCACTGGAAAGCTTCCAGCAGGAAGGCAGAGAGATCTCACAACAAGACTGAAAAAAGATGCGTCCAACTTTTCTCTAAGAAACTTTCTCTGTCTTTCTGCATGGATACCTTCCATTTTTGTGCCACCCGCAACTGCGTGATGGCATTTCCCAAAGTTCAACCACTTGCCAGCTACCATGGATCATCAGCCGAATTATCCATGGTCAACTGAAAAGGTAAACTATTCCCTTTCACATGGGAGCGCGAGAGACAAAACTTTATCTCGGCTCTTACAACATTATCACGCAAATGCTGCGTCCCTGAAGCAATGCAGACTACCTTATGTGAAAAAAACATTGTTTTACTAGTGATTCAAGAAATGCAAACAGTATTCAGAGCTCACATTAAAATGCAGCTTTCACTGAGGCTTGAGGAAAATGTCCATTGCTGCTCTGGCCACTCTAAGGATGCACTTCATACAGACTCCATGTTTTTAGTCAAAATCCATTGCATTTCAAAAAACATTACATAGCTCTCATAATTATCCAAGCCACATCAATTTGATATCATCCATGTGTCAGCCCTCTGAGCCCAGCTGAGCTGTGGAAGGGTTATGTGTGCTCCTCCTATCCAGGCTGTCTCTTTTGCTGCTCCCAACAAAAATGGGGCACTGGGGGTTGCCTCGCTTTGTTCCTTTATGAGGGCAGGTAAAACCCTCACCAGAAAGACAGCCTCTCCACAGGAAGCTGCCCTGGCAATAGGAATCAAATGGCATATCCACTCACAAAAGGAGTAGCCTCACACCAGGGTGCTGCATACCAAAATTGCATTTGATCCTATTGAGAAGGGGAGGGCAGGGCTTGTGTAGACAGAGGGAGCTCCTTACAACTGGAGGTAGTTCCCGTTATCATGTTTGTCTCTGCCACTATATTTCCTTCCTGTCCCCTCCACCTCCTGTAGCCAAAAGCACGTTGGGTGTGATGCCAGAAGGCAAAGTCCAACTGTTCAAAAGACAGGGATTAGACCCTTAAAAGTAAGATTGCTTTTATCCAATCACCTGCTGGCTTTTGTCTTTAAAGGAATGGGTGCCCCACTCCTTCTATGATTCACCCTTGAACAAAAACCTGAGGAAGACTTAATTGGCACTCTGTTGTGGAAGCAGCCCTTCCCAAAGCCCTCCGCCAGAGGTGAATACTGAATGTTCAAGGCAGAGGCAATCTCTGCTCCCTAACCACCCCTGGGGCACATTGAGGGTGACCTACTGCTGAAGCAAGACCTGCCTCTCTGCAAACCACAGCGGTACCCAGGACCTCACTGTGCTGAGGGACCCCTGAAGTTGTGTTCCATCTTCCTCCGTGTTTGGGAGCTCAAGAACAAGGATGAATCTTAACTTTGAATCCCTGTACTGTGATTCACAGTAAACAGAGAGTTAAGATAGCCAGGGCTCTTATGATTTTGCTGTCTGCCTGATTTCGAATGGTGATCCTGGCTTGTTTGACCCAGTTGAATCAACAGGACCCACTGGTGCTGCCTTTGGCACTCACCTGATCTGCGAAATGCTGTGCCACACCTTTTGAACCAGTTTGCTGCTGCATCGCACCCGCTGAGCGCATTGTTGCCTCAGTTCAAACAAGAAGCAGTTGCTGCAACCGCACCATTTAAACCGCTCTTCGAACCACCAGAATCGTTGTTGCTGATCTTCAACGACAGTCGACCAGACCAAGAGGGGCCCTTCGAACTGCGACCTTGAAACACTGCATCAAACCGCCTGACTCGCATTGCGCATCCAGTCAACAGCATGTTCGTTGTTACCCTGAATTTCAAACTGACCCAGGTAGCCCTCATGATCAGCACTTCGTTGAGCATCTCTTCGAACTGCAGCAAGTCACAGTTTGATGCTGTTGTTTCCCAAGCAAAGCCTGTCACTTGGCCTGAACCAACTGCTCATTGCTGGGCCTTGGGCCTCATTACAAGTTTGCTGGTCCGGGAACTACGGTACCGGTAAGCTTGCAGGTATCGTAGTTCCTGGACAGGAAAACTACGAGTTGTGCTCGTGGGTGCCTTTCTGCCTGCCAGGTCTGACCTGGCAGGCAGAGCGGCACCCGCAAGCACATCATGTCGGATGCACCTGCACTGTTCATAACGGTGCCGGTGCATCCGGCTTCCCCATTCCCATTGAGCCCCATGGGGGCTCAATGGGAATAGGGAAGAATTTTTCAAGGTGCCCAGGAATGAGCAAATACCGGGGCCGGTGCCAGAAAAAATAAAATACTGGCGGCAGCCGTGTCTGTACCGCCAGCCTCGTAATGAGGCCCCTTGTCTCGAACTGCTGGAAGCATTTATAATGCATCATCCCGACCCAGTGGTAACCAAACGACTCAAACTAGCTGAACATCAGCAGTTACCACGTCTCGAAGCGGACCCGATCTTCAATTCAACCCTAGTGAGCCATTCAAACTCCATTGCCAAAACTCCGCCAACAAACTGCTCTGAACTACGGTTTACAAACTGCTCAATGCCCATTCCCTGCTTGGGATTACAAGAACTGCTGAACCCGAACTTGGCTCGATCGTCTCACACTGCACCTAGAAGCCTGCTTTGACAGTGTCGACCCCCAAATATTATTGGCTATTAACTGCCCACTTGGTCCAGTTTTCAGATCTAGAGACTGGTTAGGTCACTTAAATCCCTTTTTGTACCAGGACATATCCTTTTTTACAAACATAGTAATTTTTACTTGCTTTTCACACAATTCATTACCCAGAGTGCTGCATCTAGCTATCTGTGCATATTCTGTGTTCTTTCATTAGAGGTGGGATTTGTGCAGCATTTTCTATTTAGTTATTTTTTCAGATGTGTGTTTGATTGAAGTATATATATATATATATATATATATATATATATATATATATATATATATATATAGGCCAGACGGGAAACAACAGTTGTCGATTTTGTGAGATACAAGAAAAGGAAACAATCCGCCACTTGCTCCTAAAATGTGCCTCAAACCAACATATAAGAAGTCGATACTTAAAATCAACCTTCACAGATTTCATCATAGAGGACGAAGAAATATGTTGGTCTCGTTTGATTGGAGGCGACAAAACATCATGGCAAATAGCATCCTATAAAATCTTGGAAGCCATAAACTGGCCGACAAAGGCACATTTTTAGAGAGCTGTTCTCATTTTCTCATTTTCTTTCTTTTTTCTTCTTTCCGTCACGCTACAGACAAAAGACAGAAACCTCAAATTTTGTAAAAATCTTTTGATTAAATACAAATAAAATAAAAAAAATAAAAAAAAAAAAATATATATATATATATATATATATATATATATATATAGAACTTTGATTGGACATTCTCTTCAAAATCCTTGTTAAAGTACTTTAGCGAGTGGGTTAATAGCGCAGATGATCACTGAACTGGCAGGCAGCAGGTGAGCATAAACCCTAAACAAGCACTTAAAAAAGGGCCTGAATCTTTTTTTTACAGAATGGAGCCCTCATTTCGAGTTTGGCAGTATTTCGGTGGTAAATCTGCTGAAATACTGCCAACATCGGTTACTGTCACTTGGTCCCGTGGGTTTACCAACCAGGGAATTACAAGTGGTGGTAAGGCGGTGTTAGTCCATGGCATGCCAGTAGGGATTTTTGGCTGAACTACCACCAGCGGGATGACTGAGTGGGATTTCTGCCAATTTTTGCACGAAAAGTAGAGGATTTACCTCTGGCATCAAAAGCTGGAGGTGACTTGTCCAATTTTCCTCCTAAATTCTGCAGAATTACCACTCTGTAATTCCACGGGTGGTAATTGCACCAAAATGTGTAGTCACAGACAGCAATTTAATTAGAAACAAACCAGAGGAACCTTTATTTACAGTATGCAGACAAGAACACCTTTGACAATGCCAAACCAAAATACATTTTTGAAGGGCCTCATGATGTATTGTTTGGGACAGATTTAGCAGAAAGGCAGGGGTCCCTGTCTTCCAGACTCTGGGAACAATAATTGTACTGTTTGAAAAACTAAAATTTACTCACAGTCTAGGCCGTCCAATTCACATATGACCAAATGAAGCAGAGGGCACCAATGGAGAATTTGGAAGCCTGGACAAAGGGAACAAAAGGGTCATCAACTATAGGTGTCACCAATGCTTGGTTGGTGGGGACCCAAGCATTGGTGACACCTATAGTGACCTATAGTGACACCTATAGCTGCTGACCCGTTTGTTCCCTTTGCACAGGCTTCCAAATGAGAAGGCCTAGACTGTGAGTAAATTAGTTTTTACCCTAGATCTTGGATACAACTTTAGGCAGTTTTTCTGTATATTGAATTGAAAATGTGTATAAATGTGTATATGTTTGTGTTTAGATCCATTTATTCCACTGATGAAGACGTTCTGAATCATTTTTGGTCAACATCGAAACCGGTCAATGTTGTTTTTGTTGCAGCAGGCCAACATTGGCAATATTGACCCATTCCATTGACCTCCTGTCTACATTTCAAATCGTATATTGCTTTCTAACAGTTTCCTTTTGGCTTTGTTGTTGTTTTATGAACAACTTTCCTTGTTGTAATGTTTTTTGTACACAGCCATACTGAATGTCATGTATGGGTTGAGTGAATTGAATTCTTGAATGAGTAGTTGTAATCTGTTATTATTTGCATTTCCTATGAAAATATTTTTTTTAAATAAAAATCTAAATAAATGTGATTGATTCTCATCTATGAGTTGACAATTCACTATTGTTCCAGATCTCAATTTTTTAGACAGTATTGTTTGGGACAGGCAGCTGTTGACCAAGCCACCTAGGTCTAGCGCCTAGATGCATTTTTAAGGTGGTTGTGCCCTCCACAAATACATGTTACCATACCAAACCACCTGCCCCTCCTTTAGGCCACGCCCAACATACATTATCCACGTCCCCTTCCCAGGTGCCCCAACCCCTGGATTCCGAATCCCACTGAAAGTTTTTGCGAGTAATGATGGAAGCCCTCAAGGAGGTTGCATTCAGATGAAGATGATGACTGCGGTCCCCACCCCATTAATGCAAAACCTCCAGTAAAATCAATTCTCACAAAGCACTCACTGGGGATTCTTCCTTCCTGCTCGTTAATGCTCAAGAGGTGGTTTAGTGGTTCAGGGCTAGACTACATGAAACATACATAACGTGTGCATATCACGTGATAATGTTGACAAAGCAGTCCATGGAACGTATCAAGCAAATCATGTGATGAAGATGCGTTTTAGGTGCATTCTAATGGGAATTAGTCACTTCCCTCGAGAAAGTGGAGATGAGGTCTATGGATTGCATCCCTCTCAAGACAGGAGCCGGAGCTCCTCGTCCAGGTCTCCCACTGCAGGAGCAGCGGGCACCCGGCACCCTGCCCAGCTGATCGGAGTGATTTTATCATCACACGACCTGTGCGCTGCATCCACCCTCGTGAGGTCGCCTCTGGGAGCGCCGGAGCGCCCAATATTGCTGCAGCGTCGAAAACGCTAAGAAGAATAGGCTGCCTTGCCTAAAATCAGCAGCATTTGCCTTTTCTTGCACCTTCTCGCCGCCCAGGTACACAAAGTACCTCCACGCTACAAGATGGCCGCCCGCTCTTTGTTGCTGGCCATAAGAGCCTAACCAGGCCCTCGAACAGCCCCTGCCACCACCTGATTGGCTGCTTCCGGCTCCGAATGCCGGATTGGCCGCCGGCAGGCGTAGCCGGCCCACTCATCTCAAGGCCCACAGAAGCAAGGCTAACACCTGTTCCTTGCCTGTTACTTGCCTGTTACTTGCCGATTCTGCCTCTGCCAGTCCCCCTGGCCCACACAGGAGAGCACCAGCATGGAGGACCCGCTGCCCCAGGACCACTCACCGTCGCCTTCCAGCTCTGAGGTCAGCGGGTAAGCCCACCACCAGCATATTACGCGCACCCACTGACCCCTAAACTGGCTGTCGCTCTACACACCTACTGCCCCTGGCCTACACCACCCTGGTAACAGCTGCTGCGAAACCACCACGTGCCAATTGTACACAGAACTGCCCTGATCATACACTGCTCTCGGCTGCACACCTCATTCAAACTTTACAGTAATTCAATGCTGTTTACACTGCTTGCACCACTATATAGCTTGGCTGCTACCATCAGCACTGTCCATCGACGCTAGCATATGCTGCCCACTGCTCTGCACTACCCATCTCGCATCAGTAAATCCATCTTGTGATACTCGAATCTAGGCAGGCTGCCACAGCTATTATTTACTGCCTGAACACTGCATTCTGCTCCTCTTGTGATATTCGAATCTAGACAGGCTGCCACTGTTTTTATTTACTGCCTGAACGCTGCATTTTGCTCCTCTTGTGATTTTTGAATCTAGACAGGATGCCACTGTTATTATTTACTGCCTGAACGCTGCATTTTGCTCCTCTTGTGATATTCGAATCTAGACAGGCTGCCACTGTTTTTATTTACTTCCTGAACACTGCATTTTGCTCCTCTTGTGATATTCGAATCTAGACAGGCTGCCACTGTTATTATTTACTGCCTGAACACTGCATTTTGCTCCTCTTCTGATATTCGAATCTAGAAAGGCTGCCACTGTTATTATTTACTGCCTGAACACTGCATTTTGCTCCTCTTGTGATATTCGAATCTAGACAGGCTGCCACTGTTATTATTAGAACACTGCATTCTGCCCATTTGGAGACTATAATTAAAATTAATGCCATGTGCGCCCGGTCCTGTGATAGCTGTATCTAGACTATCTGACTACTGCTCTCAGCTCACAAGTGCCACACCCACATAGATGGTATATGCGAACCACCCGCCTTCCCGAGTATAGTGTATTGTGCATACTGCCCCCCAGGCCAATATTGTGCAATCATTATCGCGCACAACAGTAATACATGCCCCGAGCATATGAGCAAAACTAACTCTCACACAACATGTACTCTCTGTCCCTCCTCACCTGCATAGTTTGCACGCTACTCTCCTTTATGAACACATCTCACCCTACGACATCAAAGCACCTCCACCACTTTCAAACCACTTCGAGTCATCGAGGACACACGAAGGAACTCCTGCCGACACCCTCACACACTCCAAATAACACAGCACTGATGATACCTACATTCAGCCTCAGATTAGACAGACTCAGAGCCCGCACCCTTCATATCCGCCACCATGCCACCCCTACTCACATACCACATAGAAACTGCAGACTTAGCTCACGCACCCCTAAAGTGCACACATCCCACCACTGTGATAATACCTCCATATGCCACAAACTCAAACCCACGCTTACTACACCTAGCGGTAACTCACACTCACAATGTACCACTGTATCTAAGGCAGACACCCACACCATACCTACAAAAATCTCTTGCCCAACGCTATACAAATGCGCCTTAATCAATGTACGATCTCTCAATGCCCACGCACTAGAAGTAAATGACCTAATAACTGCCCAAAATCTAGACCTACTTGCGATCACATAGACCTGGCTCAACAAAGCTTCCAGCCCAGCCATCTCTCTAGCCCTACCACAAGGGTATGCCATCCTTAGACAAGATAGGATAGCCAGAACAGGAGGGGGGGTAGCCATTATTCATAAAGAAACTCTCTCTATCAGAACCATACCCCACCAAGAGGAAGAAAATATTGACATCCTATCAGTCAAATTATCACTCTATCCAAATAGCACAATAAATATTCATACTGTATACCGTCCTCCCGGCCCAACCAAAAATGTTATAGGTCAAGTCAATCACCTCTTAGGAAACAACCTTAAAAAATCCACTAAATCACTACTTATAGGTGACCTTAACCTAGGATTCAACGACCCTAAGGACAAAACTGCTATCTCTCTAGCCAAAGACCTCCAAGACCTAGCCTACTCTCAAAAGATCACCTCGCCTACTCATGCTAAAGGAGGCACCCTAGATTGGATTATAGACCACAACTGTAACACAGCCATCACCTCCAATACTAGCCTCCCATGGACAAACCTCAACCTTCTCCTATTTGACATCCCTGTCTCATTAAGCGCTAAAGTGCCTACCAAAGCACCTGCTACCCTTGCCAGAAGTGCCAAAAAACTCACCGCTGACAATGTCAGTGCACTCCTCAATCTGCCTTGCCTAGCACCTCCTTTCTCCACTGACCCTAACATCCTCGCAGAAATCTTCAAAGACACCATCACAATAGCTGTCAACACCGTTGCCCCATTGGAAAACAAAAAAGAAAAAAAATCCTTCCACTCCAATTCCTGGTTCACAGAGGAACTCCAGACTTTGCGCAAAGACAAACGCTTAGCGCTCAAAAACTGGCAGCTTAACCCCTGTGATACCACAAAAGCTAACTTCAAATCTATAGCAAAAAAATACAAAGACGCAATCTTCCTTGCTAAATCTGAAGCCTACAACCAGCGAATCTCCAATGCCAACTCCCACTCGAAAGAACTTTTCAATATATTCAAAGAACTAACCGTTCCACCTACATGCCCTGATGAGATCGTCAAAGACGAAGCATGGTGTACAGGCATTCAATCAGCCATGCTTACAAAAATAAACCTCCTCCAAAACAAAATATCCCACCACCTCAATACCTTACCAAAGCTAAGTGCACATGCACAGATAAAACCTAATGTAAAAGTAAGACATGTGCCCAAATTTGCATTTACTGAAATCTCCGAAGCTGAGGTCACTGACATCCTCAGACACCTCAAACCTTCACAATGCAAGGATTGCGCAGAACCACTCGCCCCTCTCCTCACAGCCTTCGTTAATGCATCCTTCAAAACAGGCATAGTCCCAGACAGTCTTAAAGAGGCCTGGGTACGCCCTCTTTTAAAAAAAACGACACTAGACCCTGCTAACCCTAACAACTACCGACCCATAACCAGAGTCCCATTCCTCCTGAAACTACTTGACAAGGCCGCCCACAAACAGATTCAACTATACCTTGAATCTAACGCAATCCTAGGTAAAAGACAATCTGGGTTCTGCAAGGGACATGGAACTGAAACCGCCCTTCTAGACTTAAAAAACGAAATTACCAACATCCTAGATAAAGGCAAGCCCGCCCTCCTCCTTCTCCTTGACCTTTCAGCTGCGTTTGATCTGGTAGACCACACTACTCTTACCAGTCACCTGACACACGCGGCACACTTCTCTAATGATGCAGCATCGTGGGCAACATCATTCTTAGAGGGTAGAGCCATGAAAGTGTTCTCTAATACAGCACATGCAGCACCCTCCATAATCCACTGTGGTGTGCCACAAGGTTCCTGTACTGCCCCCACACTCTATAATCTTTTTACCAAGCCACTATTTGATAAATTAGACGCGCTGGGGATCACCTACACAAATTACACCGATGACACGCAGGTTCACCTCCCCCTGACAGGGAATTACCACCAAGATGCCTCTACCCTACAGCAAATATACTCCACCATACAAGCATGGATGGCTACCAACGGCCTCTGCTTGAACGGGGACAAGACCGAAATCCTCATTCTAGGAGAGAAATCCACCCTCTCCAACCTCAATCCACTGTATATCAATTTCAACATAGACAATTGTATCATCCCAGTCCTATCCTCAGTCAAAACGCTGGGGGTTCATATAGACGCCACGCTATCCATGGACAAACAAGTCAGCGCCATAGTCTCGGCCTCAGCACTGAGTACTAAACTCATTAATGCAATAAAACTATTCCTAACCAAGGATAACTGCCTTTCCATCGCCCGAGCAATGATAGGAGCCAAACTACACTATTGTAATGCGCTCCTAGCCGGCACCTCCAAAAAAAAACTATCTAGACTCCAAACAACCCAAAACAACGCTCTCAGAGCAGCCCTCAGCATACCAAAAAGAGAACACATCACACAAGGAAGACAGGCAGCCCACTGGCTCTCAGTTGAAAACCGTATCTCCTTCAAAATTCTCACAACCACCCATAAATGCATCAACCTCACAGCTCCCTCTTACCTATCTGACACGATAGGTAGATATCAATCCACGAGACCAAGAAGAGCACAATACACAAATCAACTAGCAATACCTCGCATCAACAGAACTAAAGCAGGAGGCAGAGGCTTCCCCTTCCTCGCACCTAAACTCTGGAATTCCCTACCTACTGATCTCAGAGCTGACACATCTCTCTTCTCCTTCAGAAAAAAGCTCAACACTGCCCTATTCAACTAACCCCGCTTTCATGTGCTCCTGATGATCCAGAATATCTGTAAGAAAAAGTATATCTTGTCCAATGTAACCGTACGGACATGAACTATATGCAACTAAGTATAAGCAACACTGTAACTATTTGCAACTAAGTATAAGCAACACTGTAACTAGCGCCACGATGTCTCTGGTCTGCTGTGCGCTCAACAAATGCGAATGAATAAATAAATAAATAAATAAATACATAAATAAATAAATTGACAGTAACACAAGGCGAGTAGGTAAAGTATTGTGTTGTGGCGAGGGTGCGAAGGTTAGAATGGGATGGGAGATGGAAATGGAGAGTGGAGTGGGAGATGCAGGAGAGAGACAGGTGGTAAAATCGTACAAAAAAGGGAGTTTGGCGAGGCTGGGGTTGGAGAATGGGCTAAACAAATTACCAGACGCCCTATGACAGTGCTTATCAATCAGATGGGGGAGATTAGATAGTGAGTGACTGCATAGATATGGGGGTGTGCAATATGGAAATAAATACTGACAAGCGTGGAAAAATGGGTCAGGCACGGATGGCAGAGGTGTACTATGAAATGAATGGGGAGCTGGATGGGCAAAAGTGTCACATGGGCGATAGTGAGGGTGAGGGGCATGAGAAGAGAGGATTGGTGGTGGGGTAGCTAAAGCTGCAGTGCGAGTAGACTGGGATAATCAGATAACCAAAGAACTGGAGAAATTAGGTAAAGAAGGAGAAACATTAGAGGGGGCTGTGTTTAGGGAATCTTGCAGGTCGGAAAATTTGGGGTGCTTTGTGGGTATAGGATTATATAATGGGGAAAAGAATGGTTGGCAGAGAGCTCAAAGAGCAGTGACAAAGAGTTAGTCACAGATCTCCATGAAATGTTGCCAAATAAACAGGGTCAGTAGATAGGCAGATGCCTGGGAAGGCACGAGAGACCTCTTGCCTTCCCAGAGTTCGGGGTCCATTTCTCAATGGGAAATAACGGCTCAATGTGAGCAGGCTAGTTTCCATTAGACGAGAGGACCTGCGGGTTACCCTCGGTTGGAGGTCCGTTTCTTGAATGGAAAATAGCTGCCCTCACTGTGAGCAGGCTAGTTCCTTTTCTACAGGAGAACCCTTTGGTTTCCCCACATTGGAGGTCCATTTCTCGATTGGGAAATAGCTGCTTCACCATTTATAGGCTTGTTCCCATTGGATGAGAGGACCTTGTGCTCTCCCAGGGTTGGGGTCCTTTTCTCGAATGGGAAATAGCTGCTTCATTGTGAACAGACTAGTTCTCATTAGACAAGAGGACCTTTGGGCCTCCGAGGGCTAAGGGTCCATTTCTCGAATGGGAAATAGCTGCATTATTGTGAACAGTCTAGTTTCCATTAGATGAGAGGACTTCTTGGTCCCTCACGGTTAGGGGTCCATTTCTCGAATAGGAAACAGCTGCTTGACCATTTAAAAGCTTGTTCCCATTGGATGAGAGGACCTTGTGCTCTCCCAGGGTTGGGGTACTTTTCTCGAATGAGAAATAGCTGCTTCATTGTGAACAGACTAGTTCTCATTAGACAAGAGGACCTCTGGGCCTCCGAGAGCTAGGGGTCCATTTCTCAAATGATGGGAAATAGCTGCATTATTGTGAACAGCCTAGTTTCCATTAGATGAGAGGACCTCTTGGCCTCCCAGGTTTTGGGGTCCATTTCTCGACTGTGAAATAACTGCTTCATTCTGAGCAGGCTAGTTCTCATTAGACAAGAGGACCTTTGGGTCGCCCAGTGTTAGGTGTCTTTTTCTCGAATGGGAAATAGCTTCTTCACTGTATACGGACTAGTTCCCATTAGACGAGAGCACCTCTGTATCTCCTTGGGTTAGGGGTACATTTCTCAAATGGGAAATAGCTGCTTCATTGTGAACATGCTAGTTCCCATTAGACAAAAGGACCTCTTGGCCTTCCAGGGTCAGGGTCAGTTTCTCGAATGGGAAATAGCTGCTTAATTGTGAACAGGGTAATTACCATTAGCTGAGAAGACCTCTTGGTCACCCAGTGTTAGGTATCTGTTTCTCGAACAGGAAATAGCTACTTCATTGTGAACATGCTAGTTCCCATTAGACAAGAGGACCTCTGGCTCTCCTTGGGTTGGAAGACTGTTTCTTGAATGGGAAAAATCTGCTTCACTGTGAACAGGCTAGTTACCATTAGACAAGAGAACCTTTTGCTCTCCCAGGCTTAGGGATCCGTTTCTTGAATGGCAAATAGCTGCTTCACTGTAAACAGGCTAGTTCCCATTAAATGAGAGGACCTCTTGGCCTTCCCGGGGTGTGCGTCCGTTCTCTTGTCCTCCCAGGGTTAGGGGTCTATTTCTGAAAAAGCTGCTTCATCGTGACCAGGCAGTTCCCATTCGTCGAGAGGGCCTTTGGCCTCCCAGGATTAGGGCCTAGCTCCTCGAATGGGAAATAGCTGCATCACTCTGAACAGGCTAGTTCCCATTAACCAAGAGGACCTCTGGCTCTCCTTGGGTTGGAGGACCATTTCCCAATGGGAAATTGCTGCTTTATTGTAAGCAAGCTACTTCCCATTAGACGAGAAGAACTAGTTACTCTTACCTTGTAACGTTCTTTCGATGGGATGTTCCTCCGACGTATTCCTTATCTTAGATAGAAATCCTTCAGCTTTGCTGGCCTCGGAAAATTTTTTCGCCAGAGGGCGCTGCGCGTCGATGATCGCCGAGTCGATGACCCTCGACGGCCTCCGTGCCGACGTCGACGTCATCCTGCCTATAAAGGCCGCGCGCAGCGTCCGTTGCTCAGTTCCGTTTTGTAGTCCCCAGTAATGTTTTTGGATTAGACTAATCACCTTGAAGGAGCATAGGCTGCAAACCCACAGGAAGTCATACTGCGGGGATGGATGGGAGGGTCGATAAGGAATACGTCGGAGGAACATCCCATCGAAAGAACGTTACAAGGTAAGAGTAACTAGTTCTTCGAAGGGATTGTGTCCTCCGACGTATTCCTTATCTTAGATAGACTCCCATAGCAGTGGTATTGTGACTGGAGGCGGGAGTAATAAAAGTTATGTTACCCTTCCAGAATGGACAGAGTGTAACACAGCCTTGCCGAATCTAGTTTCTTGACTAGAGGAGGAATCCAGGCTATAGAATTTGGTAAATGTATGTGCGGACGACCATGTGGCAGCCGCACATATATCTCGAATTGGCACCCCTCTTTGAAGGGCTGAGGATGTTGCGATACCCCTGGTAGAATGAGCCCTTAGATTTTGAGGAGGCTCCTTTCCTGCCAATTTGTAGCACTCCAGAATGGCTAAAATAATCCATCTGGAGATGGTTTGTTTTGTTATTGGAAGGCCCAACTTATGTCCTGCATAACCTACAAAGAGTTGGTCTGCTTGTCTGATCTTAGCCAATCTGCTGATATAGAAGCTCAAGGCTCGCTTAGGGTCCAGCCTGTGCAGTCTCTCTTCCTCCTTCCCCGGATGAGGAGGAGGGTAGAAAGAAGGTAATATAATCTTCTGAGTGATGTGAAACTCCGAGACTACCTTCGGGAGGAAGTTAGGCTTCACCTGAAGAACAACTTTGTCCTTGTAAAAGATTGTATGTGGAGGTTTACACGATAAGGCTTGCAACTCGCTAACCCTTCTAGCAGATGTCAATGCTATTAGCAAAACAGTTTTGAGGGTGAGAAGCTTCAATGAACAAGAGTGTAGTGGTTCAAAAGGGGCACCCTTTAGGAAGTTTAAAATTAGGTTTAAATCCCATAAGGGAACTTGAAAAGGTTTCGGGGGATAAACATTAGTTAATCCTTTTAGGTATTGTATTACCAATGGAATTTTGAAGTATGAAGGCTCCTCTGCAGTGCGCTTAAAGATTGATAGCGCTGCGAGATAGCCCTTAATTGTGCCAACCTGTAGGCCTGAATTAGCCAGGTAAAGTAAGAATGACAACACCATAGGTGTACCACAAGAAAAGGGTTCAATATTCTTTTCTCTGCACCAGCTGCAAAATTTGTTCCAACGGCAGCGGTATAGAGTTTTAGTTGCCGGCCTTCTGGCCGAAAGCAACACCTCCATAACATCATCCGGAAGGTCCCAATCCTTGTACCTCAACCTTTCAGACACCAAGCGTGAAGGTTGAGGGTCTTGATGGCTGGATGGAGAACCTGACCTTCCTTCTGCGAGAGAAGATCCTCTCTGTATGGCAGTCGAATTGGAGGGCAGATGGACATGTCTAGAAGGTCCGGGTACCACGTTCTCCTGGCCCAATCCGGGGCAATTAGGATCATGGTCTTCCGAAACCTTCTCAACCTCCTGATCATTTGAGGAATGACAGGGACCGGAGGGAACGCGTACAGAAGTGGGAACTCCCAGTCCACTACGAACGCATCTCCTAGAGCTCCTCTCGGGGGAAATTCCCTTGAGCAAAATCTGTCGCACTTCCTGTTGATACTGGTGGCGAACAGATCCACTTGAGGGGTTCCCCAAAGGGCGAAGATCTCTTGAAGGACTTCCTGAGCTATCTCCCACTCGTGAGAGACTGTGCTCTGCCTGCTCAGAGCGTCCGCTGTCAAGTTCTTCTCTCCGGCTAGGTGAATTGCCGATAGAGAGATTCCTTCCTGAATTGCCCAAAACCAGAGCTGCATCGCCTCTCTGCACAGTGGTAGTGAGCCTACGCCTCCTCTTTTGTTGAGGTAGTGCATGGCCACTGTATTGTCCGTCATTATTAGGACGTTTCTTCCCCGTACAGACGGCAGAAAAGCCTTCAGCGCTAGTCTGATGGCTCTCAGCTCCAACAGGTTGATATGTAGTCTGGACTCCGATGGAGACCAACGACCGCTGATGGTCAAGTCGTTGGCGTGAGCTCCCCACCCCGTGAGTGAGGCATCCGTGACTACTGTTATCTCCGGCCATGGTTGCCAAAACATTTCTCCTTTCAGGATGTTCTCCCGACAGGCCCACCACTGAAGGTCTCGGGCTACTTTGACCGGGATCCGAAGGAGATCTGTCATCCTTCCTGAGAACTGTGACCACTGAGTTCTCAGTGCCCACTGGAGGGATCTCATTCTCAGGCGAGCCTCCGGCACGAGGAATATGCAGGATGCCATGAGGCCTAGCAACCTCAGAAAGTCGTAGGCTGGGAGATATTGGGCATTCTGAAATCTGATGACCATCTGCAGAATATCTCGAGCCCTCACCTCTGGTGGCAAGGCTTTTCCCAGGGAAGTGTCCAGGACTGCTCCAATGAATTGGAGTCTCTGTGATGGTATCATCTGTGACTTCTTTAAATTGAGGGAGAAGCCCAGCTTGTGAAGGAAGTGGCAAACATAATCTAGTTGTCTCTGAGCCTGTTCCGAAGATACAGCTCTGATCAACCAATCGTCTAGGTAAGGGTAGACATGAATCCCTTCCCTCCTTAGACTTGCAGCCACAACCGACATTAGCTTGGTAAAGACCCTCGGGGCGGAGGTTAGCCCAAATGGCAGAACTCGAAATTGATAATGAGAGCTGCCAATTGCGAACCTCAGGTATCTCCTGTGCCTGGGATGGATCGGCACATGGAAATAAGCGTCCTGGAGGTCTAGAGATACCAACCAGTCCTGAAGCTGGAGGGCCTGAAGGATCTGAGAGAGAGTCACCATCTTGAACTTGTCCTTTCGGAGGAATTTGTTCAATTCCCGTAAGTCTAAGATGGGTCTCAGTCCTCCGTCCTTCTTCGGTATTATGAAGTAGGGGGAGTACCAACCCTTGTTCCTTTCCGCTACAGGTACCAGTTCTATGGCACCTTTCTCTAGCAGGTCTAAAACCTCCTGCAAGAGGAGCGGATCTGGAAGCTTCAAAGGGTTGTTCCCCGGTGGATGACTCTGAGGGATATGTAGGAAGGGCAGGCAGTAACCTTGGGCTACTGTCTCCAGAGCCCAAGCATCTGACGTAATAGCCTGCCATTCCGTCAGATGGTGAGTTAACCTGCCCCCTACTGGTGTTCTGTGAGGGGAGACCTCAGAGTGGTTTTGAAGCGGCTGATGCAGTTGCCGAAGGTAAAGTGGCTCCTGCTCCTGCGGGTGCGGCTTTCTTTCCCCTACCCCGTCCACCACGGGTAAATCTTCCTTGGCCTCTTTGAGCCGGTCGTCCCCTGCCCCTTCCATATGAGGAATAGTAACGAAAGGACCGTCCTCTCCACGATGATCCCGAAGGACGAAAGGTATTCTGACGGATAGCAGCTCCCAATGACTTGGCTGCTGCCTTGGACGTTTGCAGTTTCTCCAAACTGTCATCCGCCTTCTTTCCAAAGAGGGTAGAACCGTCAAAGGGCATATTCAAAAGCCTGGTCTGCACGTCAGAGGCAAAACCAGACTTCCTCAACCACGCATGCCTGCGGATTGTGGTACTTGCCGCCATGGCCCTGCTGATACTGTCAGCAGAATCTAGGCCAGTTTGTAGGGTCTCGCACATCGCATCTTTACCATCCCTGATGATGTTTAAAAATGCGTCCCTTTCCTCTCCTTCTTGGAGGCAGTCAGCCGCTGATGAAGCGCACTCCCAAAGGGTGTGGCTGAACCTAGCGAGCGTACAGGTCGCGTTAATAGACTTTAACGCCATGCTACAGGCAGAAAAAACCTTCTTAGCCATGGCATCATATTTTTTGTCATCCCTATCCTGCGGAGCAGTGGGGTATGCAGATGTGCTGCCTGATGAGGTTGCAGCCTGTACAACCAAGCTCTCAGGAGTAGGGTGTTTTGACAAATATTCAGGGTCAGAACTAGCCACCCTGTATTTTGTTGACAGTTTTTTATTTACTGCCGGGATAATTTCTGGCGTTTCCCAGTTTGTCAAAATCCTTCTCTGTAGAGCAGAGTGAAATGGAACCACAGGATCCTCCTGTGGGCCCTTGTCCAGTATGTCAGTGAGGTCATCCTGCTGAAAGGCAGGAGAAGGTGCAGACCAACCCATAAATTCTATGATTCTAGACATCAGAGCTCTATATGGAGTCTCCGCATGTTCTCCTGGGTCTGGTTTGATAAATTCTGCTTCAGGAGAAGTGTCCAAGCCACTAGCTTCCTGAAGTGCATCCTGAAGATTTTTTAATCTTCCTTCCTCAGAGGCGAAAGTCTCTGGCTCTGGTGATGTGGTCCTCTGTAAATCAATATCTTGGTCTGAATCCTCCCTTTCCTCAAAAATCGAGGTTAAAGGGGGATACATTGGTTTTTGGAATGGTATAAACCCCATTTCCAATGCAGAAGGAGCCATCATCACAGGCCTTGAAAACGTCGATGTCGTCGACACCGACGTGAAAGTACTCGAAGGCGCCGTGAAAAGCGTCGAGAAATGTGTACTAGGCCTCGAAGAACTCGAAAGGATCGGAGTCTTGCTCGAGAACGACGTCGACGTTCTCGGCGTCGAGTCGGAGGTCTTTTGTCTAACCGTTGGCTGTGGAGTAGCCGTGGTTCTTTCCTTCACCGGCGTCGATATCGGCGTCGACGTCGGCGTCGACTCGATCGACTGATGCGCCGATGAATCCTTCGACAACGGCGTCGATGGCGCCGACCTCTGTTTCGAAGGAGTTTTCGACGATGGCGTCGATGATGCTTTATCTCCCGATGGCTCGAGGCGCTTTCGGGTTGACTTTTCCGCCGGGTACTGCGACTCGCGGCGTTTAGATTTTTTGGGTTTTTTACCCGGGGTATCACCCTCAGCTGTCTTCGAGGGGGACGAGGCCGCTTTCTCGAAGACGCTTAGCATCTTTTTCCTGAATTCCTCCCACTCAGCTTGCGAGCTGCGTTTTGTGGGGCAATGAACTCTCTCAGGAGAACTCGACGAAGATGACGAAGGGGATCTCCTACGTCTCTTCTTCGAGTGTCTCGATGTCGACGAGTGGTGGGAGCCACTTCGTGATCTAGATCGAGAGTGTTTTTTATGGTGAGGAGACGAACGTCTCGACTCTACCGAAGAAGCTTTCGAGGAAGTTAAAGTTGACCTACCTCTCTCGAGCTTCCCCCTACGCTCCTTCAAGGCTTTCGCCGTCATGGAAAGGCATTCCTCACACTCCGAACTCTGGTGCGTGATTCCCAGACACCACAAACAGACCCTGTGAGGGTCCGTCAACGACATTTTCTTCCCGCAGTCTCGGCACTTTTTGAAACCGGACCGAGGGGTCGTCGGGTCGGAGGAGGATGCCATCGATATCGAGGTAAATAGTAGTTATTATATACGTTATCTTGACGAGAACTGAGCAACGGTGTTCCGAGGCACAACGAAGCGCGGAAAAACGGAACTGAGCAACGGACGCTGCGCGCGGCCTTTATAGGCAGGATGACGTCGACGTCGGCACGGAGGCCGTCGAGGGTCATCGACTCGGCGATCATCGACGCGCAGCGCCCTCTGGCGAAAAAATTTTCCGAGGCCAGCAAAGCTGAAGGATTTCTATCTAAGATAAGGAATACGTCGGAGGACACAATCCCTTCGAATAACCCTTTCTCTTCCAGGGATTGGGATCCCTTTCTCAAATGGAAAATAACTGCTTTACTGTGAACAGGCTGGTTTCTATTAGACATGAAAGAGGACCTCTGGGTCTCCCAGTGTTGGAGGTCTGTTACTTCAATAGGAAAAAGCTGCTTCACTGTGAACAGGCTAGTTCCCATTAGACAAGAGGATTTCTGGTTTTCACAGGGTTAGGGGTCAGTTTCTCGATTGGGAAATAGCTGCTGCCCTGCGTACAGGCCAGTTTCCATTCGCCAAAGGACCTCTGGGTCTCCTTGGGTTAGTGGTCCATTTCTGAAATGGCAAATAGCTGCTTCATTGTGAACAGGCTAGTTCCCATTAGCCATTTTTTATTTTATTGTGCATTTGTAAGTCGCTTACATATCAAGTAAATTGTGTTTCAAAGTGCACACAGGGCAACAGTGAGGAAACATGAAAATGAAAAAGGAAAAGCAAATATAACAATGAAAGAGAAAGGCGGTCCTACTAGGCCTTGTGAGCATTCAGAGCGGGCAAGTGCAGACAGAGAGAGGGATGGGGGTGCTAAATGCTAGGAGTAAGGAGGGAAGTGCTAGGGAGAAAGTTGCAAGCTGTTAAGTGACTGGCAGAGATCACTTGGTGATTGGTTGACTGCCACTAAATAAGTGCATGCCTGTGATGGCACAGGCCAGTGGGCGCTGTAAGCAAGCATGTTATCAAACAGTAAGAAAGACACAAGTGACCACAGTCCAAGGGTCGTCTATTGAACTTCAATTGGGTTTGAAAAACGCCTATCTAATCCTACATCTAAAGATGGGAGCAAGCAACAACGATATATAATAAAAACGCAGTCCTAGTAGCTTCTTGTCAAAATAAAAGGGCCTATGCTACTAAACCTATTGCCAATCCTTACTTCTAAATACAAATAGTGTGGGTAACAATGTTATACAAAAGAAAAGTGTTCAAGAGATAATGGGGTAATTCATAGAATTCAGCGCAGAAGTAGCGCACGCGGCCAGCGCAGAGAGGGAGCGCGCGCCAGCCGTGTGCGGCAAACAGCATTGAGGCGCACAGCATATTCATGGATTTCCCAAGCCATATGTAGCTGTGGTGCAGCAAATATCCAGCAGCGCCAGTTACGCCCCCAAGAACGCCCCTTGCGCCAGGAAAATCCATAGAAATCCCCAATATGGCGCAAAGGGCTGCGCTAACCCTGGACCAGTTTACAGGCCCCCTAAACTGTAATCGCGTGGAAAACTACGTGTACCCTGCTTGTGGCAGCCAAAACGCATCAAAATATCCCCACGCACCCCCTTGAATACGCGTACCCGCTCGCGGCAACCAAAACGTGTGAAAATCTCCCTGCGCACCCCCTTAAATACGCGTAACCCGCTCGCGGCAGCCAAAACACGTGATAATCTACACGTGCAACCCCTTGAATATGCATACCCCGCTCACGCCTTCAAAATCGCGTGAAAAAGGCCTGCCGTAATCCTGCGAATACGCGTACCATGCACGGGCAGCCAAATTGCGTGAAAATCTCCACGCGCACCCCCTGCAATATGCGTACCCCGTCTGTGCCAGGCAAATCGCGTGGAAAAAGACCCCCCTGTGGTGTGGGCTGCCTGTGGGGCATGGTCAGGGGTGTTGGGTGGTCCCCTGTGGTGTGGGCTGCCTGTGGGGCATGTTCACGACTGTAGGGGGGTCCCCTGTGGTGTGTGCTGCCTGCGGGGCATGGTCAGGGGTGATGGGCTGCCTGGGGGGTATGGTAAGGGGTGTTGGGGGGTCCCCTGTGGTATGGGCTGCCTGCGGGGCATGGTCACGAGTGTAGGGGGGTCCCCTGTGGTGTGGGCTGCCTGCGGGGCATGGTAAGGGGTGATGGGCTGCCTGCGGGGCATGGTCATGGGTGATGGGCTGCCTGCGTGGCATGGTCAGGGGTGTTGGGTGGTCCCCTGTGGTGTGGGCTGCCTGCGGGGCATGGTCACGAGTGTTGGGGGATCCCCTGTAGTGTGGGCTGCCTGCGGGGCATGGTAAGGGGTGATGAGCTGCCTGTGGGGCATGGTCTGGGGTGATGGGCTGCCTGCGGGGCATGGTCAGGGATGGTGGGCTGCCTGTGGGGCATGGTCAGGGGTGATGGGGTGTCCCCTGTGGTGTGGGCTACCCCGGGGCATGGTCATGGGTGTAGGGGGGTCACCTGTGGTGTGGGCTGCCTGCGGGGCATGGTCACAAGTGTAGGGGGGTCCACTGTAGTGTGGGCTGCCTGCAGGGCATGGTAAGGGGTGATGGGCTGCCTGCGGGGCATGGTAAGGAGTGATGGGCTGCCTGCAGGGCATGGTCAGGGGTGATGGGCTGCCTGCGGGGCATGGTCACAGGCGATGGGCTGTCTGCGTGGCATGGTCAGGGGTGTTGGGTGGTCCCATGTGGTGTGGGCTGCCTGCGGGGCATGGTCATGAGTGTAGGGGGTCCCCTGTGGTGTGGGCTGGCTGCGGGGCATGGTAAGGGGTGATGGGCTGTCTGCGGGGCACTGTCAGGGGTGATGGGCTGCCTGCGGGGCATGGTGAGAGGTGATGGGCTGCCAGCAGGCCTTGTTAAGGGGTGATGGGGTGTCCCCTGTGGTGTGGGCTGCCTGCGGGGCATGGTCAGGGTTGTAGAGGGGTCCCCTGTGGTGTGGGCTGCCTGCAGGGCATGGTCAGGGGTGATGGGCTGCTTGCGGGGCTTGGTCAGGGGTGATGGGGTGTCCCCTGTGGTGTGGGCTGCCTGCGGGGCATGGTCAGGGGTGATGGGGTGTCCCCTGTGGTGTGGGCTGCCTGCGGGGCATGGTCAGGGGTGTATGGGGGTCCCCTGTGGTCTGGGCTGCCTGCGGGGCATGGTCATGGGTGTAGGGGGTCCCCTTTGGTGTGGGCTGCCTGTGGGGCATGGTCAGGGGTGATGGGCTGCCTGCGGGGCATGGTCAGGGGTGATGGGGTGTCCTCTTTGGTGTGGGCTGCCTGCGGGGCTTGGTCACAAGTGTAGGGGGTCACCTATGTTCTGGGCTGCCTGTGGGGCATGGTCAGGGGTGATGGGCTGCCTGTGGGGCATGGTCAGGGGTAATGGGGTGTCTCCTGTGGTGTGGGCTGCATGTGGGGCATGGTCAGGGGGGATAGGATGTTCCCTGTGGTGTGGGCTGCCTGCGGGGCATGGTCAGGGGTGTAGGGGGGTCCCCTGGGGTGTGGGCTGCCTGCAGGTCATGGTCAGTGGTGTAGGGGTGTTCCCTGTTGTGTGGGCTGCCTGCGGGTCATGGTCAGGGGTGTAGGGGAGGCCCCTGTGGTGTGGGCTGCCTGCGGGGAATGGTCAGGGGTGATGGGCTGCCTGCGGGCATGGGCAGGTGTGTTGGGTGGTCCTGTGGTGTGCTCTGCCTGTGGGGCATGGTCACGAGTGTAGAGGTGTCCCCTGTGGTTTGGGCATCCTGCGAGGCATGGTAGGGGTTGATGGGCTACCTGCGGGTCATGGCCAGGGGTAATGGGCTGGCTGCAGTGCATGGTCACAGGTGATGGGCTGCCTGTGGGGCATGGTCAGGGATGATGGGTGGTACTCTGTGGTGTGGGCTGCCTGCAGATATGGTCAGGAGTGTAGGGGGGTCCCCTGTGGTGTGGGCTGCCTGTGGGGCATGGTAAGGGGTGATGGTCTGCCTGCGGGGCATGGTCAGGGGTGATGGGCTGCGTGTGGGGCATGGTGAGGGGTGATGGGGTGTCCCCTGTGGTGTGGGCTGCCTACGCGCATGGTCAGGGGCGTCCTCTGTGGTGTGGGCTGCCTGCAGGGCATGGTCAGGGGTTATGGGCTGCCTGCGGGGCATGGTCACAGGCGATGGGCTGCCTGCGTGGCATGGTCAGGGGTATTGGGTGGTCCCATGTGGTGTGGGCTGCCTGCGGGGCATGGTCATGAGTGTAGGGGGGTCCCCTGTGGTGTGGGCTGCCTGCGGGGCATGGTAAGGGGTGATGGGCTGTCTGCGGGGCACTGTCAGGGGTGATGGGCTGCCTGCGGGGCATGGTGAGAGGTGATGGGCTGCCAGCAGGCCTTGTTAAGGGGTGATGGGGTGTCCCCTGTGGTGTGGGCTGCCTGCGGGGCATGGTCAGGGTTGTAGAGGGGTCCCCTGTGGTGTGGGCTGCCTGCAGGGCATGGTCAGGGGTGATGGGCTGCTTGCGGGGCTTGGTCAGGGGTGATGGGGTGTCCCCTGTGGTGTGGGCTGCCTGCGGGGCATGGTCAGGGGTGATGGGGTGTCCCCTGTGGTGTGGGCTGCCTGCGGGGCATGGTCAGGGGTGTATGGGGGTCCCCTGTGGTCTGGGCTGCCTGCGGGGCATGGTCATGGGTGTAGGGGGTCCCCTTTGGTGTGGGCTGCCTGTGGGGCATGGTCAGGGGTGATGGGTTGCCTGCGGGGCATGGTCAGGGGTGATGGGGTGTCCTCTTTGGTGTGGGCTGCCTGCGGGGCTTGGTCACAAGTGTAGGGGGTCACCTATGTTCTGGGCTGCCTGTGGGGCATGGTCAGGGGTGATGGGCTGCCTGTGGGGCATGGTCAGGGGTAATGGGGTGTCTCCTGTGGTGTGGGCTGCATGTGGGGCATGGTCAGGGGGGATAGGATGTTCCCTGTGGTGTGGGCTGCCTGCGGGGCATGGTCAGGGGTGTAGGGGGGTCCCCTGGGGTGTGGGCTGCCTGCAGGTCATGGTCAGTGGTGTAGGGGTGTTCCCTGTTGTGTGGGCTGCCTGCGGGTCATGGTCAGGGGTGTAGGGGAGTCCCCTGTGGTGTGGGCTGCCTGCGGGGAATGGTCAGGGGTGATGGGCTGCCTGCGGGGCATGGGCAGGTGTGTTGGGTGGTCCTGTGGTGTGCTCTGCCTGTGGGGCATGGTCACGAGTGTAGAGGTGTCCCCTGTGGTTTGGGCATCCTGCGAGGCATGGTAGGGGTTGATGGGCTACCTGCGGGTCATGGCCAGGGGTAATGGGCTGGCTGCAGTGCATGGTCACAGGTGATGGGCTGCCTGTGGGGCATGGTCAGGGATGATGGGTGGTACTCTGTGGTGTGGGCTGCCTGCAGATATGGTCAGGAGTGTAGGGGGGTCCCCTGTGGTGTGGGCTGCCTGTGGGGCATGGTAAGGGGTGATGGTCTGCCTGCGGGGCATGGTCAGGGGTGATGGGCTGCGTGTGGGGCATGGTGAGGGGTGATGGGGTGTCCCCTGTGGTGTGGGCTGCCTACGCGCATGGTCAGGGGCGTCCTCTGTGGTGTGGGCTGCCTGCGGGGCATGGTCAGGGGTGATGGGCTGCCTGCAGGGCATGGTCAGGGGTGTCCCCGGTGGTGTGGGCTGCCTGCAGGGCATGGTCAGGGGTGATGGGGTGTCCCCTGTGGTGTGGGCTGCCTGCGGGGCATGGTCAAGGGTGTAGGGGGGTCCCCTTTGGTGTGGGCTTCCTGCAGGGCATGGTCAGGTGTGTCCCCTGTGGTGTGGGATGCCTGCGGAGCATGGTCAGGGGTGTAGGGGGGTCCCCTGTGGTGTGGGCTGCCTGCGGTGCATGGTCACAAGTGTAGGGGGTCCCCTGTGGTGTGGGTTGCCTGCGGGGCATGATCACAAGTGTAGGGGGGTCACCTGCCTGCGGGGCATGGTCAGGGGTGATGGGCACACACCAGAGTCCGAACTAACACTCCTTATTTTCTCCCTATCCCCTTCTCTTCCCTTCTTTCCCCTGCCCTCCCTTTCCCTCTACCAGTCACGAAGTTGCACACCGTGACTCCATGCGCCCGAGATGAGTCCCTGAGCACGTCTTGTGACTCCAGTCTTTTCCACTGCTGGCCAGGCTTGACTCTTGCTACCTGTAATGCAGGTATGGATTTACATTCTTCCACCTTCCTTCTTTGTACTACATATGGTAGCTGCACAACCACTCACCATTTGCATATCTGTCTGTCTTGTTACTTCCTTTTTAGCCCTAGTGCACGGCTGAGAAGACTGTTCTAAGCTTTTAGATACACCCCAGCCCAGTAACATCTTAACAGAAGCAGCGCTTTCCTGTTTCAAAAGACCTGAAGAATGTGACTCCAGGACAACACCTCCCCCACCCCAGCGGGACCTACCCCACAGGTTAGCCTCTGTCCAGTTCCGAACAAACAAATCAGACCACAGCTGATTTTGTATTTTTGTTAAGAGGCAAGTATCCTCTGCCATGGCCTTGCGCCAGGCAGCAGTCTTTTATTGTATATAGCATTGATTTTTAACACAAGGGTTAGGAGACTACTTACGGGTCTCACCTATGTTTTCCTTTCTTTTTTGTCTTCCCTTTGTTACCCCACTCTACCTGACCCCTCCAGAGAGTCTAAATCCAGAGGCCCAGACGAAGGCTTACCAGCAAGCAGCCGAAACGCCCTTGGACAAAGCCCTGAGCTTGCTTGACTGTCCACACCAGCTTCAAAGGGGGCTCCTCCCCCTGGCATAGACCGATGGTTTTTGGTCCTCTGTTGTAATTTACTTCACCTTTCTTCCTTGGTTTTTGGTCCTCTTAGTACATTAGAGCAACCAATTAGGTTTTGCTAAACTAGTGGACCAAACCACTTGGTATTTCAGCCTCCAACAAAAAAACTTCAAGAAGCTTTCTCTTTCTTTGAAATATACGAGGAAACAAACATAGAACTAAAAATGATCTGGGTTGTTCACCTGACTTTACCAAGCATTTGCCCTGCATGCTTTGATGTGACTCTGTAGCACATGGATAGTACTAACCCACCAATGACTTTGAAATTGGAAGATATATAATTTTTGTACTACCTTTTTGCACTGCATTTTTGTTCTGTATAATTATAGTTGCAGACTATGACCTGTATTAAGAAACGAACAATAAATTGAATAAAACAACTGCTAATATAATAAAGCGGCTATTCAAGATACCAGACTTATCTTGTAGCTTGATTTTTCACCCACAAGCATACTTGGCTTACTATTTGAAGCAGTTCATTGAAATAGAGTCAACAAAATAACTTAGGCATTCTAACAGAACTGTAATGCCAAGAATTGTATATGTGGTTGGAGCCCCTATTTTTGTTCTCCATTGTACAATAGCCCTTCATCCTTCCACATTAGGGGCCATCCCTTTTGTTACTAAGTATGATCTATCATATGACAATTATTGTCAATTGTGGTTGCAAAACCACTGGAACTTAGAGAATCTTGCCTTTGAGATTCTACCCTTTTGGAACTGTCCTTTGGCAACACTGTGGGACCAGTGGACACCGCTGCACAGTGCTTGCCACACCTTTCTTCCCCTCCTCTCCTTCCCCTTCTATCTCCCTCCTTTTGTCTTCCTCCCCTTGGCACCACCATGGAACACACACTGAGCTTCACCGAAGACCAGATCAGTAATATCATACTTGGACCCTGCATGTTTAACATGCAAGGGGCCAATGAACTCATTGCAAAAACTACATTGGGCTATGAATTACTCAAACTTAAGAAAAAATGCTTTCGTACAGAAGTACATGGGCATTTTTTGTTAGGAATGAACCAGCACTATTCTTAGACGATCCTGAATATATGCTGGACTTTAGTAAAATTAAAGGCAGCCCACACCTCAGGGGACACCCCTACACTCATCACCATGCCCTGCAGGCAGCCCATTACCCCTCACCATGCCCCGCAGGCAGCCCACACCACAGGAGACACCCCATCACCCCTGACCATGCCCCACAGGCAGTACAGCCAGCCCACACCACAGGGGACCCCCTACACCCTTGACCATGCCCCACAGGCAGCCCACATGGAACCATGCACCTACGAGCCCCGACTCATGTCCCCCTACCAGTGATGGGCACCTGCCAGAAGGCCCCGATTCATGTCCCCCCACCAGTGACGGTCACCTGCCAGCAGGTCCCGACTTATGTCCCCCACCAGTGATGGGCACCTGCCAGCAGGCTCCGACTCATGTCCCCCCACCAGTGCCGGTCACCTGCCAGCAGGCCCCGACTCATGTCCCCCCACCAGTGATGAGCACCTGCCAGCAGGCCCAGGCTCGTGTCCCCCCACCAGTGACGGTCACCTGCCAGCAGGCCCCGACTCATGTCGCCCACCAGTGATGGGCACCTGCCAGCAGGCCCCGACTCATGTCCACCCAACCAACATTGTCACAACATACATGCATGTAGCAAATGTCCACCCAAATCCCACCCCACAATGCTCCCCCGCAGTGCAACTCCACACATCCATTGTTCCCACTTCCCAGTACAGGCCCCATGGCATGTCATTCACAGAAGCACACATGCATGCACCCAAAGACATGGCCAAAATGACCACACACCAGCGACACATGACTGAGGCAATGACGACCAACACATGCACTAAATTAATGAGGGCAGACAACACAAATATGTGAACTGATGAAAATGTATTAAAAAAAACTAAAAGCAACCATGCAAAGAAAGATAAAATGAATGTGAACATAACTGAAATGCAAAATCCATAAAAAGTGAGATCCCAAAATAAAGCAAATACTGAAAGTGGTCCATGTACAGGAACAAAAAATCAGAATCCAAAGGGTAAATAAAAGAAAACCATTCCATCATGGGTTTTAAAAACATAAAAGAAAAAAATCCACAGTTCCAGCACTATTCATAATGAAAGTTGTTAGGGTCCATGATCCCAAAACCAAATGAAACCTAGTAAAAACCCTTTAAAAATACAACTATGTACAAAAAGTGCAGCAATGTCCATCAAGTCCAAAATAAAAATAAAACTATAGGAAACCTAAGCCTAATAAACTATATACAATGGCGGCGGCTAGTCCTACCGCTCACCGTTCTTCCCAAAAGTCTTGGCCAGGGGATCATTGAACTCAGAGTCTATGGTCCGGAGGCGGGACTACGCTCGATCCTCGAGGTCTCGCAGGGACGTCGCCATGCTCTCCTCCAGCTCCCTGCAAGTCTCCACGAGGAACTCTGCCCACCTCAAGGCTCGCCGCATGGAGTTCTCCGACCTGACCATGGTGAGCCCTGCCCTCTCTGCCCGCCGCCGCTCTGCACCTATCTGCTGGCCCAACCGCTGCCACATGGAAGACACATTTTGTCCAGGCTCCTCCTGTCCTTTGGCCGATGCCTGCCCCGTGATGTAGTCTGCCCCGAGTCATGATGCCTCCCACGTGCATCCTGCTGCCACTTTGATGACATCTGCCTGTGCCACCACGACTGCCTCCGGGAAGATGGCAACACCCGGGGCCGTTGTGCACGTGCCCTGCTTGATGGTGCCTGCACAACCTCCGTTGCCAGGGCTCCAGTTGCTTGGGTGACCACCTCTCCTGCACCTCGGACTTCCGACTGTAGCAGGGATAGGATCTCCACCAGCCTGGCGGTGGTGGCTTGGGCAGGTCCACAGGGGGCCCTCGTGGCATGAGGGCCAGAAGACGGCATGGAGTACGACTGGCGTATAGTGTGTAAAGAGGAGGAGAGGGTCCCCAGAGCTCCCACCACATGCTGGAAACCACCGATAATGAACCCTCTTAACCGGTTCATGTTGCCACACACCTGTTCGTGATGACATGCGTGGTGCCCCCAGGAGGCACGCACATCATCACGAATCTAGCTTGTGCGCAACGCGATACCGATTAGGACGGGCTCAACCCTGTCACGGATCGCCACGTCTGCAGGTAGAGGAGTGTCAGTTGACATGAACCTCCCCCAACCTGCGTATGGGCCTGGGACGGGGCATCCCTGCTGGTGCATGGTGATGCAGTCTCAGTATCAGGGACAGGATTAGGCACAGGCCCCTCCGCGGTGACCTGTGCTGCCTCCTGCCCCTGGACTGCACCATTTGCACCAGTGGAATGACCCCCACCAGGTCCCATGTGTGGGTCTGATGTGGCCTCCTCCTCACACACCACCAACCTGGATGCCTCTGCACCGTGTTACGGTGGGGGCTTACCCGTGTCACTGTGGGGGCTTACCTGCCCGTACCGCTGCCGAGGAGCCCACTTCCAACCTCCCCCTCTTGGGCATCCCCTCCGCCCTCTTCTTCACTCGCCGCTGTGGAAAGAGAGACATTGAACACAAGCATCAGGCTACTGAACGTAAGTCTGCTAGACACAAAGCAAATGCACATGAGTGGCACTGTCGTATGTCATAGCCATCATCACCTTCCACAACACACAGGTCCTTGCAAGCAACACACATGTACATACACCACCGCACAGTCATGCATGTGTCCGTGTCCACCTCCCATCACAGAGCAATCATGGACAGTTAGGCCACAACAGTCAATGCACGCATCGAGATGTGCATGTGTCATACATCCATGGCGTTTCCCAGTCACACACTCACCACTCAGTAACACGCACATGTACACCATGCATGTCCATGAGGGTGATATAAGCATCCATGATTCACACAACAGACATGGCCAGGCACAGACACAGGCATGCAATCATGTGTGCGTCATCACATGTAGGTGCACATCATGCATAGCAACACACACACCATTGTCGCTGCACACGCTTGACCTGACTCACATGCTTCATTGTCACAGTCCCTGCACACAGACATCCATACAAGAGGCATGCCAGACATATGTCCAAGGTGCACACACCTGACACACCTCAACATGCACTACGCTGGACAAGTACACATGGACACTTACCACTCGACTCCAGACGGGTCTGCAACTTGAGGACCTGGTAGTGAAGCGCTGGGCGTATGCGCTCCAGGACCCGCATCTGGATGTTGGTCAACTGGTCCCGGCGCCCCACTTCTCCACAAGCTGTAGCGAGCCACCGGGCCTTGCTGTGGGTCCTGGACCTGAAGTCCTCCCATCGCTTCAGGACATGCTTGTAGTCGCAGGATGCCACCCCCTCCGCGTTGATGGCATCCACAATGTCCAGCCAGATCCTCCTCCGCCCTTCCTTTTTGAGGTGCGATGTTGTTGAGAGGAGGGCATCATAGTACCCCAGGACTTTCTCTACCAGGATGCCAACTTCATTTGCAGTGAAGCCGACAGCCCTCTGCCTGTCTGCCGGGGGGTTGCCACTGGCCCCGGATGGTGTTTGGTCCGACATGGCAACCCCCGAGGCAGGTGTGGGTGGGCAACTGGGTCCTGGGGCTGGGCTGTGGAGCGATGGTACACCAGTCGGGAGTCTTCTGGGTCAGCAGAGGTGGTCTCAGGAACAGGATACCTGGCAATGGCTTCTGTGCAGGCACCAAATAGCAGGGCATGTTGGCAGCAGGCAGGCTGGTAGCAGCATATGGCTCGTAGGAGGCTGCTCTGGGCTCTGAGGGGAAGGTAAATAGCCTTCTGGGCAGCAGCGTGGTCTTCCATGTGTTGTCGTGTGGCCAGCTTGATGCAGAGTGAGTCTGCACGTGAAAAAACAGCACGTGAGCGTGTAATTCGAGGAAAGACCCGCAGGCGTTGCCTTCACCAGGGGTTAAAGGTCAGTGCGGGTAAGCAGTTCACTGTACGTGCTTTTCGTGGTATCCGGTCATATTTTCAAAAACATATTTTCGAATTACTATTTTGTCGAAAAACAATTTGCCGATTTTTTTTTATGTATTATTTTTTATTTTATGTTTTTTTGTTTTGTTTCGTAAGTAAAAAAAAGTGTTAAAAATAAAAAACGTGTTTGGGGGGAACCCCCCCATTTAAAAAAGAAAATAAAATAAAAACATTAGAATTTTTTTTTCAGCAATTTGGTGACGACAAAATGGCATTTCAAAAATATGGCATTCGAAAAATAAACTGCTTTTCGTGGAGACCGACCGCGTGTGTTTCTTCTTCTTGTGGGTTCACACGCGATTACTTCACAGCGCTTAAAGTTTGTACTTCTTGTTTTGGTTGGGAAGCTGCCTACGTGCACACGTGCGTGTGTTTTTCTTTTCCACGCAAGGTAGACGGTGGGTCGCGCACGCTTATTTTTCCCACTGTGGTTGCCCCTGTGTGTCGCGGACCCATTTTCGAGGTCAGAGTAGCCATCTTGTTCCATGAGTATGTATTTGTTGTGTCCCTGGGTGCCACAGTGTACTGCAGGAGGTTTATTCCACGCACGTGGGCTACCGGGGGTTGCGTGCATGTTTATTATCATTTGTTTGGAGTGCCTGAGCATTGCGTGACCTGTTTTTATCACCAGGGGTCACGGACAGCCTTGCAGGAGCACAGGGGTGCGTCTTACATCAAGTACCCTGCCCCCTTCACCGCAATTGCCCAGGACAATTGTTGTGTGCACCTCCCATTGGCTACATACCATCTGTGCCATGGTTGGGAGGACACCAAAAGGGAAGGGTGGCAAAGCTGGGCGACCTCCCAAGGCTGGGCGTGGTGGGGCACGTGGCCAGGGTGGCCAGGATGTTCAGGGAGTCCAGGGAGGCCAAGGTAGACGTGGAGGTGTCAAATGAGAAATTATATTGTGCCTCCTATCGCAATAAATATATGTATGTTGGCCTACGCCAAGCTGCTTATAAGTCGCTTGCGAAGAAATCGGTGTTGCAAGGTCCTGACCTTAGAATCAATGTAAGCCGCCATTTTAGGCCAATCCACCATTTTAGGTTCGCTTTGTAAAGTCACCCTGTGAGTTAAAATGGTGGACGATGTCATTTCAAAAAAATACAACATGGCCGTCTTGGCCTCTGTATGTAGCTAATATGTAAATTGCCTGCAGGCCACTTGTTGAGGTCGTGAACTGATACCTTGTCCTTCGTTGACCTGTGTGTAAAGGATTACTCGTGCAATGAAACTAATCCGCGAGCATATGTTAAGAACAATGTATTCAAATACTGAATGTAGAACACTTGTTTAACTACATTGTATTAATGTTTGAGAAGACCTGCATGGGAAATCCAAGAATACACAGTTGCCGTATAGGCTTGTTGATATATGTATTAAAAGCAAACCAGTTATATGCGGATGTGCGAGACTTGGCTTGAACCCTAGAACGGTGATGTATTAGCGGAATATTAACCCTAAGTGGGGCTGGACATCGTGCTTACAAAGAGTATAAAAAACCAATGCATTCTAATGTACAGCGTCACTCACTGAACACACTGAATCACGCTGGAGTTCGTTGTGTTGCATTGAGGGCTGATAGCTATCTGATTTTGCTCTGTTCTTCGTAACTGGATTCAGTATAAAATAAAGTACTTTGTATGTTCCTTTGTAACCCATGTTCGGTGTATTTCCTTTTGGGGTACTCAGCCTCGATATTTTGATTTTGTTTTCACAGTTGGCGCCCGAATGGGGACCCTCAAGATTGATGCTGGATTGTTGAAGGTTGGCGCAGGCTATCGGACCGGGATCGGACGGTGTGACAAAAAGGGGCCCCACTGAACGAGACGCGACACCTCAGCAGCGCTGCATGACCCGATCCCTGGACGATTAGCTTGTGGCCCGAGACGGCATCTTGAGGAGGGTCCACTTATCGAGGCGGGCAGATTTGCCGAAATCACCATACACGAGGTAAGATTAGTTAGGTAAGATTCTTTGAAATCCGATCGGACCTCCTTAGGTTTGTTCAGGTGAGTCGTGACCCGACTCTTAATTCAACCCTGATAATTTGAATTTGGCGCATTGTATCTGCAGAAACAATTATTGACCAGGTAACACCAATAATTTGATATGCCTGGAAAATTGTCTACCTGCTTCAGGGCGTTGTTCCGTAGCGATAGACAATCTTTGGAATTTAGCCGTCCCGCACCACAGGAGGGGTCGCCGGCATGTACTATGTACTGTAAGCATGGCATTGGAAGTATAGTATTTAATGACATTTGGCACAGACAAACCAGACATGCCTCCGAACTTCAGTGGCCAATCAATGGTAGTTTTGAAATCCCTTCTATTGAGTATTTAGAGTCAATTCTATTAAAGAAGAAGGCTAGACCTGCAGCATTTGATGTTTTGCAGAATTGGAAAAAAGAAGCGTTGGAGCAACTTAAAAGTAGAGAAAAACAAGCGCGCCGTCATAAGACGAACGCCAAAAAGGCATTATTGTATGACCAAGATAAACATTCTGTATCGACTAGGGATATGGATAGGGCTTTCTCACTTAGAATTCAGAAAATCCATCCTTCCAAAGACCTCCATGCTTCCGATGAATTCATAGACAAATTGTTAAATGAACGAAGGCCTGGTGCCTCTGCGCCACCTCTGTATGTTCCTCTTCCTGCTGCTTTGCCTATTCCTCCTGCTATTCCTGCTCTACCTGCTGTTGTTCCTGTTGTTCCTGCTCCTTCTAATGTTCCCCTTCCTCCACCTCTTCTTATCGCACCAGTTACAGTACCTCCATTGAATTTGCCTGCTCCCTCTCTTCCAAGTGGTCCTGAGCCGCTTGTAGTAGATCGAGGTGCAGGGTCAAAGGTTGTCACTCGCAATACTGTACCACCAGAGAAGAAACGTGATATGATTGCATGGGCTAAGCATTGTATGGAGAGGGATGATCAAGCTAATGTTTTTGCCATACTTTGTAATATGGATAATTTTCCTGAGAAAAATGTTTTTATTGAAGATTTAGGGATTAATTTATGTGTAGTGTGAGGAAAATTAAATAATACAGATCTCCGCAAGGGTTAAGGGATCTAAACACTTTAGCGTTTTCTAGAGACACTGTGGAGAAAGTAAAACAGCATGTCGAGAGGTTATTTGGGTATAGAAAGGAGTTAGAAAAGTTGCAAAATGAGGATGACGAGGGGGAAAGTATGTATGTGCAGAAATGGTTCCTTCCTTGTCGTAAATCGATATCTGAGGAAGTACGAATTTGTACGAAGGATGCACTTAGATGGATTTCGGATATGTCGATAACTCCAGTTGAAGTATGTGACACATATAGTCAGTATACGCCAGAAATGCAGAGAAAAGTAATACAGGTAATGATAGAGTACCTACAGGATGATTGTGTAAAAAGAAAGATTAGTTGTCCCACAGAGTTATTGAGTATTTATAAGAGAGCTTTTTCACTTGACACTTCTTCGACTGCTTTAGCACTCGATTTAGCTCTGTTGCTTAGTAAGCGTTCGGAGTCACCTACTTCTCAGTTGCCTATGAGAGAGGTTCCTCCGACATTTGTCCCGAAGATTGAGGTTGCGGCCGATGCTGCACAGGGTATAGTCGCTGTGAACATTCCTGCACATTATGTATCGCAGTTTGTCCACGTCCCGTTCTCAAGACAGGAAGT
Source organism: Ambystoma mexicanum (assembly GCF_040938575.1). Taxonomy (NCBI): domain Eukaryota; kingdom Metazoa; phylum Chordata; class Amphibia; order Caudata; family Ambystomatidae; genus Ambystoma; species Ambystoma mexicanum. The sequence goes on along the minus strand of NC_090932.1, from coordinate 259,144,651 downwards.
GAATACTATAGGCAATCTATTCCTGATATTAGGAAAAATCTGACAGGATGCTATAAAGAAATAGAGTCCGTCTTGCAATCCTCAGTGTTCACCTTAGGCAATATCGATTTGTTATTCCCTGTACTCCTGCCCGTAGATTTGTGGAAATAAGTTAGAACTATAGACGACGTGCCAGGGGTGGGAGATACATGGACGAATATAATTAGACTCGATGGAGAAAGGTCAGCTGGTGAAAGACCGACCCAGGTGATACTAACCTTGCCTGATAGAATCATTGCAAAATTAAAAACTATAATTCCAGAGAAAATAATTATTTGGGACAAACTTACGGCTTGTGTCCAAGGAAAGTCTGAGGGTGCTATCGAGTTCTTTAACTGGTTCGAACAGGTATTCTCGGATTTCAGCGGACAAGACCTAGGCACAGAGTCTGGGAAAAGGTTATTTGTGGACAAATTTGTGTGTGGATTGCTGCCTTACATCCAGTCACAAATTATGTCTTCTGAGAGCGCTTGGCAGGCGAAATCGCAATCAGAAGTACTGCACATGGCTCAGTACTACGAGAATCGTGTCAATAATGAAAATTGAAGAAGACTAAAGTGAAAGTGCTATTACAGCAAATTGTTAGAGGCCCCAGAGGGGGTAGTTCTCAGATTAGAGGTCAGTATGTCCCGCAAGGGAATGTGCCCTTGGGTCCTGTGAACATTAACCAGTGCGCCTATTGTCGTCAAGAGGGTCATTGGCGTGCACAATGCCCCGTCCTTCGACAAAGGTCGAATAACACATTCGGGAATATGGGTAGACGATCCAGAGGTCACCCGGGTGTAGGGGGCCCTGGTAGAGGCCAGTTTACACAGGATCCTCAGCAACCTTTTTCACAGGATAATCAGATTTTGAGTGTGGACACCAGGAACATATTTGATCATCCTTCCGCTGAATATTTATCTGAAGAGCTTCCTTTTGATGACATTCTGTTTCGTTAGGATTGCCGAAAGCAGCGTTTGGAACCTACTCCTATTCCCGTCAATCAGAAAGTTCCCTACGTTGAAATGGTGGTGGGAAATAGGAAACATCCGTTTTTGATAGATACTGGAGCACAGAAGTGTTCCATTGATCATTCACGGGTTCCAAACATTCCACTGTCAGGGCAAACCAATGTTTCTGTGGGGTTTTCTGGCACACCAGTTGTTTGTGCGGTTTCTTCGCCGGTACCCATTTCTTTGGGCCCCTTTACGGACCACTGTCCATTTCTGTTGACTCTGAATTGTGGAGAGAACTTGCTGGGGTTGAATCTGTTAAAAGAATTAAATGCAGTGATTTATTGTTCTTCTGATGGAGTGCGCTTGACGATTTCACCACAACAATTTTCTGTCTCGCAATTCTTGACTAGACCTTTGCCGGCAGAATTCATTGATGTATCAGAGAGCTTATGGGCTGTTGACGACAATGATGTCAGTGTTTTACAGATTGAACCTGTTAAGATAGTTTTGAAACACGGAATTGAGCTGCCACGCATTCCCCAGTATAAGATTTCAGTTGAGGGCGAGCAAGCTTTGAAATGCATTGTTTCCGATTTTGAGCATCGTGGGGTGATTGAAGAAATTTCAGGAAGTTTGTGCAATAGTCCGATTTTACCTGTGTACAAGAAAGGCGATAATGCAATTCCATTCCGTTTCATAATTGATTTACGTGCCATTAATAAAGTTGTCGCTCCACAATTTCCAATTGTGCCTGATGTAACGACAATCTTAACCATGATCCCAGCTACAGCTACTTACTTTAGTGTTGTGCATCTATAGAATGCTTTCTTTAGTATACCTATACACAAGGATAGTAGATACTTGTTTGCGTTCACCTTAGGGGGACGCTCATTCACATTTACTCGTGCACCTCAAGGGTACACAGAGAGTCCTAGCATCTATAGTAGGGCTTTGAAAGAACAACTTGATACCCTTGAATTGCTCTCTACTTGTACATTGCTTCAGTACGATGATGACTTGCTTTTAGCTGCTGACTCTGAGAGCGCCTGTGAGGAGGGCACTGTGTTATTGCTTATACATCTAGCTAAGCATGGTCACAAAGCTTCGCTTAAAAAGTTTCAATGTTGTTGCCAGGAGGGCGCCTATTTAGGCTATCTCCTGTCAAAGGAGGGAAGAAGATTGACAAATGAAAGAATAAAACACATTTCTGTCCCAAATACAGAGAAGGAAGTTAGAGCCTTGATAGGTATGGCTTCTTACTGTAGGTTGTGGATCCCAAATGTTTCACTAGTGATCAAACCGATGTTGGCTTTGACAAAGAAGGGCGTTTTTTCGCCATTGCCGTGGAACGCGGACCACCAGCAATCGTTTGACTTGCTTAAGACTGCATTATGCTCTGCACCAGTTTTGGGAACACCAAACTATGAAAAGGCCATTGTGTTGTTTGTTCATGAATGTGATGGACGTGCTTTGGCTGTATTAACGCACGAACATGGAGGGAAGAATAGGCTGTGTGGTTACTTTTCTTCCGCCCTTGATCCTGTAGCATGTGCTTTGCCAAGATGTTTGCGAGCTGTCGCTGCTGCTGCATCTGTAAAACAGAGTGAGGGAATGGTCCTAGGCCATGATCTAACCCTGATGGTGCCTCACTCTGTAGATGTTCTGCTGAACCAAACCCAAACGCAACACCTCACTTCTGCACGGTTGACAAGATATGAATTGATCTTGTTTGCTCTTCACATTCAAATTAAGAGGTGTTGTGTTCTTAATCCGGCTGAACTCCTACCTTTCCCGCAAGATACTACTTGCGGCGATGAAGAGTCACATGACTGCATAATACAGAACAAGAAACAAAGGGTAGAATTGATTTGAAAGACACTCCTTTGGATAATCCACAAGCAGAGCTTTTCTGTGATGGCTCCTGCTTCAAACTTCCGGATGGTACATCCACAACTGCTTATGCAATCACCACATTAAGCACGGTCGTGGAAACCAAGAGAATCACGCATAACTCTGCCAAGCCGCAGAGATTATAACATTGACCCGAGCTTGTGAACTTTCCGAAGGGCTTGCAGTAAATATATATACTGATACTCAGTTAGCAGTTATGAAATAAGCACATCGAAAGATTACAGATGACATAGGGAAAGGGAATGCTTTCGCTGATCAGATAGATAGACAAACTGCTACCGATCCCCTTATGGAGATGTATGTCTCAAGGGAAACTGTAAATGCTTATGCAATGGAGGAGGGTGTTGGGTCTGTATGGGATATCCAAGCCGATGCCACGTTAGAAGAATCCAAGAGGTGGGCTGAAGGCTTGGGGAAACTTGATGATGACAGGTGTTGGGTGGACATAGTTGAAGGGAAATGGCTACTCCCTGACCCATATATAATGATGATGGTCATGGCCCATGGTCCTACGCATGTATGCGCCCAGAAAATGACAAAAATGTTAGAGAAAGTTTGGGCAAATGACAAAATTTCAAAAATTGCCCAGCGCTACATCCAGGATTGCACGAATTGCCTACAACACAATGTGGGAAAGGGGACAGTAACTCCAAGGGTAAGTTTTGGGCCACGCTCTGTCCCCTTTGAAGTTATCCACTTTGACTTTATTGAAATGGAACGATGTGACAATAAAAAATATGTGCTGGTGGTCATCTGAGCTTTTAGTAAATGGGTTGAGGCTTTCCCCGTCAAAGATGCTATAGCCATGACTACTGCGAAAACCATGTTAAAGGAGTACTTCCCGCGGTTCGGGCTACCAAGAGTCATCTGGTCGGACAATGGTCCACATTTTGTCGCTGCTGTAATGCTGCAGATATGTGCGGCATTACAGATCGACAAACGGTTCCATTCGGCCAGACATGCTCAGAGCGCCGGACTAGTAGAAAGACACAACGGTATCACCAAGAACAAGCTTGCTAAGACGTGTGCCGGCACCAAACTAAAATGGCCGGACGCCTTACCGATCGTGTTATTATCCATGCGTACAACCCCTCAAACTAAGACTGGGCTCTCTCCATTTGAGGTGGTAATGGGGAGACCTGCCAATATCTGGAACCTTCCTAAATGCAATTTATTGAGAAATGTTGAAAATGTATTACTTTCAGATTATTGCAGCCAGTTGACTAAAAACCTGTATTTGATTTATCACCAGGTACGAGAAGCTTTACCTGTGCGATACGAGCGCCCGGGCCACAGTATACGGCCTGGAAGTTGGGTGCTCATGAAGGCATTTGAGCGCTCTTCCTGCCTTGCGCCTCGCTGGCGTTGCCCGTTCCAGGTCCTGTTGGTCACCCAAACAGCGGTGCGGGTCTCTGGAAGATAGAACTGGATCCATGTGTCCCATGTTAAGAAACTTCCTCACCCAGTGCCACACGTTACAGAAGAAACAGAACCCCTTGCTAATGCTACAACCAACGATCCCAAAGCAGTAAATAGCGCCGAGAGTGTGTCGGAGAGGCTTGGTGAAGCCGCCATTTTGTCTCCAAGCTCTCCAAATGTTTTGCATCCGGAAACTGCTGTTTCAAATTCGGCATCTTCACTTGTCTCTGATACGTTGCTTCCAACGGGAAGTGACGACACATTGTTTCCGGATCAAGCAGTACCGAGAAAGGTAAGGTACAATCTGCATGCAAGAAAATAGACTTACGGCATGGTTTTGCTGTGCATCTGATAGACATACGGCACGGTTCGGCTGTGCATTCGAAGAAGAAAAGGATCATTGAGGGCTTGTTTTAGCCCAAATTTGAGAAAAGGGATTCTGTTGGCTAGGGTTGTGGACGGCTGGAAGGTCGCCAGCAACGAACATTGGGGGTATCCGTGTGAAGACTACAATGCCTGCTACCGCTAGCGCTCGTATGGGACTTGTAAATGAGGGGGTGACCAACCGGGACAATGGACAATATGCCTGGGCCCCGAAAACATATTTCTGTGTTTTTATAATGATATTTGGGTTTATAATAGTCACTGTCTTAGGATTGTGGTACCTTGAGGAAATGCATCCTTTAGAATCCTTGTTGCCCACTGAAAATGTACCTGCTGTTCCTACTCCCTTGGTACATTTGCATACTCTGTCCCCTAGGGACTCTCAGCATAGACAAAGGTACCACAATAACACTCTACTACTTATCATGAATGCTACGCATGCCATTTTTAATAAGTCTAACTGTTGGGTCTGCTCACATCTACCGCAACACGGGGATAAGGGGCTAGGTTGGTATATTCATCCTTTACCTTTGACAACTGCTTGCTATGCTTCTCTTAGAGCACTGTTCTTTGGCCGTTGGAATGATAGCATCTCAGGGAACTTTGATGGCACCAATTTGAATAGTTTTAAGAAACGTGTTTTGACTCCCCTGGGATGCTCGCTTTTCGCAAACAGGAGTAAACCTAACGTTGCTTCTATTAGGCCTTCTGATAGATTGTATCGTCCTTTTCAATCTTTGATTTCCTTTAAGATGGCTCCGACAGGCAATAAGTATGCCATGCCTCCTTCTTACACTGTTAATCATAGCCCTGAGTCAGTTTCTTTTTGCATACAGAGGAATGGAACTCAGGGAAAGGGAGATTTTCTAGGTTGCGCCAACGTTGCAAATTTGACTGGGGAAAACAGACCTTTGTATGTAGGCGAACCTGTCTACTTTGTCTGTGGTAATGTAGCATTTCCAGGGTTGCCCAGGGATTGGCAGGGAACCTGTTACCTGGGGTGTTTATAGCTAGTACAAAAGAAGTTTCAAAGGCTCGTCCACGGCGGGACGAGAATGGTGACACCCCAGCACAAATCTTGGGAGATATAGCAAAATCAGTTGTGCCATTTTGGGGGCAGATAGCGAATTCCGAAGATATCAGAAGACTAGCAAGAGTACTGGAGAGAACATCAACCTGACCACGGACATACTCTATAATATGACATTAGAACAAAAGGTGATAAGACTAGTAGTACTTCAAAACCGGATGGCATTAGATGTCATTCTGGCTGAACGTGGTGGAGTGTGTAAATCAGTGGGGTCCGCGTGCTGTGTTTTCGTACTAGATTCCTCCCCAACCATCTTCAAGACAATACAGAATCTGCACGTCCTTAGTTCAGAAGTGCATGTTCCCGAGGGAAACTGGGATCTTAGCTTGGTTCTGGGACTTCTTGCAATCTTGGGGTTGGAAGGTACTTTCGGTCTTGCTGATTATTTTGGGAATCCTGTTGTTTCTTTGTTGCTGTATTCAGTGTCTACCTAGTATATGTTTGATGCTAGGGGAATGTTGCGCACAAGCGATAGGTACGATAGGACCTAAAGTGTATGCCCCAGATAAAACTTCCAAAGAATATGTGTAAAAAGAAATTTTAGCTAATGACCTAATGGCAATAGATATTTCCGACAGCGATTCAGGGTGCATGGACGATGATGCATGGAGTTATTTGCAAGGAGATCCAAAGTAGTTTTAGCACTTGGCATAGGCCAAAAGGAGGGTTTGTCAAATGAGAAATTATAGTGTGCCTCCTATTGCAATAAATATATGTATGTTGGCCTACGCCAAGCTGCTTATAAGTCGCTTGCGAAGAAATCCGTGTTGCAAGGTCCTGACCTTAGAATCAATGTAAGCCGCCATTTTAGGCCAATCCGCCATTTTAGGTTCGCTTTGTAAAGTCACCCTGCGAGTTAAAATGGTGGACGATGTCATTCCAAAATACAACATGGCCGTCTTGACCTCTGTATGTAGCTAATATGTAACTTGCCTGCATGCCACTTGTTGAGGTCGTGAACTGAGACCTTGTCCTTTGTTGACCTGTGTGTAAAGGATTACTCGTGCAATGAAAGTAATCCGCGAGCATATGTTAAGAACAATGTATTCAAATACTGAATGCAGAACACTTGTTTAACTACATTGTATTAATGTTTGAGAAGACCTGCATGGGAAATCCAAGAATACACAGTTGCCGTATAGGCTTGTTGATATATGTATTAAAAGCAAACCAGTTATATGCGGATGTGTGAGACTTGGCATGAACCCTAGATCGGTGATGTATTAGCGGAATATTAACCCGAAGTGCGGCTGGACATCGTGCTTACAAAGAGTATAAAAAACCAATGCATTCTAATGTACAGCGTCACTTACTGAACCACGTTGGAGTTTGTTGTGTTGCATTGAGGGCCGATAGCTATCTGATTGTGCTCTGTTCTTTGTAACTGGATTCAGTATAAAATAAAGTACTTTGTATGTTCCTTTGTAACCCGTGCTCAGTGTATTCGGTGTATTTCGTTTTGGGGTACTCAGCCTCTATATTTTGATTTTGTTTTCACAGAGGGCGACGTGGCCAGGTTGTACCACCGGGGCAGGATGTCCAGCAACTTGCTGGGACAGCCATACCAGCACCCGCAGCGCCTCAGGGAGATGCTGCTGCTGCAGTCATCCCCAGCGCACATCTGACCCCACAGGCAATGTCAACTGCTGACAGGGGCCACCAGGTGGGAGAAGCTGCAGGTGCCGCTGTGGCAAACACCACCCAGGCTCGGGGTCAGCCAGCACAGGCTGCCTTGCCACAGGCAGATTTTCAGGGCAGGAAGGCCAAGCCACGTGTGTCCAAGGTAACTGTGACCAAGGTACATGTTCCTGGGGCAGTTTTGACATCTGCTGCCCCAAGCAGCCAGGTGGTGGGAGCTGGATGGGCAGATGCAGCCGGCACCACAACGACAATGAGTCTGCCAGCCAGGACTGTGTCGGTCACAGCCCTTGGCACTGAGGCAGTTGTGCTGCTGTGTCCTGGCAATAGCACTCAGCAGCCAATCACACAATCCAGGCCTTCCGTTCCTACTCCCATTGGCCAGTCCACCATCGTCACTGCCCCAACTGACCAGAGCAGCATTTGCCCTTCAGGGTTCGCACAACAGGCCAAGAGGAGGAAGTGTGCTTCTGCGCATGAGGCTGGGACCCCAGACATGGCATCAGCCTCCGGCATGGCAAGGAAGAAGCCCTTCAATAAAGAGGAGCTGGACTTCCTTGTGGACTACGTGTCGGCACACAACCACGATATGCTGGTGGGCTCAGGTTGCCATTCTACGCCTGCCCAGCGTCAGGTCCACTGGCAGTTCATTGCGATGGTGTGAATGCAATGGGATATGAGAGGCGCACAGCTCAGGAATGCAACAAGCGTTGGACTGACCTCTGACGCTGTGCAAAACAAAAGCGGCCCTCTAATTACTCCCTGACTCTGGCGACTGGCAGTAGGCCTCCACCAGAGGAGGATGAATTCAATCCGCACCAGGAAATCGCTGCAGAGTTCATCGATCACAGACTTATCCAGGGAGTGGGAGAGATGCAGGATTATGACACAACGTCCGGTGAGTCTTGATGCGTGTGTGTCTAGCCCATGTGTGGTTTGCTTGTGTGATGTGTTGTGATTGACTGCAGTTCAGGCTATGTATTAATGAGTGACATGTGTAACACATGCAATGTTTTACTGATGCGTGTTTATCATCATGCAGTCTGCATGCAGGACATGTGCTGCACACGGGGGCAGTCCTCATCACCACACATGCACCCTACTTACATGCAAGTCACTCTGCAGCCTCTCCTGTCCATGTACAGGCTCACTGACATGTTTGCATATAGCCTGTGGTGTCGTTCCACCCAACACTCAGCCTATGTCGTCACATGACCGACAGCTATGTGAGGTCACCCTGCAAGCTGGCATGTTTCCTTGCCTCTCCAACACCCTGCAGCTCACTATCTCCATGGTACTGGCAGTTTCCGTGTTGGACTACTCCAATGGCCTGTTCCCCTTTCCTGTGTACATTCACACTTCCCTATCCAACCCTGCCATACATGTGCTGAGGGATATGTCCTTTGTCCTTGATGCAGGGTGTCTCACTTGGACCATGCAGATGGCACAGGCTTAGAGTGCACATGAGTGTTCATTCATGGACCATTGCATTCCCTGCAAGCTCCTATGGGTCCGTGGCAGGCTACCCATTGTACCACATCTCCAGTATTTCATCTGTCTCGTGATATTTGGTCATTCATATCATGCTCCCTCAGGGTCACTTCATCATCATGCACATGTTTATGGTGTCCTTGACTGTGTCAAGCACAGACCTCCCTCTGTTACAGCCACCCTGCCTCCAGGTGACTGGTGTTGTGGCTTCTGCCTGCATAGATGTACTTGTGCTGGTTACTCATGTGTCCTGCTTTCTGTCCCCCTCAGTCTCAGTTGACTCTAATTATACAGCAAACCTGCAAACACTGTCTGCGGCTTCCCTGTACTGTGGTCAGCCATTCAGAGCCATGCACTGGCTCCCTGCGATTCCCCGGAAGGGTGTGGGGGTTGCGGTGTATCCCTACAACCCAGTGCCAACACTTTGCGCATGATGACTGCACTTGCCCTTACAGTGCCGTCATGTCACAAGATGAACATTTCTGGTTCTGTTGATAGTTGAGGACGTACACATGTGCTGCACTGGACCTACGCACTTCTGAGCCATGTTTCACCCTATTCACTTGTGTGTTGTAAAAGTGACCTGGAATGTATGTATCCATTTGCCTCCCTTCACTGTATTTCAAGGCACTTGCGTTGTTGCATCCTGTGACACGTGTGCTTTCATTGATATTGATGTTATTGTAGTGCATGTTGACATGCATTTTGCATGTGTCATGGGCACTTCTATTTGACTTACTGCTCTGGCAATTTGGGATTTGTGCCATGGCTATGCTACGTGCCATCTCCTTGTTGACATCTGAAATTTATCGGAAAGATATAGGCCTGCCAGAAGGTTGTGTGTGATTGTCCCACTCACCTGTGTCTCTGCAGGAGCGATGGATGAGCCTCCCTTGACTCTGAGTCTTCACTTCCCCTGTTTCACCTGGAGGAATACCTGTCAAATACAAGGTGTACACTCAGATCTGAATTCACCCGATTCCCCTGGGCCCTTCCCTTCTCTCTTTATTTTGTGCTCTGATATCCCCCTATGGGCTTACCTTGATCTTTAGTAGGGTGTGCACTCCATTCTGCATTTGCAGGGGCGCGATTCACTCATGTGATTGGTGCCAATGTCTGTAGGCTGAGTTCAGATGCCAAATGCTGTTTTATGCCTTCACAGCGAGGCCGAGAGTTGAAGGTGCCAGTTTCTTCACTGACTAGAAAGTCCTTCCCGCAAGTGAACGTTGCGCGGAGAATGTTGAGTGTGCAAAATTGTCTGTATTGTCTTTGTTTGCCGGTATTTTTGTGGGTGAGTAGCGCTGCGTGTAGAAGCTAGCTGCTGGTTGGTTTGCGCAGCGCCTTCAATTCGAGCGCGCCTGGTAATGTCTCTCCCTTTCCGTTGCAGAATAAATTATGTGGTGTAGCCGCCTCGAGTCCGGGTTCAGCGCTACTGGAGACTTGGTGGTTAAGTAAGTTTGCCCGGAGGCTTTTGGTAAGTATGCAGCGCGTAGAGAGAGAGAGAGAACGCAGTGAAATAAGTGTCCGCGTTATTGGAGCGAGTGAAATGAATAATGTCTCTTCTTTCTTACAGGGGTTTGTGCGCTCGTGCAACTAACCTGGATTCCAGCGTCGATGGGAAGATGCGGTGAGTATGGGCAGCATTACTGATGTGCGCGTGTTAACGCTGTTCTTCTTTGTTCTTACAGGTGCCGGTGTAGAAGTCCCCTCTTGACTGGAGATAGCTGCAGCGTGGAGTAAGAACCAGGTAAGCTGAAGCTGAATGATCCAGAGCGGGTAAGCAGAAGTAGGATTATCCGGAGCAGGTAAGCAGAAGCAGGTTGATCCGGAGCAGGTAAGCAGATGCTGGCTGATCCAGAGCACGGCAAGTGTGTTGCTGATACAGCTCACAGTAAGCAACACGAAGCACTGGTAGAATCTTGGGTGTGGTTATATAGCCAGCCACACCCAAACACTAGAGAGCTCATGAGTTATCATGCACTTCCTGTTTGGCAACAGGAAGTGGTAACCAGGAGGTTACTACAAACGCTAGGAAGGAATGAAAGGAGGCCTCTGCCAGGCCTGCCAAGCCTCCGCCCAGTTTGCCCCAACTACCTGCCTGATACCCATGACAGTCTTCCCCCTCAACACCCCTCCCAATGGTATGTATGAGGGCTTTGGTTTCTCAGAATGGTCCCGATGGAATTTCTGCACCAATAGGGGGGCATACACGTGCGTGCTGGGTTCCCATGATCTTTCCTGGGGTCTGTACCCCTTCCAGTCAATCAAATAATACAGGGTCTCTCGTACTTGTTTGGAATCTAATATGTTCTTTACTTTATATTCTGGTGCTTCTTCACCCACTTGTATAGGTGCGTAAGGTGTGGAAGTTCGGGTTCCTGGGTGTGCTGGTTTTAATAGTGACACGTGAAATACGGGATGTATACGCATATGTTGCGGTAACGCCAGTCTCTTGGCTGCTGGATTATTTACTTTTTCCATTGTATACGGGCCGATGTATCTAGGCTGAAATTTCTTGGGACCCTTTAAAGCAATGTGTCTAGTTGCCAGCCAGACCAAGCCTCCCACTTGATAATCTGGGGCTTTTCGTCGATGGCAATCAGAGTTTCTTTTCTGTGTTTCTTTGGCTTGCTGTAAGTTCCTGCTGGCTTCTCTGGCTGCTTTCATGATGCTGGCATGTAGATTCTTTACTGCTGGCATTTCAATCTTTTCTGGCGGATTGTAGACCGACGTTCTGGGGTTTCGATCATATATAGTAAAGAAGGGTTTTGCTTGGGTTGATGAATGTGTTGAGTTGTTGTAGGCATACTCTGCCATCCATAGAATTTCTGTCCAGCGTTGGCTTGTTTGGTGTAATAGACAGCGCAAATACTGTTCCATGGTCTGGTTTGTGCGCTCGGTTTGGCCATCCATTTGAGGGTGGTGACAAGAAGACAAACGGACTTCTACTCTTGCCAGGGCACAACATTTTTTCCAAAAACGAGATACAAATTGGCTGCCTCTGTCGGAAACGATTATGGTAGGGAATCCATGTAACTTGACGATTTAGTCTACAAAAACCTGCGCCAGGGAATCCCCTTTAGTGCTATGAAATGGGCCATTTTGGAAAAGTGGTCCACTACTACGAGGATGGTATTATAACCTCAATTAGGAGGTAGATCAGTGACGAAGTCCATTGATACTGTGTGCCAGGGCGCTGGCGGAATGGTGATTGGCTGAAGGAGGCCGTGTGCACACACCTCACAGGTGCCTATATAGGTGGTAATATCTTCTCGCCAAGTTGGCCACCAATAAGATTTGCTTACTTTCTTCATGGTTTTGGTTATACCAGGATGGGCTTCTAACAGTGAGTCGTGGTAGTCTGATATGATTGCTTGTTGCAGATCCTTTAGTTGGAACATAGATGCGTTTTTGGTAGTATGGTAGTTTGTCTTGAATGGTGAACTGATCTCCCTTTGTGTCCCAAGCCAGTAGGTCTTCTTCAGACATATTTTCTTTGATTGTTTCCTGCAGCGTATTTAACAGATATGGGCCGATGCAGAGGACGAGAATTTTATGGCTGGGTATGATCTCCACAGGGTTAGGGGCATTGTAGACTTCCTCTCCTGAGCCAATGTGGGATAACGCATCAGCTTTCCCGTTCTTAACTCTGGGGCGGTAGGTGATTCCAAAGCCGTATTCCATTAAGGATAGGGCCCAACAGAGCTGCCTAGAAGACTGAGCTTTTGCTGAGCGTAAGTATTGCAAGTTCCGATGATCTGTTATTATTGTGATGGTGTGTTTTGCTCCTAGTAAGTAATGTCACCATTCACACCGTGCGCTTTTGATTGCTAGGAGTTCTTTCTCAGAAATTGCATAGTTTAATTCTGCTGGGGGAAATTTCCTTGACCAAAAGACAATGGGGTGAAGGCATCCGGTTTCAGGATTTTGTTGAGACAATACAGCCTCCATGGCAATGCTTGAAGCGTCTGTTTCCACGATGTACAGTAAATCGGGCTGTGGGTGTTGCAGAATTGGGGCTGAGGTGAATTTTTCCTTGAGAGCTTGGAAAGCTTCTTCTGCCACTGGTGTCCATTCAAACTTTCGGTGTTTGCGCAGCAAGGACGTTATTGGATGTACAATATGTGAGAATCCTGGTATGAAGCGTCGATAAAAGTTTGCAGACCCTAGGAAACTCTGCACGCCCTTTACGGACGTGGCTGAGGACCAAGTGAGGATTGCCTCCACTTTTCCATTGTCCATCTTGATCCCCTGCGGTGTCAGTACATATCCCAGAAACTCCACCTTGGCGAAGTGGAAGAAGCATTTTTCTAGCTTTGCGTACAGTTGGTTTTCACACAGTTTGCGGAGTACAGCTCGCACGTGGGTTACGTGCTCTTGGGGAGTGGTGGAGTAGATCAGAATGTCATCGATGTAGATGACTGCGCAGACATCGTGGAGTTCCCGTAACACATCATTCATAAAATGCTGGAACACAGCCGGGGCATTGCAAAGCCCAAAGGACATAACCTGGTATTCATACAAGCCATAGCGGGTACGGAACGCAGCCTTCCACTCGTCCCCTTTCTTCATGCATACCAGGTGATAAGCGCCGCGTAAGTCTAGCTTGGTGAATATCTTCGCTTGTCTGACCTGGTCTATGAGTACTGGTATCAGAGGTAACGAGTACTTATTTTTTATGGTGACTTGATTTAGGGCCCGGTAATCAATACACGTTCTTAAATCCCCCTCTTTCTTTGGTACAAAGAAGAGTGGGGAGGTGGCTGGTGACTTACATGGTCTAATGAAGCCATTGGCCAGGTATTGATCCAAGTAGGTCCATAGGTGAGTGTTTTCTTCCTCGGTTAATGCATAAATGCGGCTGCACAGTACTTGTGCCCCTGGTTGCAGGTCGATCTGGCAGTCGTAAACTCAATGTGGTGGTAGTGTATTAGCTTGCTCCTTCGCGAACACATCCTGGGACTCCTGGTATTCCTCTGGTAAAGTGCCCACCAAGCCTAAACCTGCTATCTGTTCCTGTGAAGCTAACAGTGGGCTTCCTTTGATCCCTTTGATGTAACAAGAGGCGCATTCCGTGGAAAAGATTAAGGTTCGAGCTTGCCAATCTATCTTTGGGCTGTGCGTCTCTAGCCACGGTATCCCAAGAATCAGCTGGAATTGGAGTGCAGCGATAAGGTATAATCTAATAATTTCTCTGTGGCCATCTTGGCAGATTAAGGTGATGGTGGAAGTACACTGTGTTACTGGTCCCAAAAGGAGTTGTGTGCCATCCACAGCTGTCACGCTTTCTGCGGTGTCCTTACGGTAGAAGGCTAATCCCAAGGTCTTTGCAGTGTTTATGTCCAGGTAGTTCCCAATAGCCCCACTGTCTATGAAAGCCTTGAGGGCATGCAGTCGGGTGGGCTATGAAGGGTCTACCAAAACCACAGGAATACTGAAATGTGAGATCTGAGTGCTCTGTTCCTGGCTCGACAGACCGACCTCTACATCTGCCGGGCGTTGGAGTTTTACGCTACCGCACCTGTGTCTTCCCCTTTGTTATCTAGTACCTCCATTGTCTTCCGTGGGGGTTTAATCGTGCAGTTCCGGAGGAAGTGACCAGATTGGCCGCAATATAAGCAACGTTTTTCCTGATGCCTGCGTTCTCTCTCCGCCTTGGTGAGTGGTCCCCTGAGAACACCCAATTGCATGGGCTCTGATTGTATTTCTGAGGCCTCTCGAAGGGACGCTTCCTTTGGTCGGACATAAACTGGACTATGCTCTGATCTGGTTCAGTCGGCCTTGCGATCCTGTAACCAGTGGTCTTGTTGCATAGTTAGGTTGATGTATTCACTGCAATCTTCGGGAGGATTAACTACTTGCGCCAAGACATCTTTTAATTCTCCTCTCAGTCCTCGATAAAATAATTGTCATGGTGCATGCTCCAAAACACTTGGAGCTGGCAGGCCTTTCCCAGTCGCTGACACCCATCAGGGCTTATAAAGCCCCAAAGGGTAGTCCAAGGACTTCCTGGACTCAGTCCTGGCGCCGTTGGCGCCAGGCTCATAATTTTCCATCTGGTAATGCACTACATGGGACTACATACAGCCCAGTCAAAGGGAGCTGAATCATCTGGCTTATCCTAGGTGTGGCTGTGGGACTGCTTTACCTGTGATTGCAGAATGAGGCTGGAGGGACTATTTTATTGGAACTACTTACAAGGCTATTTAAACCACACCCTACCGACAGAACACGCTTTGCTTTATTCTGCACTCCTGCAGCGTAACGCTCACCGTGTCTGCTTAGCGCCAGTCCCTGAACGCCAGCAGCCACGCCCGTTCTGGAACTTCCATCCATCGGAACCTGAGAACAGAAGAAGAGAAGAAAGAAACAGGAATTACCTGAAGAATTCCATCCGAGCGGCCGCTCCTTCAGTTGCTCTTCACTTCGCCGCACCTGCAGAAAAGAAAGCATCTGCAAGAACAGCTGATACTCACCCAGAGATCGCTTCCCTTGGGATTCCTCTGCAGCGGTTCCTCCGATCGCCGCTCCGGAGCCACGCTGCACCTGTTTGCAGGAAAGAAAAGAACACAGCAGGTTAGTCACGCATGGAAAGAAACCATTATAGAGACATTCAGCGCCACTCATGAACGCTATACTCACCCGCATAGAATCTGCTCAGCGTTGAAGGACGAGTCAAATCTTCATTAAAAAACTGCTCAAGACCGCACCTGAAAGGTGAATACAAGGTTAGAACTTGGGTAATAAACACATTTAAGCAACTATTCAAAGGATCTATTGGTATAGAGAGTTACCTGCTGAGTCAAGCAATTCAAGACTCCGCTACACCCCCACAGGATCAGTGAAGGAACTTGATCAAGGGAGAGACTGTCATATTGCGCCCCTGCAAGACATCGCAAGACGGAGAGTCCACCACTAAACAAACCAAGGCAAAAGCATTCGGGGAAGTGACAGGGAAGGAGAAGTTACGTGCAAGTCTCTCCATCCGGCCGTGTAACGCCAGGGCAGACATCATTCCTGCATCTTCGAGCGACGCCCCCGAGGAGACCAGGTGAGCGTGACAATAACGTTATTTGTTTCTCCTCTGGCCAACCTAATTCGGCTATTAAGCGATTGAATGTGGCCACATATGAGATTAGATCCTGACCACCCTGTCGCAGAGAGAGTAGCTCATCATCCAGGGCCTGACCTCGAGTCCGATGGGCAAATAGTTTTTCCAGTTCATGCTGAAAACCTGGGTCATTTCTCAGTAAAGGGTCGTCCATAAGCACTAACGGGACAGACCAGTCCGCCACGTGCCCTCCTAAATAGGAGAGGACAAAAGCTACTTTAGCTTGGTCGTTCAGAAAGGTGTCTGGTTTTCATATGAAATGTAGCCGGCATTGATTCATGAACGCTCCAAATTTCTTGGGATCCCCAGAGAAGCGTTCCGGGGGTGTTAAGGGGATGTTGCCTGTAAGCGATACCTGAACGGGTGTGGCTACAGGTGCCACGGTAGGCGCCCCTGTGGAACTCCACCTGGTAGGGGTGCTAGACCAGCTTGGGTCTGTAGGAGCTGTCTTGCCAAATCGTCTGTTTTGTCCCTGTTGACTACAAGTTTGCGCCTTAAGGCATTTGTCTCTGAGCCGGCTGCATGCACCTCGGCCCGTAGTTCACCTAACAATAGGGAAAGCTGGTCTACCTCAGAGGTTTCCATCGCTCGGCAGAGGTATTGAGGATGGCTTCGTGTTCTGTCACACTCACCTGTGTCTCTGCAGGAGCGATGGATGAGCCTCCCTTGACCCCGAGTCTTCACTTCCCTTGTTTCACCTGGAGGAAAACCTGTCAAATACAAGGTGTACACTCAGACCTGAATTCACCTGATTCCCCTGGGCCCTTCCCTTCTCTTTACTGTGTGTTGTGATGTCCCCCAATGGGCTTACCTTGATCTTTAGTAGGGTGTGCACTCCATCCTGCATTTGCAGGGGCGCGATTCACTCATGTGATTGGTGCCAATGTCTGTAGGCTGAGTTCAGATGCTAAATGCTGTTTTATGCCTTCACAGCGAGGCCGAGAGTTCAAGGCACCAGTTTCTTCACTGGCTAGAAAGTCCTTCGCACAAGTGAACGTTGCACAGAGAATGTTGAGTGTCCAAAATTGTCCGTATTGTCTTTGTTTGCCAGTATTTTTGTGGGTGAGTAGAGCTGCGTGTAGAAGCTAGCTGCTGGTAGGTTTGCGCGGCGCCTTCAATTCGAGCGCGCCTGGTAATGTCTCTCCCTTTCCCTTGCAGGAGAAATTATGTAGTATTAGCGCCTCGAGTCTGGGTTCAGCGCTAGTGGAGACTTGGTGGTTAGGTAAGTTTGCACAGAGGCTTATGATAAGTATGCACCGCGTAGAGAGAGAGAGTGCAGTGAAATAAGTGTCCGCGTTATTGGAGCCAGCGCAATGAATAATGTCTTTTCTTTCTTACAGGGGTTTGTGTGCTTGTGCAACTAACCTGGATTCCAGCGTCACAGGAAGATTCGTTGAGTATGCGCAGCGTTACTGATGTGTGCGTGTTAACGCTGTTCTTCTTTGTTCTTACAGGTGCCAGTGAAGAAGTCCCTTCTTGACTGGAGATAGCTGCAGCGTGTAGTAAGAACCAGGTAAGCTGAAGCTGAATGATCAAGAGTGGGTAAACAGAAGTAGGATGATCCGGAGCAGGTAAGCAGAAGCAGGATGATCCAGAGCAGGTAAGCAGAAACAGGATGATCCGGAGCAGGTAAGCAGAAACAGGATGATCCAGAGCACGGCAAGTGTGTTGCAGATACAGCTCTCAGTAAGCAACACGAAGCACTGGACGAATCGTGGGTGTGGCTTATATAGCCAGCCACACCCAAACACTAGAGAGCTCATGAGTTATCATCCACTTCCTGTTTGGCAACAGGAAGTGGTAACCAGGAAGTTACTACAAACACTAGGAAGGAATGAAAGGAGGGATTTGTTATGGGATCTTTGTGTGCCTATGCCAGGCCTGCCAAGCCTCCACCCAGCTTGCCCCAACTACCTGCCTGATACCTATGACAGTGATGCAGTTGATATGCAACATGCAGTACATGTGTGGGTTACGCATTTGACACGCATCCATGTCTACTTTCAGGGTCCCCTTCCATTTCATTCCCACTGCATGCATGCCAGAGTTTGTGTCGTGTGTGATATGGCTGCCTCATGTGTTGGCCCTCAATATTGTGTTGTATATGTGTGTGGTATGTGCTGCTGACATGTGTACTCATGTTTATTTTATCTTTTTCACAGGTGATGATGCACCAGAAGCAGTGGAGAAGGAGATGGCAGTCAGGGTGGATGGTTCAGGTCACCAACCATGCACCAGTGGTGGTCGTGGGTTGCTAGGTCACGAACATCCCCTGGTGCTCTAGGCCATCTTGTCCAGGCCTGCCTCTGGGTAAGGCTCTGAGGATCTCTCTGACTCTGATGTGGAATCGGATGCTCATGAATCCATGCCGTCGACGGTGGGTGATTCTGCTATGGATTCTGTTCTGTCCGCCACACCTGCAGTGAGGGTAGACCCCTCAAGGGGCCGGTCAGTGTTGGTATGTCGACCTGTGGTGGTTACGGGTGCAGAGTCACACTCCACACCATTTTCTCCTGTTCCTGGGGCAGCAGATCGACAGAGGAATGCTGTCCTGCAGCCGCACGCTCTGTCGGCACAGCAAAGTCCACGTCTCCTTGGGACCCGCAGGCGTAGTGCCCAGCAATGCGGTGGCCGTGCGCCACAGGGGAACACTGGGTGGGAGCAATCCATGTATGCCATTGCACAGCCACAGGGAGGAGCAATTGAGGTGTTGGCTCAAGGTATGGAACGTGTAGCTGATTCCATTCTCCCCCCTGATAGGAGGGTGGAGCTCCAGCAGCAGGCAATGCAGTCCATGTGCCGCTCACTCAGGCTGGGCACGGCGGCGTCCAACAGGGCCCGCCGGGCTGAACTGGTGGCTCTGCGCTCAGCTATTGCTGCTGATGCACAGGCCAACAGGGAAGCCCTGAGGAAAGATTACTCCTCCCTCAGAAGTACTCTGGGTGCTCTCATCATGGCCCACGATACACGGGCAGACCAGAGGATGGTGCAGCTTGAACGCACACTCTCGGCTGAGCTCCATGCAAGCCGGGAGGAGGTCCGTCTGGCACATGAGGCCTCCCTGGCAGAACACTGTGTAACACGTGCGTCCTTGCTGGAGGAACTCCATGTTACACGTGAGGTGGTGCATGGGGACCTCCGTGCCATATTCATACAGGACCAGGCTCACCAGGCCCGCATGCTTGCTGCCGAGGAGGGGCTTGCTGGGGCTATGCGTGGTCAGGCACCTGTGCCACACGCACCTCCTGATGTACAACCAGGGGGGGACGACGACCTATCTCCCACTCAGGTCATGCCTTGAAGACCATGAGTCCATGGCGGAATTTTATTTTGTCTCAATAACGACACGTGTGGGTGTTCAGGTGCACTCTGCACCCCAGACCCTCCCCCGAGTCCACTATGGCCATTTTAATTTTTTGTCTATTGTGCATTTATGCTGCAGTGTGGTGCTATGTGGCATCCGATGGTATCCACTGTGTGTTCCGGCTGGGCCCATACAGGCTTGTCTTGTGTTTGTGGCTTGGGGTCCGGACACATACGCCACTCCTGCTTCCCCATTCAATGGGCTTGCAAGGATGGCGAGAAAAGATGCCTCCGGAGCGTGAAGGGTGGGTGACCTAGGGTTGAGGGAGGTTTAGGTGACATGCCAGCATTTGGATGTGCTATTTTGCATGGGGGGTTTGGAATCTGTGGCTTGCATGTGTGCTTTTTGGTCACACAGCATTGTGTTTGTTTAAGTGGATACATCTCCCAACATATGAATCCTCCCGTCCCCTGCACACTGCCTTGTGTTGGAAAAACCCAACTACTACAGGCTATAAAGAAAATCTCAAAGGGTTAGAACATTAATAATTTCCACACAGAGAAAGGGCCTCATTATGAGTCAGGCGTTAAGGGGTTAACGGCGCCGTAAACGGCGCCGACCCTTAACGCCTGATTCCGAGGTCCCTTTGCGCCATGGTGAGTTTAACGCCTGCTTTTTGCAGGCGTTAAAATCCATGGCGCTAAGGGACCATGGTGCTAATTACGCCACCGTAATTTACGGTGGCGTAATTAGCGCCTTCCCCACTCCCATTATGCCCTATGGGGCAAAAATGGGAATGGGGAAGGGTAAATGGGAAATGGGGATTTACCACCCCACTCACCTTGGAATGGGGCGGTAAATCCACCATCCACCATGGTGTAAACATAGTTTACACCATGGTGGTAAGGGTACGACCCAGGCGGTAACTTACCGCCTGGGTCGTAGTGAGGCCCAAAGTCTTGTAAAACAAAAATGAATAGATATATTTTCATGCAATATCTTAATCAGAACCAATTCAGGATTCAGTTTACTGGCCAAATTGATGCCACAGAAATTATGTTTTTGGATCTTAGAATCTATGTAACTAATGAAACCCTATAAACCTGCACATTTCCTAATGACTCTATTCTGCATGCTAGTAGCAGTCATAGAAGAAACGTGATTAATAACATACCACGTGGAGAGTTTCTAAGAGCAAGGAGGAACTGTAGTGAAGATGTGCAATTTGAAGCAGAATGTAAGTCTATAGAAGCCAGATTCCAAGAGAGAGGTTACATGAATGCTACCATTCATAACGCATTAAGGAATGCGAAAACAATAACGCAACCCTCTCTCCTCACACAGACTACGGGAGAACCAGTAAAATGTACCATGGATTTCCACAATATGTCAATTTCATCACTAAATTCTCTAGTGATTCCAAATTCATTTATTTTGCGCAGATAGTGAGGCACTCCTCACTCTTAGTCCATGCTTTCTTAGAAGGGGTACCGAGAAATTACCCTTCCACGCCCCACTATTGCAGCAAACCTTACTCTTCACTCTCAGTCCATGTTACAGGGAAGGGAAGGTGATAGCTCGTCTCACCATCCAGTGTTGCACGCCCACTCCCTAAAGACCCCTCACCCAGGTGATCCTCCCGCACTCGTCCAACCCCAGGAACTGGATCCAAAAGCGATGGCCGTCTCCTGGCCACCTAGATGACAAATCCATGGGGACTAGTGGGTGAGATACCTTCTGGTTTCTCACAGCGTCAAGGCAAGTGCTGGGAGTGGGAGTCTGAAAGCAATTGGGGGTGTGAGGCCAGGACCCAGGAGAACACATAAGGGCCTTTGTCACCAATCCTGGTGTTAGGGAGAATTCTCAAGAATGTGCTAATTTCCCTTACCTTTTGAGACCCCCAGCAACTTTGCTGGATCTCTAGGATTTGATTTTTCTAATTCTAGGATTTGATTTTTCTACCTGGGAAGGGAAGAGTGTGAGCCTTTTTCCCACTCTTCCATGTATTTTGATGTGTGTTTTACTTTTGTGTTCTTTGGTTATGGAGTTTTAAAACAACTCTATAGGCATCATCTTTTTCTGGGTGTCACACAGCACCTTCAGTGCAGTGGCACAGGGATGTCTTTCAGACTTCTCAAGGTTTAAATACCTTCTCTGGGACTGACTACTGTCTCCCAGAGCATGTAAAGTTAAATTGACTTTACTAGTCTCTTTAAATGTACAGACCCAGCACACACTATCTTCCTATAGAGTGCTAGAGGGGTTTCCTAGCATCCCTTGAGTCAAAACACTCATGTAACAGTCAAATGTTACCCTTTCCTACTTAAAATGGCTAGTGGCAGTGGTCTAGATCAAACTACCATGATTTTTCCCGACCGCGAACAACGGTAGCTAAAAATCGGGTCAGCCATGTTTTTCAATATGGCGCCCAAGACCTATCTGGTTTGGCCCCTTTGTTCGTTGGCCTTTGTAAGTTATTTTCCTTAGCAAACCTTAGCGCACCTTTTCCGCTCGTAGCCTAGGAATTACCACTTGGATTTTAAAATATCTTCTTCTAGACGTCCCTGGGCGTAGGATTTATGGGCTTAATCTATGACGCTCCTTGTCCTTCACTACTTGACGCTCTTCGTCATTAACTAAATACCCCACCAACCCTCTGTTACTTTCTTCCATTATCACTTTCCCCACTTAATATGCATACATTGTTTTTGCCACCTTTCACATTCTACTCAACAATCGCTTTTCAGCTCCTGGCCCTCGGGATCGCCTCCTCAACGGACCACCGTATCCTTCGGTCTGCTCAGCTGCCTGTAGAAACCGGGAGGGGAATTCCGTGAAAGAGGGACCCCTCCCACCTGTCTCGATGGGCCTTGCAAGAACTCGTTGGGCCGCTATCCACAGGAAGCCTCACGGTCCTCCAACTAAATGGCAGAGAACGTGAGATATTCCGAGACCCTTAAAAGCCTACTGGGTCGCTCTCAGATCTGGGACAATGACAAAGCAACTGAAGCCTCCTAGGAGCTCCGACATCTCTGCCCTATTGCTCTCGACAGACAAAGGGAAAAAGTCTGACCCTCAGAAGCTCACACCTCAAAAGTCCCCAAAAGTAAGGGGGGAACTTGCCACCAAAGAGGACCTTCAGTCCTTTATGCTAGACATTAAGGCAGAATTCAGATCCTGCATGTCAGAGCTCACCATCAAGTTGGAGCCGACAGACCAGAGGGTCAGTGAAGCCGAACAAAGACTAGGAGAAGTCGAAGACATGACCCAAGGACTCTCCACAACGCTGGGGGACATACAACGCTCAATCCAGACCCTGCTTGACAGAACCGAGGTCCTTGAATATAAACAGGAGGACCTTGAAAACAGAATCTTTCGCAACAACTTGCGGATCCGCTGGTTCCCCTCTTCGGTGCCGGACAAGGACCTAGCCGAATACATAGGCAAATTTTTCCAATCACTGCTCTCGCATGTGGATAAGGCCGAACTCATCCTTGACTGCACACACAGGCTGCGCCCGAGACGGGGGGGTGGACTCGGACCCCCCCCTGATGTAATAACAAGGGTTCACTTCTATACCACAAGGAAGCCATCTTAGCGATAGGGCGCTCTCGGGACGAGCTAACTTTTCTGGGCACCCGCTCCAAATCTATCAAGACCTCTCCCTCCTAACTCTCCAGAAGAGAAGAGCCCTGCGACCGCTGACGCTCTTTCTCCAAGACCACCAAGTCCGGTACAGATGGCTATACCCAACAGCACTACAGTTTTCCTACCACGGGGCCCTACGCAGGATCAGCCATTTGGAAGACGCTGCAACAATCCTGTGTCCTGATTCGCCCGAAGCCACGAGGAGGCCCTCTTCTGACCACCCATCGGAGGAACTGCAGATGTCTCCCCCAAGCCGAGACTCCCGGCCTGGTCGAGAGTACAGAGGCACCGAAACGTGAAGTAATCCGCCACAACCTGATCACAGCTTAGTGCTAAGTCTGACGTTGGAACTTGGCACAACATGTGCAATGCTACGGGCCGCGTGCTGTCCATGCCCTCCTTCATGGCGTATACCACCAGATTCCCCTTGGAGGCGAACACAAACTTTGCTCTTTGTCCTAGCCCTATTGGCTAGCTGGACAATTTTGGCCCAGTTGGCCATGGGTTACGCCGAACCAAAGGTATCGGCTTCCCAAATCCTCATAATTTCAGCCTCCCGTTGGAGGTGGTTAAAATCCCAGTCACATGATGACCACAGCTTGACTAAGCCTCCAGACGATGCCTGACCTCCACTCTGCTCAAGCCCCGCTCAGAGAAGTCACGGAAGCTCAAGAGGTGCTTCCAACACATCGAAAATTGATATTTGCTACACTGAGGGCCTCATTACACGGTATGCGGTAACCTTGGCGCTATTAGCGCCATGGTTGCTGTCGGTATTTTACCGTGTCCGCCTTGGTGAATGGCGGAATTACCGCCCTACTCCAAGGTGAGTGGGGGCAGTAATTCCCCATTCACCAAGGCACTTCCCCATTCCCATTTTTGCCCCCATAGGGCTCAATGGGAATGGGGAAGGAGCTAATTACAGTACCGCAAATTGTGGTACCGTAATTAGCACCAAGGTCCCTTTGCGGGCCCGTTCCTTAACGACTGGTAAAACCAGCCGTTGAGGTTGGGTCCCGCAAAGGGACCTCGTAGTAAGGCGGTAAGGGTTTACTGGTACCGGTGCCCTTACCGGTACCGGTAAACCCTTACCGTATTCCGTGTAATGAGGCCCTGAATGTCAGAGGTCTGAACTCCCCCCTCGAGGAAATCCATATTGTAGCGCCCGCAAAACGATAGATCCTCAGCGGTGTTCCTACAAGATACCCACCTGGCTCTGCCAGATTTCTCTCGTCTTCGCAGCAGATCCTTCCCACTACAATTTCTAGCCTCCAATGGCACTAAGAAAGGGGGCACAGCCATACTTTACGCAAAGGATCTCAGACCGCAAATTCTGGACACCCTGCGCTGCCCCAAGGGCCGCTTTGTTGCGGTCAAATGCCTGCTTTACGGGCAACTCTACTCCCTCATTTCGAGCTATGCTCAAAATGATGAAGGGTCCCTCCTCCCATTCCTCGAGGGACAAACAATCATTGGAGGAGATTTCAATCGAGTCCCTGACCCGCTTAAGGACAAATCGCATACCCCAGCCTGCAAAGACTTTAATCTGGCAACAACCCTCCTCCACTTGTTCAGGGCTCTTGACGTGGTGGACACATGGAGAGTGCTTTACCCCGACGAAAGAGACTACTCCTTTTACTTATTCGTCCACAGGAACCATTCTCAAATCAACCTCCTCCTAACCTCCCCCCAGGTTTTGGCATTCACAGACAATGTCACCATTGGCCCCAGGATTCTTTCTGACCATGCCCCAGTCGTCCTGATGCTCCGGGCCCGTGACCCTGACCCTCCCCTCAGACACTGATGGAGCCTATATGACCCTATTCTCAACGATCTCTCAGTGAGGGACTCCATGGCAAGGATGATCAGGGACTTCTTCAGGGAAAACTGAAACGAGGACACATCCCCAGCTAATACCTGGGATGGGATGAAAGCAGTGGTCCGGGGAGCACTAATCGCTCAGGGAGCTGCCTTTCACAGACGCAGGCGACAGTCCCGCCTAGGCTTGGAAGGCGAGGTCCGTGAGGCAGAGGCTCTCTGCAAGCACAAAAACCGGTCCCCGAGAACCCACCGAGCCCTACAAGCTGCGCGAAAGAGACTGGAAGCGCTATACGCTGATGAAACTACCCAGCTGCTGGCTAAAACCAGACAAGGATATTATGCTAGAGGAAACAAGGCAAACAAACTCTTGGTAGATATGCTTGGTAAGGCAAAGAAGCGGAACACTATCTTAGGCCTGTGCGACCCCCAGGGCAGAGTGCAATTCGCAGACCAGGATAAGCTACAGCTAGCAGCCGCCCACCAATCGGACACCATGTCAGCATCTCCAAGGTCGCCCACGGAACAACAGGACTACCTACAAGGCGCCACTTTGCCTCGTCTTAAGGACGTGATGAAAGAGAGCCTCAATGCTCCCATTACAGGTGAGGCAATTGACACAGACAAAGCCTCAAACCCAGAGCCCCTAGACCAGACAGATTCACAACACATCTTTACAAAGTCTTCGCCTCCAACTTTTATCGTCGCTCACAACCCTATTCAATGCCTTTGCCTGCTAGGGATTTATCACCCCTTCGATGCAAGAGTCAATCAGGGTCCGTATCCTCAAACCAGGGAAAGACTCCAGAGATAACACCTTGTATAGACCCATTTCACTACTAAACCTTGACGCCAACATATACTCAAAAGTCCTGGCAAATCGCTTAGCGGGTGTCCTTCCCGATATCATAGACCCAGACCAGACAGGGTTCATTATGCACAGGTCGACTGGGGACAACATTCGTAGGGTCCTAAACCTTATAGATGTTGCTAACCAGGTGTCGCGGAAGCTGGCCTTACTGGCCCTAGATGCAACCAAGTCATTTGACAAACTGGACTGGGCGTTTCTGCGGCTTACCCTCCAGTCCTTTCACTTTAGTCCCGTGTTTCAAAAACTGGTCCTATCCAACTATCAGTCTCCAAAAACCCTCCTTAAAGTCAATGCTCTTCTATCCAACCCGATCCCGCTGTCTTGGGGACTAGACAGGGGTTTCCCCTCTCTCCCCTTCTCTTTGCCCTTGCTATGGAACCCCTCACCCAACAAATTTGTCTAAAGGCTCAGATCAAAGGCTTCCAAGTGGGCCCCTCCCAAACACAAAATTGCACTCTATGCGGATGATGTGTTGCTATCGATCACAGACATCACTGCCTCACTGGAGCCAGCCCTCGCTGAGATTCACAGATTTGGGAGGGTATCAGGCTTTACCATCAAGCTTGGGAAATCAGTGGCACTCGGCATTGGGTTGGGGCCGAGGGAGCAAGAATCCTTTGAATCCATACACTTTGAGAACATGGGATTGGGCCTTGAAACATAAAGGTATTCCGAGATGCCTTGGCCCCTCCTCCCCAGTCTTCCACAACACGGCCTTTTCCCCAGGATCTTCCCCCTCAAACTTCAGGCGCTGGGTGGCAGGGGGCCTAGAATCCCTGGGTCAGCTCATTGAGGGAGGCCAACCGCGCTCCTTCGAGCAATGTAAGTTAGCCTTTCAATTAACAGAAAGGGACATGTTCACCTACTCGCAGCTCCGCCACTGGTGCTCCCATCCACTGACCCACATGCCAGCACTGCGCGCTCCTAGCCCCCTCCAACTCACCATTAAAGACTTGCCATTACGGGGGAAAATCTCCACTCTCTAGAAGCTGCTGCAAGTGGACTTCCTCGCTGCCAAGGCCTCCTACATGATACAGTGGGAAACAGACCTGGGAAACCCCATAGAGGACCAGTCCTGGGTAGATATCTGTCTCGAACCCACTCCTCCTCCCGTTGTGTCACCAATTGGGAATGCGCTCATAAACTGTTCCTACGGTGGTACTACCCCCCACTGTGGCTCTAGCTATTCCACCAGTCATTGGACCCCCTATGCTGGCGTCGCCGTGGCCTGCCAGGGTCATACCGTCATATGTGGTGGACGTGCCCAGTGGTAAAGGAGTTCTGGTCCCAATGCATCGCCATAATCACACACATTACCCAGGTGACTCTCCCGTTGGAACCGGAACCCATCCTCTTGGGAATTCCAATCCCTGGTATCTACCCGAGAACCGGTAAAAGAGCTATCCTTCTAACACAACTCTTGCTCGCTGCAAAGATCACAGTGGCACACACTTGGAAATCCGCGGAGGGCCCCCTGATGAGGTTATGGTGGATGAAACTTTGGGGCATTCTGATAGCGGAGAAAATTACTGTGGCCAAGGCTGGCCTCCTCCATCGCTTCTCGGACATCGGAGCCCCGATCTTAAACTATGACCAAAATTTCCCGGCATTAACGTACAAGCCACATCTAATCGCAAGAGCCCTCCAACCGGATTGCGAGGGTCAGGTGAAAGTTGAGGGAGAATGGGAGGGGGAGAAGCCCAGTGCATGTTCGGGCAGGGAACTGGAGGCAACTAGTTGCTGGATGTGATGTTTGTTGATTTAAGTGTCATTCATGTGCTGATTTAAAATAAATAAGTAAAAAAAAAAAGCCTACTGGGTCGACGGATCTTTAACCATCCTACCTCTGCTACCACGTGAACCCCTACACCTGGGTCCTTTAAGACGAGGTAGCAATACTTAGAGATGGATGGGGATGCAGAATTTACTCATACATCAATAATCACACTGACTCCGGAAGTTTGCAAAACATAGTACTATTTTATTTGCATTGTTCTAAAACAGGGAGTTACAACGGATATCAGCTGATGTTGCTAAGCACGATCTCAATGAATTTCATTAAAAAGCACAATTTTATAGTCAAAATTCATCATCAGTGACGTCACACTACGTGGCAAACTACAAAAACCGACTTGGGATTTGATAGGATTATAGGGAACATCTAAGTATACGTTCCATACTGACGGGGATTGTGATTGGGTGTCTAACATCAGGTGACAACTAAGCCCTCCTCTAGTGCAAGTCATCTTCATCGTCACAAAATATACAACGATCCATTGGTTGCACAAACTATAGGGCTCCCTGTTACGCGGCCCTCTACAACTGGTTGGCACAGTTGTACCCTTCTGTAATACTCCACATGCTAGCAGCACGCAGGCTGGTACCTCAGGTGCCTGTGGGCTGGTCTTGACCATAGCGTCGCACCTAATTAGTCTGACATCTATCATCACTCTTGCGGTCTGCCATTCAAATAAGGTTTTGAACTTGGCCTTGCAGAAGCTCTCTGTGCCTGAGAATAAAAGGGAGTGTGGCATGGTTTTATCTTTTAGTTTTTCGGTTTAGCTCGACCCAAATTCTATTTCAATCTGACCATGTGACTGGAGACCATGTTTTCAAGCGCTTTGCTTCATATAATACTATCAAATGATGAACTCTTGACGCCTTCAGCGTTTTTTCATTCCACCGTAAACAGAAGTTTGTTTCTTTCTCACATTCATGTAGCTACTTGACAGACAACCAGGCTCACGGTGGCCTCGACTCTTGGTGCTGGGCCAGCCAAGCCTTTCTTGAGTTCTCCTTTGCCATTAGCTGTTTTCCAACTGTGTCACACTGAAAACTATTTCCATTCACGGGGTTCAAATCTTGCTAAAGTGCATTGTGGAACATCCAGATTCTATACATGCCTATGTATATATGCTGGTGCATCGCCACAATCTATTCACTACGTAGCCAGTCTCAAGATCACTTTGTCTACTTGTGTTACTAAATCTGTACAATTGTAAAATGACTTTGCATTTTCTTCAGCATTTGCATGAGCATCTTCATTTCAAGCCTAAAATGTTGCTCACCTTTGATACCTCCTCTTCAGATTTTATATAATGTCTATGTTCTTTCGTCTTGCGTATCTTTTCAGGGTGCATCAATACTGCTTCGCATGATGTCACCAGTCTTCTTTCTCGCTCATTTTCACACTTCTTCCAGGACTCTATCCAGAAAGCCATCATATCTTTGTGAATGCATATAAGGTTTTCTCACTGGATACCTTGATTCAAGAATTCTCTGAGGTACAGGCTTCCTCACTGGTACTGCACATGCCGCAATTTCTGGTTCCCAAAATATAGGCAACATGGGTTTGTAGCTTTTGGTAGGGGCTTTTGACTCTTCCTCTACAATGGGATCGTAGGCTCTTTTACTAAGTTTCTCAAATGTAAGGATTGCCCAATTTGTGTCAATTGATTGCGATCCAACCCCTGACACCATATCTGAGGGGTCAAAAATGCGAGAGGGACACTTAGGTAGAGTTTTCTCACAAGTCGCCATTTCATTAAAAGATAAGGAGTGAAGTAAACGCCTATCTGTCCCTAGCCTAAAAAACTAAGGCTAAAGGAAATTGACTTAACGTCCAAAAGTATATGTCCCTCATTCTAATACATACAACAATATCATACAGGAATTATTTTGCAGTTTATACTTCACAAAAAGGACATATTGATTCAAACACAAAAAATATAAACAGGAATCTTTGTGACCAGGGTTGTATCCCCTTCCCCTGGATCAATTCAGGATGTTTCAATTCAAATTTCAGTTTCAAGAAAGTTCTCTTTTTAAGCCACCTTCCACTTCAGGCAAAACATAAACGTTCTCTTCATTCAATATGTCATTCACTTGAAAACATGACTATCTCAATTCAAAAACGTTTTTTCACACTGGCAAACAATGGTTACGTTTCCATCACCTTCTGCTTGGCAAACCAAAAAGACTTTGGGCCTCATTACGAGGTTGGAGGTAGCCATGGCGCTATTAGCGCCATGGCTGCCTCCAAACTCGTTCCGACTCCGCCCTGGTGAATGGAGCAATTAAGGGTCCATTCCAAGGTTGGCGGACCGGTAATTCCCCATTCACCAGAGCCATTCCCCATTCCCATTTGAGCCCCCATAGGGCTCTGGAGTCCCTTTGCGGGTCTCGTCCTTAATGCCTGAAAAAATCAGGCGTTAAGGAAGGACCCGCAAAGGGAACTCGTAGTAGGGCGGTAAGGGATTACCGGCACCGGTCCCCTTACCGGTGCCGGTAATCCCTTACCGCCCACCTCGTAATGAGGCCCTTTCTCTTCACACATCGAGTCAGCAGTCAAGGCAATGTTCTTGGCAAATGTTCTTTAAATATCAATTAATTTTTATCATATCATATTTCTTCTTTAGAAAACACATCTTGGTCAGGATAGTTATGCAACCGTTCATCAAACACTGTGATGAATGTGTTACTTCTTTCCACCACAACCTCAACCACTTTTACAGTACTTCAAGTTGTCTTCTTCCTGGTCCACTCGGGTGCCAGGATTAACCACCATGTGTCCCTTTCCTGGTTTACTCTCCTGCCAGGATAAAGCTCCTCCTACCACAACTTGTACTCTGTGGTAAAACTTATTCCAAACTACTTCCTTCACTTAAATCCTCAATGGGGAAAGTTGAATCAACAACTTGCTTCTTGATTTCATCTCTTGACTTTCAACACATTGGCCTCATTACGAGTTTGCCGGTCCAGGAACTACGGTACAGGTAAGCTTGCCAGTACCGTAGTTCCCGGACCAGCAAACTACGAGTTGTGCTCGCGGGTGCCTTTCTGCCCACCAGGTCGGACCTGGCAGGCAGAGCGGCACCCGTGAGAACAGCATGTGGGATGCACCGGCACCATCATAAACGGTGCCGGTGCATCCGACCTCCCCATGGGGCTCAAATAGGAGTGGGAAGTAATGGATTCCGGCCCCTGGCAATGGGGACATACAGGGTTTGCCAAGGTTGGAATGGCTCTGTACGTTCCCATTGCCAGGGGCCAGAGAAAATGCAACTCCGGCGGCAGCCGTGCCTGTTTGACAGGCACAGCTACCGCCAGGGTTGTAATGAGGCCCATTGGCTTACAGCTTCTTTAACAACCTTAATGTACAAAAGGACTATAGTTATCACATTGGTCTATTTGCCATGAGGAATGCAGGTTACACTTCTATCCCCCTTGATCCTTTTTACAAGGAGGGATTGGGCCTCATTCCGAGTACGGCGCTAACCAATGGCGCTATTAACGCCTTGGTTGACGCCGTACCCGGACCGGCGGCGCCTTGGTGGATGGCGGAATCACCGCCCCATTCCAAGGTTGGCGGGGCGGTAATTCCCCATTCACCAAGGCTCTTCCCCATTCCCGAATGAGCCCCCATAGGGCTCAATGGGAATGGGGAAGATGCAAATAACGGTGACCGTTCATTACGGTCACCGTTATTGGCTTGGAGGCCCCTTTGCGCCCTCGACTTTAACACCTGCTCAAAGCAGGCGTTAAGGGCGAGGGCGCAGAGGGAACTCGGAGTATGGCGGTAAGGGATTACCGCCACCGGTCTCGTTACCGGTGGCCGCTAACCCTTACCGCCATACTCGGAATGAGGCCCATTGTCTCCTGTAGTCTTTGATTTCTACTTACACAACCTTTTTTTTGTTGGCATTGTGGTTTGCAACTTCCTCCCTCGAGGTATCTTGTTCTGGGACTATTATGCTCAAATTGCCTTGGTCTCCCTTCCAGCTTTCTTTGGCTTTGGCAATGCAGGTTATAATGTCCCCTTTTTTAGATATCCCTCTTTAAAAAAGTTGTAGTCCCTGGGTTTTACTGTTGCCCCTTTTTGGCTTGGGTGATGCGGGTTAGGACATTCTCTTATTGGATATGCCCCTTTTGGCAAGTTGTATTTACTTGGTTTTAATATTGTGCTTTTTTACTTTGGCAATGCGGGTTACAATTTTCCCCCTTTCGACATCTCTTAATGGTATTAGGTCAAGAACCTTTTTATAAAAATCGAAGAAAAAAGAAATCAATTAGAAAGACCGTTCTGTGACCACAGTCTTTCTAAATCGAACGGTTATCCCTTGCGAAGCACGCGAAAGCGCGCAGCGGCTGACAGGCACGCCAGGACCCGAAAGCGGCCTCGACAGGGAACCGGTAAATTGATATGTGCGTGTGTGTTTGTGTGTCTGTTGGGTTTTCGTGTACATTTAAGTGGGGGCTCTTGGGAGGAGAGGGAGGCTGAGGGAGGGGGTTTGGGGTGAACCCCCCGATTTGGAGTAAATCCGAGAAGAGAGGGTGGGGGGTGCGGGGCAAAGAAATTTCATTATTTTGATTTTTGTAGGCCACCTAAAGTCGGCCACGAAAAAAATCGGTCTTTAGTTTAGCGACCTACAAAAATCCAAATAATGACACAGAACCCTCTTATTAGGAGAGTTGCACCCAGTTTGCTTAACTTCAACGGTTTGGTAATCAAAATGTTTGTTCTTACACAGCGGTCTCCTTTGTAGCGCCCCAGAATCACCTACAGTAGGCCAACTCACCGGTCTCTCCTTGCGTCTCCTCTGACTCGCCGGTTTTACTTCCTCACTCGTCAGGGCTCCCACAACGCTGGACAGCTCCTGTCAGCTTGCTCGTGCTGACCATCACTGGAACTTCCACAGCTCCAAACACTCACTAGTGAAGATCTCACACTGGAGCATATTACAGGTTATAGAGAGCTTCTCTATTTTACGGGGTGGATGGTCAGAATACTGCTTGCCACTGCGCGTCCTCTGCATGTGTTAGGAAACCCAACCTCCGCCACGTTCTCTGCACAGTGCCCTGCTGTCAGTACAGCAGCGACTCCAACTCCTGCTTCCTCCTGCTGCTGCTTCTTCTTCTCGATCCACACCAGAAAGGCCTTTAAATGTTTAAAGGTCTCGCTCAGGTGTGGGTCATTACAACTAGACCGCTCACTACGGTTTAGCAACTCAGGATTCCTCTTTCTTATTTCAGTATCGTACTTAAAAGTCCATAATGTTCTTTTCTGTTTTAACAGCAGAATCTTCAACTTTACAATAAGCCATTAAGACTTTATGGTTATTAGGGAAATTACTCAGAGGGTTCTTCCATGCCTTCTGACCGGAGTCCCCTCCCAAGTGATCCTCCCGCATAATAACCCCTCCGCCCCCACCACCCCGGGTCAGGATCAGGTAGCGGATGCCTTGGGTCCAGGTCAGGACTTTTGGGATGATCACCTCTGATTCATCACAGTATCCAGTAGCACTACCACGATTCAGTAGTACTCCCTTCCCTTCAGGTTAGCCTTGGCCCCTTGGTGTTTTGCCCAGCATCTACAATCTTTAACGCTCACCTTTGTTCTGCAGGGGCACCTGGAGGACCTCTTCTGCCGACAACCTCTCCTTGGATGCACTGGTGTAGCTGTGCCTCTAGGCGTGTTTTCTGAAAGGGAATGCACCAAGATGTAAGCAGATGGTGTTGTGTATGGACCGGAATCACCACCCACCCAGTACCTCCCAACCTCCCAACCTCTAGGGTTCTTTCTCTTCCTCACCCGCTTTAGTAAGATGCAGGGCTATCCATCCTGTTAATCCTAACAGGGGCGCTTTGATGAAGCCAGTTACGTCACTGACTAGTTCCGCCCAGACCCGCTGTGGCGTGAATGTTCTTGCATGCGCGTCTTCCTGGGTATACACAATACTTCTTGCGCGTGTGCTTAAGTTCAGTGCCTTCTAGCGCTTGATGCTAGTATAGCGCCTTGGGTATTTCACTGTTTCCTTTAGTCCTCAGTGTTCTGGTGCTTTGTTGCTAAGGCGCTTTATTGTCTTGCAAGTTCTTGTTGCTTTTTTCTATTAAGGCGCTTTATTTGTCTTGCAAGGTTCTTGTTGCTTTATATGTAGGCGCCTTATATATGTAGGCGCTTTATTGTCTTGCAAAATTCTCGTTGCTTTTATGTGACAGCACTGTATTGTCTGGTAAGGTTCTTTATAAAGCTTCTATGTTGAGCGCTGCATCCTTCCAGCGGATTTTACACTAACCTTCTTCTTGTTTTTCCTTTCTCAGGGGGCCGTTGCCACGAAGCTGATGGTTCGTGCGGTAGCTGATGATTTGCGAAGAAACCCGCTCACGCGGCGAGGGAACGCAACATGTAGAAGTCAGAAGCAGTTCACAGCGATGACACATGGAGCCGGAGATTCCTGGTAACTGCAGCTGTCCGAAGAAGCAGTGTCGCGTGAAGCCGGAGAAGATCAGGATACCACAGGTAAGAGCTGCTGGGGATCGGAGGGTCCGTGTTCAATGATGAATAACCAGATGTGCTTTCTCTTGCAGGAGCGATGCTGGGAGCATCACGCTGCGTAAGCAGAACGACACGAAGCAAAGCCTAGACTGCATTGAATGCCTCCATGTTATGGGAACTAAGGGATGATAGCAAATGGCTACCCTCAATGTAAAGAGTTCCTATTAACCCTTGGTTGCCTGACACCCATTAACCCATTAATCTTCATTAACCTTATGAATACGCATAGCACCAATCACGCCATGCCTGAACCCATCGCGCCCCTACTTGTAACTTTACCCAGGGCCCCCTGTGGTTGTGAACCCTTTGTTTGTGTGTCTGCTTGAGTGCTAGTGCAGCAGGGAGGGGGCTGGGAACCATGGTCGGGACAGCACTCCCCCCCAAGGCCCCTCTTAAGGATGAACCTGGTACCCCGCGACCGAGCCTGTTTGGGTAGTTGTTATGAAACCTTTGACCAATCGGGGTGCATGGACGTGATCACTGGGTTCCCATGACCTATCTTGTGGGCCGTACCCTTTCCATTCGATGAGGTAGTACAACTTGGACCGTATTATCTTTGAATGTATATATCTCCTTCACTTCATACTCAGGTTCCCCATCTATGAGAACCGGGGCCGGGGGGTTCTTTAGATGGGTCTCTGGTCGGAAAGGTTTCAGAAGAGAGACTTGGAATACAGCGTGAATGTGCATGTTAGGAGGTAGATCCAGTTTCATAGCGACTGGATTTACAATTGCCTTGATGGTGAATGGGCCTAAGTACCTGGGGCGGAATGCTCTTGGTCCTTTTGTGGGTACATATTTGGAGGCAAGCCACACAGCATCTCCATCCTTGTATGCAGGGGCTTCTTGGCGGCATTGATCTGCAAAGTTTTTCTCTCTTTCCTTTGCAAGTGTAAGATGCTCGGAAGCTTCTTTGTGAGCCTTGCTGATTCGGGTATGCAAGGCCTTTATGGCACGCATCTCCAGTTCTTCTGAGGCATCAAAATCAGAGGTTCGTGGATGTTGCCCATACATGGTGTAAAACAGGGTTTGCCCGGTTGCTGTATGCTGTGAGTTGTTGCATGCGTACTCTGCAACCCATAACATCTCTTTTCATGTCCCTTCTGATTGATGAAGCAGGCATCTTAAGTACTGTTCGAGCGTTTGATTCGTCTACTCGGTCTGACCGTCTGTCTGGGGATGGTGACTGGTGGACAGCCTTACGTCTATTTTCATGAAGGCACAACATGACTTCCAAAATTTGCAAATGAACGGACTCCCACGGTCGGATACTAGAACTGATGGTAATCTATGTAGTCGAACGATTTGTTCCAAGAAAACCTTTGCCAGAGTAGAAGCCGTAGGTAAACATTTCAGAGCGATGAAGTGCGCCATTTACGAGAAGGCATCCACCACTACCAGAATGGTATTGTGACCATTGCAGGGAGGTAACTCTGTATTCCATTCTTTAACTCGTCCGATGGTGATGTGGTTGTTACTCCCAGAATCTTGTTGTTGGGTATGTTGGCAATTGGTTCTTTTGCCTTACATGCGTCATCCCCCTCTCCCAGACGAGATAGTGCGTCCGCTTTACTGTTGCGTACGCCTGGCCTGAAGGTAATAACATAATCATATTCGGCGAAGAATAGTTCCCATCGCAACTGACATGATAACTGAACCTTAGCAGATCGTAGATATTGCAGGTTACAATGGTCTGTAATCACTGTGACCGTGTATCTAGCCCCTAAGAGATAGTGCCTCCATTCCTTAAAGGCTGCCTTGATTGCGAGAAGCTCTTTATCCGTAATGGTGTAGTTTCTCTCGGCAGGGCAAAGCTTTTTTGACCAGAACGCAACAGGATGTAAGTGTCCGGTTTCGGGATTCTTCTGTGAGAGAACAGCTCCCATGGCAATATTGGAAGCGTCAGTCTCAACGATATATTGGAGGTCCAGTCTTGGGTGCTGTAAGATTGGTGCAGAAGTAAACAGATGCTTCAGGTCTTGGAAGGCTTCCTCGGCTTCACTGGACTACACGAACCGTTGGTTTTTTACCGTAAGGTCGTGATGGGATGTACTATTCGCGAAAAGCCAGGGATAAAACGGTGGTAAAAATTTGCAAAGCCTAAGAAGCTCTGGATCCTTTGATTGATGTTGGGGGGGGGGAGTGGAGTATGGCATTGACCTTGCCGTTGTCCATCCGAATGCCTTGGGGAGAAAGGACAAACCCCAAAAACTCAACATTGTTGTCGTGGAAGGAGCATGTTTTCAACTTGGCATATAACCGATGCTTTCGTAGCCTTTCTAGGACTGCTTTATAGGACTGCATGTTCAATGTGTTCTTGTTCTGTGGTGGAATAGACCAGAATATCATCGATGTAGAAAATAGCGCAAATGTCCAATAGATCTCTCAGCACGTCATTCATACAGCTTTGGAATGCAGCCGGAGCCTTGCAAAGCCCGAAGGGCATCATCTAATACTCGTAGAGACCGTACTTTGTTCTGAAGGCCGTTTTCCATTCGTCTCCACTCTTAACTCGCACCAGGTGATAGGCCCCCCTAAGGTCCAGCTTGGTATATATATGGGCGTTCTTCAAATGGTCTAGCAGTTCTGGTATCAGAGGCAAAGGGTACCTGTTTTTTATTGTTATCTGGTTCAAGACTCTGTAATCAATACAGCCCCTAAGGTCCCCCTCCTCCTTCTTTGGGATGAAGAAGAGGGGCGAGGCAGCTGGGGACTTAGGCCGCCGAATGAATCCTTTTGCCAAATACTGATCAATATACTTTTTCAGGTGTTGGTTTTCCTGTTCTATTAATGCATAGATACGGTTACAGGAGGCTTGAGCATTTGGAGTGAGGTCGATTTGACAATCATACGTTCTATGCGGGGGCAGTGTTTCTGTCATGTCCTTCTGAAAGGCGTCCTGATAGGCTGAATAAACCGAGGGCAATAATCCCATTAGCCCTAATGTCAAATCACGACTCTGGATCACCCGCATAGGTTCCACTGAAGAACATGGTTCCTTCGAGTAGCAAGACCAGTCGATACGTGGATTGTGAGCCTCCAACCAAGGAATCCCCAGAATCAGTTGAAACTGCGGCATGCTTATTAAGTCAATGGTGATGTCTTCCTTATGGCCATTTTGGCAAAGAAGTGCCCAAACCCACACCATCACGACGTTGGTGGTGTGGGTTACTGGTCCAGAGGACAGTTGAGTACCATCAACGGTAGTGACGTTCTCTGTTGCAGCTTTTGGACAAATAGGAAGGCCAATCCGGAGTGCCAGGCATTTATCTATGTAATTACCCACTGCTCTGCTGTCTATAAAGGCCCTTAAAGCGTGCATTTTAGACGGCTGTTGCTGGTTGATCAGTACCACTGGCATGGCGAAATGTGAGGTCTGTGATTCCTTCTCCTCGCTCGACAAACGGACCCCTACTCTTGCCGGGTGTTGGAGTTTTCTGGATCTGGGTTGGAGTCCTCCCTTTCCAAGGCGCCCACGGTCTTCTGTGGCGGTTTCACTGAGCATTCACGCAAGAAATGACCTGCCTTTCCACAGTAGAGACAGAGTTGTTGCTGCCTTCTTTTTTCTCTCTCTGATGTGA
The DNA here is from genome assembly GCF_040938575.1 of Ambystoma mexicanum. NCBI lineage: Eukaryota > Metazoa > Chordata > Amphibia > Caudata > Ambystomatidae > Ambystoma > Ambystoma mexicanum. Next base: position 259,107,073 of record NC_090932.1, on the reverse strand, counting down.
TAAGAGGGCCTCGAAGTCCACCGAGCTGCATGGGCTCTGGTTGGTTCTCAGGTTGACAAGATGGGTTTTCCCTGGGACGAAGATAAGTTGTCCTACCTTCTGCCCGTGCCCGATCGACTCTCCGATCCTGTAGTCTGTGATCTAGTTGTACCGCAAGATCTATGTACTCTGCACAGGCATCGGGCGGGTTCACTACCTGGGCTAACACATCTTTTAGTTCTCCCCGTAAAACCCGGTAGAACAGGGTAGTTATTTTTTCCTCAGGCCAATTGTCCTCAGCACCAATCTGTTAAATGAAGCTATGTATGTGAGCAAGTCCTGGCTACCTTGACGGAGTGACAACAACTCGTTGTCTAAGGCTTGTCCTCCGATATGGCGAGCAAATAGTTTCTCAAGTTCTCTCTGGAACCCTGAAAAATCCCGTAGCAAGGGGTCATCCCGGTTTACAAAAGGAATAGACCAATCGGCGGCACTACCGTCCAAATACGACAGGACAAAGGCAACTTTGGACTGGTCATTAGGAAACATCCCGGGCCTACACAGAAAGTGCAGCCGACATTGGTTTATAAAGATAGCAAACTTCTTTGGGTCTCCGAGGAACTGTTCCGGCAGAGCTAAGGGAACAGTGCCAGGCAGTACGACTTGTACAGGGGGCTGGGATTGAATCCCTGGCAGAGGGGCTTGACTTGCTTCGTTCTGGAGTAGCTGCCGGGCCAGTTCATCGGTGCGGTCCTTATTCACCACAAGCTCCCTCCGCAGGGCATTGGTTTCCTGCCGGGCAGCATGTTCCTCCACCCGGAGTTCCCCTAGTAATTGCGCTAACTGGTCCGTGTCCGAGGTCTCCATAATGCCCGGTCAGAGGTTCAGTAAGAGTCTTCGCATCCTGTAACACTAACCTTTGCTCTGCAGGGGCACCTGGAGGACCTCTTCTGCCGACAACCTCTCCTTGGATGCACTGGTGTAGCTGTGCCTCTAGGCGTGTTTTCTGAAAGGGAATGTACCAGGATGTAAGCAGATGGCGTTGTGTATGGACCGAAATGACCACCCACCCAGTACCTCCCAACCTCTAGGGTTCTTTCTCTTCCTCACCTGCTTTAGTAAGATGCAGGGCTATCCATCCTGTTAATCCTAACAGGGAGGCTTTGATGAGCCAGTTACGTCACTGACTAGTTCGGCCCAGACCCGCTGTGGCGTGAATGTTCTTGCATGCGTGTCTTCAAGGGTATATACACGTGCCAATACTTCTTGCGAGTGTGCTTAAGTTCAGTGCCTTCTGCCGCTTGGTGCCACTATAGCGCCTTGGGCATTACACTAACCTTCTTGTTTTTCCTTTCTCAGGGGGCCGTTGCCACGAAGCTGATGGTTTGTGCGGTAGCCGCTAATCTGCGAAGAAACCCGCTCACAGGGTGAGGGAACGCGACGTATAGAAGTCAGAAGCAGCTCAGAGCGATGACACGTGGAACAGAAGATTCCTGGTAATTGCAGATGTCCGAAGAAGCGGTGTCGCATGAAGCCGGAGAAGATCAGGATACCAGAGGTAAGACCTGCAGGGGATTGGAGGGTCCGTGCTCAATGATGAATAAACAGCTGTGCTTTCTCTTGCAGGAGCGATGCTGGGAGCATCACGCTGCGTTAGCAGAACGATGCGAAGCAAAGAGCTGGGCCTGGGTGGGGCCTTAAATAGTCAGCCACACCCAGCCACACCCTAAAAGACTGGCCTGCAGCCTAGACTGCATTGAATGCCTCCATGTTATGGTAACTAAGGGATGATAGCAAATGGCTACCCCTCAATGTAAAGAGTTCCTATTAACCCTTGGTTTGCCTGACACCCATTAACCCATTAATCTCCATTAACCTTATGAATACGCATAGCACCAATCACGCCATGCCTGTACCCACCGTGCCCATACTTATGACTTTACCCAGGGCCCCCCGTGGTTTGAACCCTTTGCTTGTGTGTCTGCTTGAGTGCTAGTGCAGCAGGGTGGGGGCTGGGAATCATGGTCGTGACACAACCAGCTATGGGGTACTTAGGGAGAAGAGGAGTTTGGATGCATATCTACCTTGATGACATTCTCATTATGGCCCCTTCTCAGGATGTTTTGCACCACAAGCATCTTAATTCCACTATCAACTTGTTTATGGCATTAGGCTTTCTAGTGAACTAGGAGAAATCAGAGGTCCAGCCTTCCCAGAGGCCTTAGGATCTGGAATTTACGTAGTACTGTATCGCCCCCACCCTTCGACTGCCCAGAGCACGCATTCAGGCTATCAAGCAGGAATTGGTTTGCGCGTTACAGGCCGTTCCGTTCGCCAACTAGCAAAGAGTATAGGCTTCCTGACAGCATCAATTTAATCCAGGGCACACATTCAGGCTATCAAGCAGGAATTGGTTTGCGCATTACATGCCTTTCCGTTCGCCAACTAGCAAAGAGTATAGGCTTCCTGGCAGCATCAATTTAATGATACATTTCTGACAGCCGACTTCTCTTCAGAAAAGCTTTTCTTTTCTGTCTCATCATCATTTACATACAGGTCCGCCAGCATCAGATGTGCCATGTTTCTCTGGGTCGCTGAATCATTATTTTCCTTTTACAAACACTGGTTAACACACCTTAATACTTGCCACAGCATCTAGTTCCAGTACATGAGGTTCTCAACTCAGTTTCCTACTTCGTCCAGCCTCACCAAATTCTCTTTCCGAGTTCTATTCCTTAACATAATTCTTTTAACTATTCATGAGCTTGGATTCCACCCCAGGTCTTTTCAGAACCTTTGGTTCTCTTACAGTTCTCTCAAGTCTTTCAATGTTTTTTAATGCTCTTCAGGTGTCTCTCAGGTCCCTTCACAATCTTTTGATTTATCAGAATTCTTTTACACCAGATTTTGTCCTGTGCAGTTTGCCTCCCGGGTTCCTAAGAGGTCTGACTTCTATAGGATGTCAAGTCATCAGAACGGAATAATTCAGGTCTCTCCTCTGCCTCTTGTTCCTTTAGCACATCCGCCTTCTTAGGTCTCTCCATGACCCGAGGAGTTACATTTACATAGGTGTAGGTGTTCAGCATCAGTTGGCCTGGGGAGCCAAAAGTTGCACCTAGTAGCTGAAGATGTCAAGCTAACCAGGCTCTCTACACAGGTAGAAGCTAAATAACTCCCAGCTCTCCTCAATTTCGAACCCTGCATATACACAGTACAACATTTCTTACTCGCCAAATAAATTATCACTAGCCAATGGCTAGTGGTGTGTGCACATTTTGAGGTCTGGACCATAATACCTCATGCACATCTTCTTTGTAGCATGTGCCTAGAGACCACAAAAGAACTCTGCCCTCTCTGGAATCCCCACCGCTGCCGAGATGTTATCATGGCTGCACTGGATGGACGATCCACGTTTCCCCCTGGGACCTCTACTAACCTCCCAGCACTGCAATTCTCAACCTAGACGCTCACACACACTATACCTACCAACTAAACCACTCGCACAAGCCAAATGAATAACTGTCCCAAAAGGCATCAAACACCAGAACGCTATGTCGCTACAATAAAGTAACATTCAGCAGTCTAGGCCAATGCCTCCTGGGAAAGCACAACAGGAATGCAAAGCTCCCATATGGCCATATGGACAAAAATGCCTCTATGATCAGTCATGTTCCTCTCTCTCTCCACTAAGACTATTTCTTTCAGATCTGCCAGAGTGCCTGAACACCATGCAAATAGCAGCGCTATGAGGTTTACCAGCCTGCTCCGCCACACTCACCTCAGGCTTTATCAATGCTGTTGCGGGGCGCTACAGCCACTTGCTACCACCGGCAGCAGGAGCACCACAAGCAAGGTACAGGATGTACAACCTTTCTCCCTGCCTCATAGCCTACTGCCACCAGCGCTTCGGCCTCCTCGACCATGCCCACCTTAGGCATATCAACAGTCTCCACCAGGCGTCCTCAGTAAAGGAAATAAAAAGAGAAGGAAGTTGCCTGTTCTTTCCAGGACACATATACCTTGTTCCTCTTCCTAGGAGGTCATCACCATGTGTTCCCTATACCCAGACTCATTCTGACACTCTCTGGGAACCATCCAAACACTTGCCCCCTCCAACGGTTACCCAACACAGCTAACCTGGGTTGGGTAAATACCTCTTGTCACTCCAAAGCCGCACACCCTCTAAGCTCAAGCACCGTCATACTGATCAATGCCCAATTAGCTGTTGCACATGCAGCTGCAATCTCAAACCTCATCACCTACCACAAACCCACCGCAATCTTCATCACCAAAACCTGGCTGACTCAAACCTCCTCCCATACCTTCAATGTCCTTGTACCACCCGGTAACAGCAAGGTGGGGTGGCAGGCACATACAAAAGTGACTGACCATTTTTGGTTGAAAGCCAACCACCCCTTAACACAATGGACACCATTATGTGTAAATTCCCCATCTCGCATCTCAACTACCTTCCACCTCATAGACACACCACCTCACTGCCAGTTGCTGCACTAATTGAATTCAAATCCCTCTGCATCATTCACAAGGCTGCCTGGGCCCTGGGACCACACTATCTTCAACTTTATCTTACTAAATACTCTCCCTCTAGACCTCTATGTTCCTCTGGCACCAACTCTTTGTGTGGCAAGCGTTTTGCTAAACAGGGGGCAGGAGGTCGATCGCTTTCCTCAGCTGACTCCCTTCTATGGAACAGCCTCCCCTCCCTCTGTGCCTTGAGCAAGACTTTCTTAAATTCCGGAAGCTCCTCAAGACTTTCCTCTTGACCTCCTCCTTCTCAATTTTCCCTTTTCTGCTAATCACACAGTTGCTGTGATTGGTGTCCTGGGCCCTTATGCATCCCCAGGAGCCCAGACCTCCCACACCCAATCGCCCCAGCTTCTGTCTACCCTCAGCACTTGTCTTGGCACACCCTTTGCCCTGGAGGCTCATACGTAAACCCAATGTGGCTCCTGGCTGTGTAGCACTCACCATACCATGCACTTCATCTGTTGCTCATCCACAAGCATGGACACTCCAGCACCTAACCCATCGGTCCTCTTCCTTGCTGCACTTGCATGTTCTGAACACTCAGAAGGCATAGTAGGTTCGTCCTTTTTCCTCTTCCCTTCACTGTTTTTTAATATTTTTGTGAATTTTAATGTGTTTCACGCCCTTGTTCCCTCCCTTTACCCTGTGGACACAATATGTACTTGCTGTATAAGCGCCTAACAAGCAAATATTTAAATAAATAAATAAAGACTCAACTACAGGGGGCGTAGCTTGTGGCCGATGCAGTAGGTCTGCTCCTGTGACTGCTCCTGCCCGATCCTACCTGATCCGAAGAGAAAGACAAGCTTACAAGCGGTTATGAAGTTTGCAAGCGTGAACCTCCCAGGAGCGCTTGGGCAGAGCGGAGAGAGGCGGAATGGAGGCGAGGGAGATACGCCGTGCAGACCTCGGTGCAGACTGAAAGCAAGATGGCAGGCGCATGGTGATACGAACAAAGGAGGAGAACGGGTACTTGAGGGATTTACGGTGCCGGCTGACCTAAGGGATGCAGCGAGGAGTGGCCGGGAAATGCGCTGACGGTGGGAGCCGAGTGGTGTCGTGGAACAACACATCAAAAAAGGAAAGGAGAAAAATAAAAAGAGAGAAATGGATGCGGAAGACCTGTTCGCCCAGCTATGTGGAGAAGAGAGTGAGGGGACAACTCCGGTTCTCTGGACTTGGTGCACAGTGATCCGTGCAGTGCAAGTCCAGCATGTGCACCCTGAAGAGAGTCGGATCCCTCATGGAGACCGGAGGGACGGTGCGCTGGCCCACCTAACCAATGCAGGAGAAGTGAAGAGCGGAATTACCCCGAAAGAGTACAAAGGGGCTGGCTTAGCTCTGCGACAGGCGGCCTTGGGACACTTGGAATTCCGAGTACTAGAGACAGTGCACGGAGATGGCGAACAAGTGGACCTGCGCCGGGTGATGTAGCAATTCTGAGGGCCCCTGGAACATCAGATAGCCAGCAGCTAGGTAAGATAGCTATGCGCTGAGCTGCAGGCCGACCTACAGGAAGCAGTGGAGTATGTTAGGATGCATGACAGACAGGTATGGGGGCTTTGGCGGAGCGCTGTCGTTTCCAGATAGGGATTGGGCTGCAGATAAGAGGAGGAGTGGCCTGGAGGGACGGAAAATAGAACCCGGGCTCAGGGGTGACAATAGGCAGACAGCCCCGGCAAAGCAGGGGCTTAAGTGGAGGAGTGTGAGGACCAAGAGCTGTTGGAGGTGTGAGGCCATTAGACAATTGTATATATGATCCTGGGCCGCGTGGTGACTCTGGGGGAAAGGTCTTTATTTACATTGGGCTGGCACAGACTGAGCTTCACGAAGCTGCAGGGAGAGGAACATATGATCCTGGGCAGGGTGGCGCATTGGTAGAGCCCAGTTATTGATGTGGTAGGCCTGATAGGCATCAAGACAAGAGACAACAGGTGGCCTGGGGGTTGGAATCATTGGAGGAGTGGGCAGAACAAACCTGGTCTAGGGTGGGAACCCTGAGAAGAGTCCTTGGTTGCGCTCGTGATATAGCAGCCAAAGCCAGGACATGGTAAAACTGCTGATTGGGAGCAGGTGCAACAGACACAACAATAACACTGTTGGGCTGTGAGTTGAACGGAGAACTAAGTACCTGTGGTGGACAGGAGTGTGAGGAGGACATAGTCCAGGGGCGCCAAGCACACGATATAGAGTCACCACAGGGCCCAGATAGTGGCGACCCACCCTCCAGGAAATCACCCTAGCAAGGGCTACTCAGAGGGGCAGTGGTGATTGTGTCCTGCAGGACATTGTTTGGGCTCACTAAGGCGGTACATACATCAACAGTTAAGTACAGGTCTCCTATAGAGGCGAGTGGCTGGCTGCATACACAACAATAACACTTTTATCTCTCATAATTTTAGGGCTGTGAGTTGAACGGAGAACTAAGTACCTGTGGTGGACAGGAGTGTGAGGATGACATAGTCCAGGGGCGCCAAGCACCGGATATAGAGTCGCCACAGGGGCAAGATAGAGGCGTCGCCACCCTCCAGGAAATCACCCGAGTAAGGCCTACTCAGAGAGGCAGTGGCGATTGGGTCCCGCAGGACTTGTTTGGGCTCACTAAGGCAGTACATACATCAACAGTTAAGTACAGGTCTCCTATAGAGGTGAGTGGCTGGCTGCATAGAGGTTATGGACCACGTGTGCAAAAGAAAGCTTGCTGAATGCTTCCCAAGGCGGCCAAAATTAAAGCTAACCAACAAACTTGGACAGCTTCACTAAATCTAAGCCTCAAGCACCTGCAAAGGATATGGAACCTGAACTGGAGAGGGGGGGCATGGAGTTGCATAATCAGGTGACGCTAGCAATAGCAGATTGTAAGGCATCATTGGGGACACAAATTGAAGCAGTGAAAGTAGATGTGGGACTCCTGCGCCAGGATGTGAGGAGCTTGGCAGAATGCACCACAACTCTGGAGACGCAAGCGAAAGAGAATTGGGGCGCACTCCGGGAAACGCAAGTTGATGTCCATGTCTTACAGCAAATGTCGGCCTGCTGGAAAATAGAGTTGAAGAGGCAGAAGGACGGGCCCAGAGAAATAATATACGCATAGTGGGCCTGCCAGAAGGGGCAGACCCGATGACGTAAATAGAGAATATGCTGCTCCAGGAAATCGGGCCGTGGAAACTCACAGAGGGCTTCACAATTGAAAGAGCGCACAGGGTACTAACTAGGCAGCCCCGTCCAGGAGCACCCCAAGACCAATCATCGCCAAAGTCCTGAACTATAAAGATAGGGCAAAGATTTCAAGGCAAGGCAAGGGGGAGAATTGAAGAAGGCCTCAGCGAACCTGGCGGTCCACCCTGACTATACGTTTGAAGTGCAGAAGAGTAGAGCACATTTTTCAGCAGCAAAGGCTAAGCTCAGAGTGTCTGGCCTGAAATATATGTTGCTCTACCCTGCATGACTCAAGATTATACACAAAAACAAGACATGTTTCTTTGATCTCCCGCAGGAACCGCAGGCATGGATGGACAGGGAGAAGATTGGCACCGGCGAACGAGAAGAGGAGGACAGCCGAAGGACTCACAAAGGAAGCCTATTCAGCAAGAGGCTTAGCGTGAGTAAAACAAGTTGACCTGCAAGTAATGTACGGCCGTGTAAGCCAAAGGAACAGCAAGTACACAAATTGACCGGAGACAATGGGCTTTTTTACTTTTTGGAACAGGCACTAGTTGTTAGCAACTGTCTTACTGCATAAATGGCAGAAAGCATTATTGGTTAATGGATCATAACAAGGAGCAGAAGATCAGACCCATGGCTGCGCATACTACATCCCTCAAGTTTTGTTTTTTGAGGGCACTTGTTTTTGTGCGCACCCGTTGTGAACCAGCCTCATGCAGGACTGCACGAGGCAAATGCGGGAAGTGGGCATGCATGAGCATGGGTAACAATGCTGGGCAGTTGTTTCTAGTTGGGGAAAGTTGAGGGGTTGAGAAGGGGGAGGGGTTGCCTGAAAGTATGTTGAATGGGACAAGTGGTATCACATTCTGGATTGTAGCATTGCAATGGAGAGGGAGGAAGCTTGGGGTGAGTTCGGGGGCAGTTGGTAGGGGATGGAAGACAAACAAAAATGGTGGGAAATTTAAAAGTACTTAGCTGGAATGTGAGAGGGTTGAACGCTTTTGTAAAACGGAATAGGGTATTTTCATATCTCAAGAGGACTAGAGTGGATGTGGCCATGCTGCAAGAAACACAGCAGATAAGCAGGCATTGTTAGCGGGGAAATGGAGCGGGCAGTTCTTTGGTTCTCCGTATTCTGCTTATGCTCGGGGGGTCTTTTAAAAATAAAATTATTTAATAATAATGGCAGAGAGGCACAACAGGGACGTTAGGAACCTGGTCCCACATTACATATCTTGGTGTTAGGTAATATTAGGTAATATTTCGAGATACACTGCACTGGCTACCTGGCTACCCTCTGATCTCTGGCCCAGGTCCCCTCCAGGCCAGTTGCACACCTGCACTGCCCCCCTGACAACCCTTACACTCGGGGACTGTTTCTGTATCCCTACAGCCCCTACTAGCACTTGACATCCGTTGTCTGCACTTACCCTTGCACTTGCCACCAGTTGGCCGCACTCATATTTATTGTCTTATTATTTTACTGTTATCCTATGTACTGCACTGCCTCCTCCTCTTCCCCGCACTTTTCCCCTTCCCCCTCCCCTGCACTTGCGCGATCTCAATGTCACCTGGCCTTGTAGGATCGCTGTCTTCCCTCTGTTTCCCCTCCCTTGCCTCATCTCGCCTTGAAACACTTGTGTATAGGTGTGTTATAAATGCCATATCATATCATATCATACATATAGTGATTATAGATTACGATTGGCAAACAGTTTACATCACAAGTCTCCTAGGTTACAGCTTTATTTCACAGATATGATCGGAAGTCTACCCAGGTATCCCGGGGTCTGGAGCGTGTGGGAAGAGTGGAGATATATTGATTTTCGCAATCCTGTGCCCAGGTCAAGGCTACTAGCCATTCTTTCATGCTGGGGGGGGGGTTGTCTTTCCATTTTAAAATGACGGCTCTCTTGGCTATCAAGCATGCAATATTCACGAATGCACAGTGACCTTTGCTGTGGATTGTTGGCCATATACCGAAGAGTGGACCTAGAGGGTTTTGTTCCAACGGGATGTCTATTACTTCGGCTATCGTGTCTATTACCTGGTCCCAGTAGCCCACTAGTTGTGGGCACAACCAGAAAATGTGTAAGTGGTCAGCTGGGGTATGCCGGCATCTGGGGAAGCAGTGTGGCTGCAAGTGGGTCATCTTGGACAATCTAGCTGGTGTGTAGTAGAGTCTGTTTAGAAGTTTAAATTGTAAACATTTAAACCTAAAGTTCATAGAAACTTTCTTGGTGTGTGCGCACAATCGGGTCCATGGCTCATCTGTGAGGTCAAAGCCCAGATCTCGGGACCATATCCGTCCTGCACGTGAGATGGGAGGTGAAGTGGCATCTAATAAAATCTTATATGATGCGGACAAGATGTGTCTGCAGTCCCCAGAATTAGCGATGTAGGCTAGACATGAGGTCTCTGGGGGTTCCTCTGGATACAACGGCCATCGTGCCGAGATGGCCGCCCGTAGCCTATAGTATTGCAGTCGATCCCCGCTTGTGTTCCTGTGGCCAGGTTTCCAAGTAGATGGTGCGATAAATTTGCCCTCTGGAAAAATATCAGCTAGAGCCCTGTAACCCAGGTTTTTCCATTTTGGGCCTAATTCACAGAACGTTTTCCTATGGGATTGCACCATTATAAAACACTTCCATGAATCAGGCCCTTTGTCTGGATCGCCCTGTCCCATGTCGGTTGAAGCTCCGGGAATTGCCACAGGGGTAGCCAACAGTAGTAGGGTCTGTCAGTTCCTGTGAGGGCGAACATCGTGCGCCATGCATGCAGTGTGGAAGTGACCAGATCGAATGGGCAGTCATATCGGTAGCGTTGGTTTAGTATTAGTGTTTTTAGGTCCAATTCTGCAGCAGCTAGTGCCTCCAGCTTGACGTGAGGTGGGGGCAATGTCATGGGGTACCAGAACGTGATGAATTGTGCCTGAGGCGCTGTCCAGTATAGCTCTAAGTTCGGAGCAATGAATCCCCCTTTCTCATATGGGTATGTCATCTCTACACACTTTTTGCAGACTTAACCGGAGTGCCATAGAAATTGCGCTAGCAAACCGTGTATTTTGGTGAAGTAGGGTTTCCCTGGCCATACTGGGACATTGCGAATGCGTAAAGCATCTTGGGGAGTAGTGTCATCTTGGTCAGTGACAGTTTGGCAGCCGGGGACAATATGAGGGTTTTCCATTTATTCATTTTGGTTTCGGGGTATGTACTAAGTGTGGTATAGTTGTCTTGCAGTAGGGAATCTCGGGATCTCAACACAACCACCCCCAAGTATTTAATTTGGTCGGATGACCATCGGAGAGATGATACTCCCCGGCAACTGAGTATGTTGTTGGTGAGGGTGAATTTCTCTGATTTTGAAACATTAATTGTGAAACCGGAGACTTCGCCAATATCCGTGCTGTCTTGGATGATCAGCATAATGTTGACTAAGGGGTCTCTAATGTAGAGCATGACATCATCTGCATAAAGAAGAAATGATCTCATGATCTCTGGGGGACCAATTAAACGGATTCCACAGTGGCCGTGGTGTTTCCTGCTGTATTCCGCCATTGGCTCGATAGCCAGGGGGAAGAGTATGGGGGAGAAGGGGCAGCCTTGACAGGTCCCTCTTTCCAGCTGGAATAAAGCAGACGTGTGTGAGTTGACAAGGATCCTAGCAAGTGGTTGTGTATATAACAGTTTAATGTATTGCAACATCTTGGCCCAAATCCCATAATTTCTTTTTTTTTTGCCAGAAAGACATTGGTTTTATTGGTGCTACTCCCCATTATCAATGGAGTTCTTTTTTTTTTTTTTTAAATGTATTTATTTTATTCAAACATAATACAGGAAACAAACTCTTACAACTCCCCCCCTCACCGCCACCCCCACCTTCCCCCAGGGCGTTAGCTTCCTGTTGTAGGTGAACCGCTCATCCTCGAAATATGTCCGTAACTTTAATATATGTGGACACCACTGTTCCATGTAGTCTGACTGAAGGTAGTCCTGTACCAATCCCCACTCCTTCGCAAATGAGTCTCCCGTGCCTTGGATTGTGTGAGTCACCTTTTCCATTGCCATTTGGGCCCACACCTTCTGTAGCCATGTAAATATCAAAGGGAACTCTTTCTTTTTCCAGCATTGGGCGATTGTGGTCCATGTCGCAATGATCATCTCCACTATGCTTCTCCATGGTGGCTTTGTAAACTTCCTGACTATTCCATCTTTCATTCCCAAAAGCCATACCCTCTCGCCCCATTGGCACGCCCCCAGGAATATTTTCCCCACCTCCACTTTAACTTCATCCCAGAAGGCCTTAATCCCCTTGCACTCCCACCAGATGTGCCTCCACGTTCCCACCTCCGTGAACCCTCTCCAGCACTTATATGACTTCTGTGGGAACATTTTATGTAGTCTGTCAGGGGTGAAGTGCCATTGGGAAACAATTTTAACCCACATTTCTCTTGATTGTGCCGAGTGAGTTAGTTTGGGAATTTGTGTCCATAGCTCAACCCATTGCTGTTTCGTTGGGGCCACCCCCAGGGTATTTCCCCACCTTATCATATAAGTCCATTTTATATCTTCAGCTTGGAAGTTTATAAACAAGTACAATATTGATACCCATTTCTTCGCCCCTGTGTTATTTGTGACATATGATTCAAATGGGGTGAGATCCCTGGTTGCTGCTTTAGTGATCTCTGGCGTCTTAAGCCAGTGTCTAAGTTGATCATATTTCAGTTTGTCACCCACTGTGAGTCACAGCAATGAAGTACACTCCGCAAACAATCTAATTTTTTTGTTCACAAACATCTCCCCTATTTTCGTGTAGCCCGCCACTTCCCATTTCTCAAACGCCCCCCTCGTTCTATCCCTCGGGGGAACTGCGGGTTTCGACAAATTGGTGTAAAGGGGCCCTCTACCGAGGACATAGTGCCTTTCTGGGTCTGTGTATCCCAAGCCTCCAGGGTGGCCTGCATTATTTCGCTTATGCGGAGATTGGGATGTCTATGCTGTTTCGCTTTACATAGGAGTTCCACAAGTGGGGTTCTAGCAACCGCTCTGTCTTGCTTAGCCCATATAGGAGCTGGATCTTCCCCCATCCACTCCCATAGCACCCTAAGCTGCGTCGCCTGATATTTCTGGAAATGTGGCAATGCCATCCCCCCTTCCCGGTACGAAGCTGTCATGGTACCGCTCGCTATTCTCGAGGATTTCCCTCTCCATATATAAGATGTAATCGCCTTGTTGAGTGTTTTAAAAAAGGAACGTGGAACCCTAATAGGGAGTGCTTGAAAATAGTAAAGGATCCTTGGTAGAATGGTCATCTTGATTGATTGAATTCTACCCCACCATGAGATCCGTAATGGGCTCCATCTCTCTAGGTCCCTCCTTATTTTAGCCATGAGCTGGGGGAAATTCCTGTCATACAGCAGTCCCACCCTATGTGTCAGCGTGATTCCCAAATATTTTATCCCTTCATCTGCTACTTTTAGGCCCATCTCCGTGGCAACTCTCCCTATTTCCTCACCATCTCCCGCCAATATCATAATTTCCGACTTCCCCCTATTCACTTTGAGTCCTGAAATGTCCCCGTAGCGTTCCAGTTCCCCCATAACTGCCACTAGCGACCTCCCCGGGTCCTCCAGAGCCAATAACATATCGTCCGCGTACGCAACCACTTTGTGTTGCAGTCCCGCCATGTCTATCCCCTTTATCTGCTGGGACTCCCTTATTCTTACAAATCCCATAATTTCAAGGGTCGCAAACAGAAAGTCCCAGGCCATCATATCAAAGGCCTTTAGGGCATCTATTGTCACCCCCTCAGCCTGTGTCTCGGGGTCTATTCTGGCCATTATATTGAACAATCGTCTGATATTGAGCGCAGCAGATCTCCTGGGGGGTTGGAGTGGAGAATCCAGCCTGGTCGGGGTGCACCAGGTGCTGCATCAGTTGGATGAGTCTGTTGGCCAGGACTTTCGCATACATTTTAGTGTCACAAGTTATGAGAGATAGGGGCCTGTATGAGACACGTTCATTGCTGTGTTGTCGGGTTTAAGAAGTACTGTGATTATAGCTTCTCTCAGGAATTCTGGCAAAATGTGTACAAAGTTTTAGGGTCTCCTTCCAAACTTGCAGGAGAATCGGGGACAGTGTTCCAGCATATTCCTGGTAAAAATTCATTTGTCAGGTCGTCCGGGCCTGGAGCCTTGCTTTTGGGCAAGTCGCAGATGACTGCTACTATTTCCTCTAGGGTGGTGGTAAGTTCCAGTTCTTCCCTAGTTTGGGGGCTGAGGCTGGGTAATGAAATGTTACGGAGTAGTGCCTATATAGCAGGTTCTCCCTTTGGTTGTGTTGCTGTGTATAATGTAGGATAAAAGTCACAGAATACCGCTACCACTTCTGAGTCCGCCCACCTGTTATCCCTCTGCGCATCCAGGATACAGTCAACCTGTTCCCTGCCTCGCTCGGACCGGACCACTCTCGCTAATGTCCTCCCCGGTCTGTCCCCTTCCCCACACCTCCTGGCTGTGGCCGGCCGAGCAAAGTACCTGGTTTTCCTTGTGGCGTGGTCATCAAACCTTTCTCGCTCGGCATGAATTTGTGTTAATAGTGCGGGGTCGGAGGTTCTGGAGTATTCTTGTTCCAGATTTCTCTAGGTCCCTTCTAATGCACTTGAGCACCCCAGCCTCCCTTGATATTGACATGCCCCGGATGTACACTTTAAAGGCTTGCCATCTAGCGCTCTGAGATGTGGCGTCTGGTGTATTTGTGGTGAAGAAGGTGTCAATGTCGTTTTTGATGTCTGCTCGGAATACTGCATTTTGCAATGCATCAGATTTGATCCTCCATGTGCATCTCGTCGGGATGTCTCTATATTTTAGGGTTAGTAGGATCGGGGAGTGGTCAGAGAGTGTTCGGGTCTAATTTCTACATCTAGCACTTTCCCCATTAGTGAGCCTGAGATTAGAAAGAGGTCTATTTGGGAAGCCATGTCATGCACCGAAGAATAAAAGGTGTATTCTCGGGCTAGATGGCATATGGTTCGGCATGCATCTCTGAGTCTGTATGTCTGCATAAGGGAGAGCAATTGGTGGGCTCCCTGAGTTTGTAGGTGGGGGGCTTTGTTAGTCCTGTCTAGTGTGCGGTCGAGGATTAGGTTCATGTCTCCCCCCCAGATTCGAGGTATCCCATAGTACCCAGCTAAAGTTTATTTCAAGTGGTCAAAGAATTCCGGGTAATCAGTGTTAGGGCAGTATGTATTTATCAGTATGGTCTCCAGGCCTTCCAGAATGCAGTGCACCACCAGATACCTCCCCTCTGGGTCTAGATGGGTCTGTTTTGCAGTATATTTCAGGGACTTATAGAAGATTATCATGATGCTTCTAGATTGGGTGAAGTATAAAGTGGAGTATCTGTTTCCCCCCAATGAGGGGGCTATGTTGCGGCATGTGTTTTCATTAGGGTGGGTTTCTTGTAGGAATAAGATATTGGCTTTCTCTCTGTGGTAATAGTATATTATTTTGCGAGATTTGGTGAAATTGCAGAGACCCCGGACATTCCAGCTTAGTATCTTTATCTGTTGTGCCATACCCTCTTTAATGATTCATGTCCTTTACCATGTGCCATTTTACGATCTGTGTCTTTGTAGGACGAGTACCCTGCCCCTCCATGCCTAATCACCAGGGTTTTAACAGTTTCCACCCAACTTCTCTTCTGTGTAGCGCAACTGGCGCTTGTGTTCCCTTCTGGTACAGGCGAAGATCCTGTACCTGTCTCTCCACCCACCACCCTCACTGCCACCCCCAACCCAGTAGTGTACTTACCCATCCGGTTCCCACCCCAACCCCCCCTTTGTGCCAACTGGGCATAGGGGACAACAACATAATTCATGTCAGTAACTGCAAGTGGGAGTGCAGTTGCTGCACGGCTTGTCACAATAACAGGGGCATACAGCCCTTGACCATAGTGTCTAGGTGGTTAGACTTCTATTAAATACTATCTGCGCATATCATAGTAAGCGTCATGGGATCGGGACCACAGTGCATACATTTAAACAGGGTTAATTATCTCCTTCGTTGACCACCGGAATTTGCGCTTGGTACTGTAAATAAATACAGCTTGCCACAGAATTGTTGTTTCTGCCGTGCTGGGAATAGCACAGTGTATTGAATGTTGCTCTCACAAAGCATTTTTTTTTCCCCCAATGAATTGGCAGCATTCCAATTGTACTGGGATGGGGAAGTCTGGGAAAATGCGAATGATTTGGGAGTCCAACCTAAACTTCCTCTTTTCGCGAGCCAGGCCGAGCATTGCATTTCTGTCGCGGTAGCTTAAGATTTTCGCTATTATAGGTCTGGGGAAGTCTCCTGGTTTTTGGTTTGAGTGAAAGCGCCCTTGTGTGCCCACTCAACAGCAAAGAAAGGAGAGAGGGCTAGTTGGTTAAGTAGGTCCTGGGAGGAGGTTCTGGAGATGAGGTGGATGGTTGTGATGGGGGCTGGCTCTGCTGACCTGTATCGCTATGTGGGGTAGCCTTCGCAAACGTATTCATAGCGCCCGCTTTCGTCCCACCACCAGATCCTTTGGTCATGTCTGTCTATGGGGGGGGTGATCGGGAAGTGCTGTTTGGGTACGGCCTTGGGAGCACGGGCACCAGTGGCAAGGTAGTTATAGCGTTCGGGGTTCACTCGAGAGCGACTGTGTCGGCGGGGTGTCTAAACAGAGCCTTCTGGAGGGCAGCGAGGTCTCATTATGATTACGGGGAATGACATGCTGTATGGGCCGAGACTCTGACCCCTTGTGGTGGTCCATTGTTATCTGAGTATTAAGGATAGTGTTAAGTTACCAATTTGGGCCGCCGCCTTGGAGTCGCACCAGGGGTGGTTTCCAGCGTCCGGCTGGCACAGTGCGTATAGTTGGGTATTGTGCATCCTCTGTTGCCCGCAAAATGGGCAAGGGTCCGCTATGTGACCAATGATGGGGTATACAACCCTGTTTGCCTTTCTGCCCCTTCTACAGAAATCTGTACCTTTTGTCTCTCTGGCTGTTGTGTGCTGGGGTATGACAAGATGTGCTGACAGTGCAGATGGTGCGTGGCTTCCCCAGTGTCCTGGTGCTGGTATTTGATGTGAAAGCGGTGTACGCCTGCTATCTGGTGCAGCCCCTTAAAGGGAGGGCGTTGGTAGTGCAGGGATTCCCTCCTCTATGTGCTATGTATCGTATGTAGCAAATGTCTTGTGGTGGCCCACGTATGTCTGACCATATCCCCATGGTCCACCGCCGTTCTCGTTGTGGAGTCACCCCCTTCCGGGGACCTGCAGTGGTATAATGGCCAGAGGGCTGAGGATTCCTGGGCAACTGTTGTGTGACCATCTGGAGGGTGTATGGTGTAGTCTAACTCCACCAGGGTTTGGGTCTGTATTTCACTCCTCTTTGGATCTGCGCCTGATTGCAAGGTACTTGCAAGGTGCAGGGGTCCAACTGCCCGAAGCGGCGTGGTTGTTGCAGCATTGCTTCAGCTTGAACTTTCCCTGAAGAGGTTCTCCCCCCCCAGGACACCACTGCCTAGGCCAGACTGCAGGCCAAGGGCAAGATTGTGAACTGTCCGTGAGTGAGGGGGGATCAGAGGATCAGCCTGTGTGGGCAGGAGATATGTATTAAGGGGGATCTTCTCTCACACTCCTCCAGGGAGGTGTGCTCTGCACTGAGGG
Organism: Ambystoma mexicanum; assembly: GCF_040938575.1. Lineage (NCBI taxonomy): Eukaryota > Metazoa > Chordata > Amphibia > Caudata > Ambystomatidae > Ambystoma > Ambystoma mexicanum. The sequence continues at coordinate 259,089,687 of NC_090932.1, read as the reverse complement.
CCCTCTCTGGGAAGTGTACAGTTCGTGGTGCATGGAGGCAATCTAACTGTGCAGGGGTGTTGTGTCATGTGAGGGGGGACCTCAACTTACGTTCCTTCCTGTAGCCAGGTGGTGGGTGATGCCTCTGGGTCAGATGGAGGCTCGTTCAGCTCACGGTCTGGCGGCTGGCCCCCTGGGGCCTGGATGGATTGGAACCCCGTTGGGAGGTCGCCAGTCACACAGCCTGTGCAGGGAGGCCTCCAGCCTGCTGCCTATAGGTGCAGGTTAGGTCCTTCGCAGGGCCAGGGGGCTATCAGCACTCCCCCCGGTGTCGGAGCAGTCATCATCTGGGTCTGGCGCAGGCTTGTGTTGGGGACAGCTGCTGCGTCTGTTGTCGCAGATGCGGATGTGGTTGCGGGCCTCTCTAAGTTGTAGGGCCAGCCTCAGGCTCGGTGTGTCAGGAGTCCCCGCTCAATACCCAGGCGGCCGCAGTGGGCCTGACGTCCCCACAGGGCCAAGGGTCGTAGGGAGGCAGTTGAAGGTGCAGCCTCACACCGACGGGGAAGCCGTCCCCACAGCACACCCTCTGCACTCGGATGGTGTCGGCACTCCGACCGGGTGGATCAGTCTGCGTCAGAGCGCTAGAGAAGGCGATGGTGGGGCTCAGGCGCAAACTTGCACAGTAGAAGGTGTCTGGATGTGGAGGCGCGGCCCTCCAGGGTCCCCTCACCGGTCCGGGGGTGGTCGAAGCGGATGATCTTATGGGGGTCGGGAGGAGGAGTCCGCTCTCCGGCACAACGAGCCGGGCCTCCAGGAGCCCCCGATATTGCCTCCCGCTCCTCTGCGGTCGTGGCAGGGGTCAGGGTGGAGACTTGTGAGTCCTGAGGTCTCACAGTGGGAGGGGGGGTTGGTAGCAAGTTTGGCCCGGCCTGGCATTCCAACTGCACAGGCTACACCTCCCGCGCCGGATCCTCTTTCTCAGAGGAGGCCTGCAGTCATTGTCTCACAGTATGTGGGTAGGCTCTCTGTTCCGACAGCCGAGGTGCCCTGGAGCAGGGACACAAGCACTCACCCCCCCCAGCCTGACACTCACCAGCGATCCACGTGGAATTGCATGTAGTGATATGGCTATCAAGGATCTGTAGCCGCCACCATGGAGCAAAGCATTTCACAGTTGTGCGGAGCTTGTTAGCTAATCAGCCATGCTTGTTGGCTGCTCAACATGGATTGCGCCCTCTGTTCCCTTTAAGGTTACTCATGTGAAAACAGATAATGAGGGCAGAATGATGCATGTGCAGGGCCTCCTTGAGCAAGTGGACACATGTCTGGTAAACACATATGCCCCCAACCATGGTGCTGCTAAATTCTTGCAAACTTTATATTCACGGTTAGGCCCGTATAGAGATAGCAATATATCGAGATGAGATCCCGCTTTGAACAAAGTTCGGCCAAATTGATCATCCAAATATGCTACAAAGTGCCACAATTCACTAATTTGCAAAACCTAATGGGAACTTACCCAGTTCCGTCGGCTCTGCACGACCAGCCGATCCTTGACTCGCTGATTCCTGAGGGAGGCGGGCTCGGTGAGGTGGCGGCGTGTTCGGACGCGGAGGCAGCCGGGGCTCTGCCTGCCTTGTTGCCGAGACCTGCTTCCCCGGCCCGGATTCTTCTCTGGGTGCGACCGTTGAGGGGGCGCCCGGCGTGCTTGATTCCTGAGGCGCATGGCTGGCCGTGGGGCATTCCGCTGGTGGAGTCGATGCTGTTGGGCTGTCGTTGTCGGCGGACCCGAGGGGCCCCTCGGCTGCAGTGGGCTGCGTCGCGGGTTCGTTGGGAGCGGATGCTATGCCCGCTAGAGGAATGGACCCTATGGGGTCGCTAACAGTAACGAGAGACTCACCAAATGGAGCCTCAGAGATCGATCATCACGGACAAAGGAGTCATAATCTGATTTTGGATTGTGACTCATGCCTACAGAAAGACATCAATGAAAAGGGAACAATTTAATTAATAATACTGATCAATTGAAGAAATGAAAAAAATGGGAAAAATGCTCATAAACGTTAATGAAATTGCACAAAATAATGAAAATGATGTGATGGTGACTCAATCACCGAATAAAGGGAGTGGTGGTCAACCTGTTATCATGCACGACCCACCCAGTTTTAGTAATGCCTCCCTGGAGTTAAATGAACATTTCTGCCCTTTAAGGGATGCCATTAACAATGGAAATCTACATGAAACCCAGTCTGAAGTAAATCATAGATCCTCATTGGCCGTGGCTGACCAATTGATAATAGACCTATCAACTTTAAACAAGAGACTACAGCTGGAAAAATTATCAAGAAATCTAGTAACTGGAAGTAGCAACAAAAATGAGCACCACGTAACAGAGAATGGGGCCATAAATTCCAAGAGACAGCCGAATATCCAAGTGGAAGGAAGTAGGAAGGATGTTCCATCTTATTCAGCCAAGAGAAGAGGAGTTGAACTAAGCCCACAAGTAGATATTTTAAGCTCACAAAAAAGACTGAATAAAGTTGGGCAAGACTTAGAGGAGGACGGGGTTTCTGCCACTTTTGCTGAGATACATCGGAGGTTACATGATGACTCAAAGTCATCGTCTGATGAAATCTCATCCGATTCTTCCTTTGTCGAAAGACCATTCCCAAAAATCAGGAGAGGAAGAAATAAAATGCATACGAAAATTGATCAACTTATTGATCCAACAAATACAGCATTAGAAAAACTGAGTGCTGATTTAATTCCAAAAAATTCACTTGCGATTACTATAGCGACAGCTCTCTAAGCTCTCTCTTAGTTCTCTAAGATGTATGAGCAATTTATCGAGAGTTATCGTGAACAAATTGCTCTCCTAGCAATGCTAAATACAAAGCTGGTATCAATGGACCTAGAAATGAGAGAAATGAAGTTTCAGGCAAGTAAAGACACGCTCACTTTAGAATCCTCAAATTCCACTTTGAAAGAGCATTTACGGAGTTCGGTAGATGATAAAAGATTGCTGGCGGAGGTTGCCCGTGAGGCTCTACAACTCTTTAAACATACTAATTCTAACGGCGACTCTCGAAAAAATACCATCGACAATGAAAAGATGACAGCAAAAGTCTGCTGCTGTCAAAATACGAGTCGTGAAAACATGGAACAAACTGGACGCAATGGAGAGTATAATGATGAGGTGCTAACTAAAGAAGCATCAGAGCAGTCTAGCACCTCCGGTACAGAATCTGTAATCATTGAGTCCTCAAGCGAAAAGGTGCAATCAACAGTGCAGAGCGTGAGCGTAAAAGATAATATCGATGCAAGACTACAGAGACCTACAGTTTCCTCACGCCAACTTTTGGAAGAGACCCATACACCAACAGCGGAAGCTACAGCAAAAATAATAACTCAAAAAGCAGATAAAGAGACTGTAAAACAGGTCAAAGTTTACCCAATAATTGGAGTGAAGAAAGTACCAGCAGTAGAAAAGGAGGCATCTCAAAAAGCTAAACAAGGGAAGTGTACAAAGAAAACAAAAAATATAGCTAATCATGTGAAAACCAATCGAAATGGCTCGAGAAAATTTCTTAGAAATTTAAAAATCTTAAATAATGATAGCTTGCAGACATCAATGGAAAAGGAGAACTTAGTTGACACACAAGATATAGTAGCACCATCACAATTGATTGAAAAAGAGAGTCCACCCACTCTTGATGCTCAGGATGATCCCTCAACTGACTCAATTGACTTATTGAATCTTTCAACTTATGATTCAAGTCAGGCAGAACAGAGTGAAGATGAAGAGTGTCAAGAAGTGCGTAAAGACTCTATGAAGTTCCTTAAAGAGCAAAATGTTGGAAAAACTGAAGATCCTACTATTTTTGAGGCGAATAGAACCACTCAAAAAGGATCCAGGTTGAGAACGGTTGTTTTAGTCGACTCTCCAAATAATGATTGTATAGACATTGGAAATGATGAAACCAAAGATGTTGAGAGTTTTCTGACTTTGGAAGAAAAAAGGTCAGCCCTGCACAATAACAAGGGAAAAGCGGTTGTCATTCAAAAAAAGTATGAGGACTTGCCCAAAATTGGTTTCAACAACAAAACATCTTCATCTGGATTGATTCAACAGCTGATAGCAAATCAATCCTCTAAATTTTTGGATGGGAAGACTGGTGAGAGAACCATGGAGAAAAACAACAAGAGAAGCACCTCACATAAATCGATGCAATATGAAGTAGATGACCAAGATAATAAGAAAAGAGGAAGATCCAATTACTACATCAGGCTGGAAAGAATTAATAGTATAAACGACGGATTGATACTAAACAGACATAATATCATAACCTTATTCCAGAATATTCCGGAGCTGAGGTCAATTGTATCGAGTGACATCAAAACCGTTGAATTCGTTAATGAAAATCAAACTGACCGAGTGGTACTTCATATTCATTCAAATTACAAAAAAGACCAAATCTTGGAAGGTGAAACGTCATGAACACGTCATGGTTTCAAAGTTGTAGAAACGTTTGCAAATCTAAGTTATCAAGAGGGAGTCCCTGCGGAAGCAAAAGTGGAAGCAAACAATACACAAAGAATCCAATTCCCAGGAAGAATCATTCCCGAAGAGAGAAAGAGTCTGTACAAATAGAGGCTGAAAGAAAACTGGTACCGACAGGTAGTGAGTCAAATGGAAATGACATGAGGATAGATGCAAGGTTAATTAAGATAACAATCCCATCTGACGAGAATAAGATTCAAAAAACAATTCCTACTTTGCCAAAAAGAACTGCTACACAGTCTGAAGACTGGAGCTGGATTGCTAGTGCCTTAAATTGTAGAAACTTAAGTTAATGTTTAAAGGAGGATCAAAAGGACATACTGGAAATTGGATCGTGGAATACAAGGGGCTTTCTTCACTTATTTCAAGAGAAACCACCCGAAGTTACTGAAGCAGATATATTATGTTTACAAGAAACATGGCTATCTGCCCAACCTGTAGATGATGAGTATGAAATATCAATGAATCCGGCCATAAAACCTTTAAAGGGACGTCCAATGTCTGGACTACTCACTTTAGTCCATAGAAGAAGCGGATACCGAATAACAGAGACAGTAATTAAATCACCTTACATCATGATTTCAACTCTTGATAGAAGGAAAGAAGATATGGACATGGATCAAAGGCTACATCTAATCAATATATATTGGCAACCAAAGGCTAATGGGGCATGGACTTTTGCCAACAGTTTATGTGATGAAATTGATAACATTATGTCTGAATCTGAAAATCCAAACATAATTATATGTGGCGATTGGAACCTTGATTTAATAGCTACAATCGACGGAACGGCAGGTATGGAGAATGGTGCTAAGTTAACCGCAAAAGTAAAATTAGCAACATACATACAAAAAGATTTAATTAGTCGAGGTCTTCATCGTCTAAATGGACTTATTCCAGGTGATATACCACCAAACCCAACTTGGTCTAGGAACAACCAAAGAGCTATATTGGATTATATCTTTGTATCAAGTGGTTTATTGGAAAAGACATCATACCTAAAAGTCCATAAAACTCAAAAGAGTGATCATGAACTTATAAAGTTTGGGATTGGAGACTATCAGCGAATTAATAATCAAGGAAATTATGTGCACGATTTTGAAGTAGCCCCTGGCCGGAATAGGCTCAAGTTAAATTTCGCAAAAATATTGGAATTGACAAAAAAAGTCGAGGAAAACAGCACAATGAATTATCCTCCACTCTTGGAGCATATAAAGAACTAAAAAATTCGGGCTCCTGGTATGGAACCTATTCTACCCAGGAGGGTTAAATAAGAAACAAAATACACCAATGAATAGGTTCAAGGGTACTCATTCACGAAGGGCTCCCACAATTGGTTTGAAAAAATGACTCTTCGAAATTGTTATCATAGAGAAAGATCTCTAGAGGACTTTTTATGTTGTAATTGCATGAGTCAAAAACACAACAACACAATTTACAGAGAGAGAATAGACATCATCAATGGTTTGTTGGACCATAACAGAACATAAACGTAAATGCTTTAAAACACCATTTACCACCAATGCTCGGGACAAAGTTGAAAATGGTGTGTGTGCAACAAACCCAACCTCTGTGGAGGTTTGTCAAAACAGACACAGTTCAATTGTGAAACAATTCAAAGCGGAATTCTAAAGACAACGTAAAACAACTAAGAAGCAACAGATAAGATTTTTCATGTGTGAACAGCAATCACTGTGCTGTGAATTCGGGGAGTAGTATGTCTACACCAGGTGTTTCGGCCGTTTAGAATTGGGCTAAATGAGCCTCATCTTTGGGACAGCCATCATCAGGACAAGGTTCTGTACACGGGACGTCTAAGCTATGTAGCAATTGATAGGCACTGTATTAGAGATCCATACGCCACACTGGGCTGGTCTCTAGGTACTCCTTTCACCGAATAACTACAGGTGAAAAGGTCCAATGTGTTGTAAAGCGGTCAGCCATCAAAGGTATGGCTTTGGTGGTGGGCCAGATAGGCTGTCAAAAGGCTGCGTGCAGAGAGTGGGGCATCTTCGAGTGACTGAAGGAGCACACAGGAGCTCTGTTTAAGAAAGAAAAAAACTAGTGAGTTTTGGGCTTTAATAAATAACTTGGAAGCCCCCCCCAAAAGGCCCTAGTTAGTAACATGGTAAGTGAAGTCGCCTGGATTAACCATTACACAGAATTGTATAAGAGCAAGGGTGAAAGAAAATCTGTGACACTTGATGAAACAAAACCATGGGATTTGAGGATTGACGAATTGGATAGTTTAGCCAACATAAAAAGATTAAGCTCCTCGCAAGCATGTGGACCAGATGGTTTAACAAACCACATGCTGAAACAAAATCCAGATGAGTGGGCTAGTTTTTGCAGCACTGTCTTCAACATCGTCATTGAAAAAAAACAAATCCCATTAACTTGGAAGAGTGCCATAATCGTTCCAATTTTTAAAAAAGGTATTTGCTCTGATCCAAAAATTACAGGCCTTTCGCACTTCTCGATGTAGTTGGTAAGATATTCGCTACTCAACTTCACCAGCAACTGTCATCATGGATCAGAGAGTCAGGAGCATACGACATAAGACAATCAGGGTTCGTGAAAGGTGTCGGATGTAACCTGAATCTATTCATAATCAACATATTAAAAATGGAGGCGATAAGGAAAAAGGAAACCGTATTTGCAGCATTTGTTGATCTTGCGCATGCTTTTGATGCAGTGGATCGCGAACTGCTCTGGGAAAAGTTAAAAAAGAAGAACTGTCCAGAGGGCTTGATCCATGCAATAAAACAGCTATATACTGACACGAACATTAAAATCCAGTTGGATAAAAATGGCTCCTTATCAAGATCAATAACAACAGAAAGGGGTGTGAAACAGGATTGCCCATTAGGTGCAATCGTGTTTAACTTTTTCATCGCGGACATAGGACCCACGTTCGAAGAGATTAGATCGTACCCACCTAAAATTAACAACACTAAAATAGAGTGGATGATGTACGCGGACGATATGGTGTTGTTGGACCCGTCGGAGATAGGCCTACAACGTAAATTAACGGCCCTACAATCATACATCATGGAGAATGGATTGGTGATTAACAGCGCTAAGACTGAGATAATTGAATTGAAGAACTTAGAGGGCCAAAGAACAACAAAAAAGTGAATTTTCAATGGAAGATACTTTCGAACAGTTTAAAAAAATCCACACAAATAAGATATCTTGGAGCGACGATAAGCGCAAAAATTAATGATGAGCCTATGATGAGAGTTGTAAAGGCAAAAGGTAAAATACTGACGGCTCAAGACTCACTTATCAATAAGAAATATGGCAAATTCAGTCTAGAACCAGTAATGAATTTTTACAAGATTAAAGTTGTGCCCTCTTTAATCTATGGCGCAGAGACTTCATTTGGCTGTTCTTATAAGGTGTGGGAAACCTGTGAACATATTTTTTGGACAAAAATATTGTGCTTAGGAATAGGAGTACCAAAAGCCTGTATTAGATATGAGCTAGGTTTAACATCTATTACAGCAAAAATAATATGGAATTCGTTATCCTTGTTTGGGAAAATAACAGAACCAAATTGTGCTTCTCAATTCCATATTCTGAAACCACATCCAAGAAGCTGTGGTCAATCGATACAAAAGCTGTGGATGGCAAACTGTAAAATGATGCTGGAGATACTGAATGTTGCGGAAGAAATGTTGTGGCTGAATCCGAAAAAGATCAAAATCAAGTTATGGCAATGGGACTGGATGCTAACCTGCCACCAGAGATTGCAACATAAATGTATGGAACTTGTCCCGATTGAAGCGAAACCTTATAACAAATTATTGAGTTATTTGGTTAAGTTTCCAAGTAAAAATCTTTGTGATGTGTTTATAAGATTCAGGTTAAATCAATTTGAAACCAAAGAAATCTTAAGGTACAGAAAGAAAATACCATCTGATGATGCAATTTGTAGGTTATGTAAAAACGATGCCGAAACCTTAAAACATTTGGTTGCTTTCTGCCCTGTGCTTTGTGGAAAAAGATTACTGTTTTTTGGAGAGGAAATTGGAAAAAGAACTACTTGGGATTGTGAAGACTGGTGGGCAGCCTTATTTGAAGGATCAAATAACAGATTGACATTTGCTTTGGTCTATTTTTTAGAATATATTAGAAATGCGCTATGTTTGAAGACCTAAAGCCTTAGGAATGGAGGATGAGGAAACACTATCTATGACCTCTTCTGTTTAATGTTAACCTAGTACTATATACTCAATTGGTTGGCTAAATGATTATGACAGTTAACTAAAGTAATGAAGAGTGTATTTATGAAGAGACAATTTGATTTAAATAGAAGTTCTGGACCTGCATTCTCCATGCTGAGTAGACGGACACTTTTGACGAATTTGTGAATTCTCCTCATTGATTCTCTTTTAACTGTCAATTCTTTTTTATTTTTTTTCTTCTTCTTTTTAAAAAGGGTATTTTCCAGGACGCAGTATGTCCTGGAATTTAAGGAGGCTGCATCATGTGATAGATAGGACCGTGTGCCATAGCTGGCTGGATGCAGTGAAAGCATTTGACTCAGTAAAGTGGGACTGGCTGTATGCAACACTGCGCAGGTTTGGCTTTGGGCAGGCATACAGCAAGTGGGTGCAACTGGTGTACACTAGGCCGATGGCATGGGTTAAGACGGGCAGATGCATATCAGGAGCATGGGAACTGGAAAAAGGTACGAGGCAAGGCTGTCCTTTGTCACCATTGCTGTATGTACTCACCATTGAACCGATTGCCCAGTACCTTAGGGTGGAATAAAGGGAGGCAGGTATCGAAATAGATGGGGCAAGACACTTGATATCCTTATATGCGGATGATACACTATTATATATCCAGACCCCGGAGTATAGCCTGGAGCTGCTATTGGAGGCCTTAGTGCTTTTTTGCAAAGCTGTCGGGGATCAGCCTTCTTCGCCATTGGGCCTAAGGTTTGGAACTCTCTACCATTGGATATGAGATGCATTGAGTCACTTCAGATTTTTAAGAAAAGGTTGAAGACTCACCTTTTTAATTAATCTGATTTAAATCTTTTATTGATGCTTTTAATCTCTCTTTCTGATACCTAATTATCTATTCTTAGCTGCTTGTTTGTTATGTGTTGTTGATGTCTTGTAGCGCCCTCACGCCTTAGGGTCCATGGCCGCGCTATACAAATGCTATAAAGTAAAGTAGAGTAAAATAAATATCTGCATGTACTGGGAGGCCAGAGGGGTGGCTACCATAGGGGATTGGTTGCAAGATACTGTTTTCATACCCTTCAGAGAGTTGGCCCAGCAGAAGGGCGTGAACAGAGGCCAATATATATTACATGGCACTATTAGGAGAGAGATTACAAGTAGGTGGCCCGCATATGGCGAGCTGATGGAGAAACATTTGATAGTGGCGATCCTATATGATATGGCTGAGGGCGCGGCACACCATATCGCGAATATACAACCTCCTACTGTCCAATGGGTTTGCTTCCCCTCTGGAGATAGAAAGGAAATGGTAGGAGGATTTAGAGGTGAGCTTAACAGAGGAGCAATGGGTGAGGATACTAGGATAACACAAGAAGGTGTCACACAATTGCTGGTGACGCATAAGGCAAATTTCACACTTCTGCGGATCTCTAGATTTCCTGGGGCAATGGCACAGGGTTGCCCCAGTTGCAATGCGATGGATGCGGGAATGCTTCATATGTTCTGGGCATGCCCAGTGGCAGGATTATTCTGGCAGGGGGAGACAAATAGATTACAAAGGGCAGGGGTGGAAATTGATGTGAAATAGATGTGCTCTCCCCGGTGCATGTCTGCTGGGCTGCTTCACGTGCCCCAAGGGCAGGACACATGTTAGAAAACTGAAGTATTTGGCATGCATTTTGGCTAAACGCATGATAGCTATGGCATGGAAATCAGGCTCAGGAATAGAGGAATGCTGGAGGTATCTGTATAGGTGGGGAGGTATCTGTATAGGTGGGGAGTAGCAGAGACTACGGCTTGGGAGGGGGCGTTGCAACGAGATCAGTCGGATGCCCTGGGAGGAATTCGGGAATGGGAAGGTCTACTACACATCTTGTTTGCCAAGATGGGTAAGGTAGATGCAGAGGCGGATTGACTTCAAAAACAGCTTATGTAGCTCCTACCTGTTCGGAATGTAATGTGCTTATAATGTAAATGAGATACAGGCAAGTGGGGGGTGTCTGGGGGGAGGGAGGAGAACTGGGAGGGTCGGTTGGCGTAGTGTTTAGAATATGTTATAAGTTGATGGTTGTTGATATTGCCTGTGTGTATGTGGTGTCAGGTGTCAGGTTCTTGTGGTGTCAGGTTCTTATTTGTGTTTTTGGAAACCTAATAAAACAAAGAAAATAAATAAAAATAAAGACTCAACTACCTTCCACCTCATCTACACAACATCTCACAGATGTAGTACCTTCTGAGATAAGATCAGGGACTTAATCTTGACAGCTTCAATCTTGCACGAAAATAATGTCTTTCCCGGGTTGTATACTATTGACCTTTTCACAATTGACGTCGGGAGAATTGACCTCGGGAGAATTGACCTAAATTAGAAGGTCAAATAGGACATATATGCGGGGGAAACCCCCCGCAATCCCCCACCCAATCCAAAAAACCCTGCAACGCCTGCCCCAATCCCCTTATATTATTTATAATCCAAAACCAACCCAATACCTATATAAAATAACTAAAATAATATAAAGGTCAATTGTGCAGAAGGTCAATTAGGACCACTATAATTAGGTCAATTGTGCAAAAGGTCAATTGTAAAAGGTCAATTTGGGTAATACCCTTTCCCGGAGGCCCCAATCTTCCTGGGACCTACCCAACCAAAAGTGAAGCCCTCTTATGCATAGATGAATCAGTAGGCCTACCTCAACATGTCCTCTCCCCAACTCAAGTTAACGGAACACAGTAGACCTATCTTCCACCTCCCTCGTAAAATGTGCTGACCCCCTCATCCTGGATTGGCCAGCTCACATAGCAACCCATAAGGGCCAGGATAAATGCTCTATGATCATTCAGAACCTTCCTGGTACACACCGTGGAAGAAACATTCTCTAACTTCCCTTCCTTGGAGAATGGTTCTTGCCTTTTGGACTAATTCTGCCAAACCTGAAAGTAGTTATCCGACACATATGCGCCAATCAAACAAAGCCAGGCCAGGAGAAAAGCCTCTGCCTCTTTGTACAATGAAGATTTACACAGTAACAAACATTCAATTAGGTAATAAAACAAACAGTGGCGCAATACGAACAAACCAGAAGACCTCCTAGCCATCCAATCCTTATGATCCAACCACTGAAGCCACATAACTGGAGCCAAGGATACCTATCAGGCCAACACCATTGCAACAGCACCTAACAGGTGCAAAACCCACTTGGCAGCTGTCAAGCAATGCTCTAACCCTAGACCAGACCCAATGGTACCAGATTCACAAGGAGAATGTGAGGCTATCAATGACTTCTTAATCAACAAAATCAACAACATCACGACATACGTTGGCCCTAATTCCGAGTTTGGACGTAGCGCCATGGCTGCCTCCAAAATCGGTCCGACTCCGGTCTGGTGAATGGAGTAATTATCGGTCCAGTCTGACGTCGGCGGGACCCGTAATTCCCCATTCACCAGAGCCATTCCCCATTCCCATTCGAGCCCCCATAGGGCTAAATGGCAAGGGGGAAGGCGGCAATAACGATACCGTAAATTACGGTACCGTTATTGACCCCAGTATCCCTTTGCGGGTCCCGTCCTTGACGCCTGCTAAAACCAGGCGTTAAGGAAGGACCCGCAAAGGGACCTTGGAATATGGCGCAAAGGGATTACTGGCACCGGTGTCATTACCGGTGCCCGGTATCCCTTTGCGCCCAGCTTGTAATGACCCCCATTGAGCTATCTTGGCAATTAGACCTCCCCTAATCCCCTGCAATCTATAAAACCCTGGACAGAGCTCTCGCTCCTATCACATGAGGACCTTTCTAAAATATTAATATTCCTAAAACCTGCTGCCAACTAGGATGACATTACCCATGCAAACATCCTCAAACAACCTAGAGGAGTGATAAGGCCAGTAATATGGCCTTGTGCAGAGGGTATGGGAACCCCTCTCAGCCGTGGGCCGGATGCCTACCAGGGAGGGATCCAGTGCCAGTCCTGCCTGAGGTGGACAGTGGCTGCAGAGAGGTCCCCAGTTCTTGTACCCTCTCTTAGTGCCAGCATGTTTGCTTGAAGATCCTTATCTCCAGCTTTACCTCATAAAAGAGATACTCGCAAGTCCCTGTCTATTATTTTTAGAAAACCCGGAGGTCAAGGCTAAGCCCCAACAGAAGAGAAATCAGCACTGCCATTAGGACATTAGGCCAGAAATGCGAGAAAGCTGCAGACAAGAGCAGAGGCAAAGCCAGAAGTACCAGTACTGTGCAACAGAGGGAGATAGGAGCCACTGAGCTACGCAGCCACACTGAAGGTCTTGCAGAACAGGCAGAGCAAGCCACACCAGCGCCTTTAAATCCTCCTGACCGCCAGAGAACAGGAAGAGACCCAAATCCAGGGATTGAAATAAAGCTTGGATAAGCATGAGCTTAAAACACTTCCTGGATATCAGGCATTAAACAGTGAGCAGCCAGGAGCTACCACTGTGAAATGCAAAGCTAGTACACAGTTTTCTTCAAATTGAATTTCCACAAAAGTTGCAAACTTAACATTGTGTCCATTATTTATTACCTCTTATGCTTTAAATTTCATATAGGTGTGTCCTTATTCTCATTTATCAATTGTCCCAACGGCAAAAAATTAATGTCACATAGGTATTATTGTTCAGAATGAGTTGGTTTAGGGAGCAAAACATAGTTCCTGGTAGTTGTTGGTGTCAAGCTAACCAGGCTCTTCTACCCTAAAAGCAGAAGCCAAATAGAACTGAGACTCTGAACTGCCTACTCCGCTGTCGTTGGTACATGGCAGAACTGCGAAGAGAAAGTGGAAGGGCTTAGCCCCCTTTTCAAAACTTTCAATTAGAGTGAAAGAAGGGTACTTGAGTAGCTGCTGGGAGGAGGAGAGAAATAGTGGGAGGAGAGCAGTATAGGGGAGGAGGAGAGTATAAGTATGGAGGAGGTGAGAAGTAGTGGAGAAGAGTAGTGGTAACACCAAAGGGTTGAGGCAAGAACTAGGAAGAGTGAAACATCAGAGGGACAGAAGAATGATTGGAGGATAAAAGAAGAGGGGTGTGGTAGTATCGGAAGGGAAGAGGTAACGTGTGTGATTGAACCACCCTGAATCCAACAGACTAAGTGCAAGGCACTATCCCAGTTTCCACTAGAAACACTAAACACTGCATAGAGTAGGGAAAGTTAGGAAGTCCCTTGGGGACATTAGACAGCCACAGCTTCTAGACAGTAGGAGTCAACATTCGCTCGCACCAACCAGGGGTTATGGATGCCTTAGTTAAGGAGGAGGTTCAAAATAGACAAGAGCTAGGGGGAAGGCCTGAGGCCCTGCAAAGAAAAAATATAAAAACCCCTGAACAGTCTCTAAGATTCTGAGTCATTTTTGTGCAATCTGCAACAGCAGTCCCACCATGACTGCCCTTCTCAGTATAGTCAACTCATCTCTCAGCAAATGCAGTTTTCAAGACAAACTAAAAATAGTGCTCATACGCTTCCTCTTGAAAAACACACATTAGACCCAAAGGATTTGGGAAACTACTGTCCTATCAGAAGGCTCCCTTTTATCAGAAAAGTCATTGAGAAGGTGATTGCCAATCAACTACTTGCTCAAATTCACCAACTCCGCCTTATTTGGTATTATCAATCTGGCTTCCGCCCCAAACTCAGCGCAGAGACCGACACCATTGAGGTGGTTGATGAGGCCTTGCGCATTATCGATAAAGGTGATGCATGCCTTTTAGTGCTCATTCTACCAAGACAAGCTACCTTTCTCCTTAGTCACAGATTGTGATAGCAGGCATGGCGGTTGTCCTCATACCTATCTAGGAGGCACCATGATGTCCAAATGGGTTCTCTAAGTTGTACACACTGCCAAGTGACCTACGGTCTACCCCAGAACTCCATCTTCTCCCTGGTCTTATTCAGTCTACACACTGATCCCCTCAACACACTCCTAAATGACATCTGAATACACCAATACGTGGACAACAATATCAAAGAGTTATGGGTTCCCAGGATATCGCCCATCTCTGCGCAGGCCTTAGTGCCATTCAAAATGGATGTGAAGATCCTAAATGAAACTTAACCCTACCAAGACAGAATTATTTATCCTAGGCTCTCACTCAAAGGTGGCTGGACGGACTGCACTTGGACAGATTTAACCTTCAACTGACTAACCTAGTGGAAATCTCTTGATTCATTGTGGAAATGAAAGTCTCCTTTCAACAACACATAGCTAAAAAGGCCCAAAAGGGCTGGCATCAAATCACCCTACTTTGCAAGCTCAAACCCTACCTGCCACCTACGGACCTCTGAGCGGTAGTGTAGGCTGTGGTGATAAATTGATCATTTAGATGGGGAAATGCTCTACTAGCAGGGCTCCCAGCCACATAGCTAGCCCTCTCCTTAAGGAGACATAGCACACAGTGGGTTGCCTCTATACCGTGGCATGCAAATTTGACCCCACATCTTCTCCACTCTATGCATTCTGACTGGTGTAAGGAACTCATGGTGGCAACCGTAAAGACAGACACAAGTGATCACAGTTCAAGGGTGTTTATTGAACTTTATAATGGGTGAGAGAAACTCCTCATCTAAACCTAAATCTAAGATGGGAGCAAGCTACAACCATCAAATAAGGCAGTTCTAGTGGCGTCTTGTCAAATAAAAAGGGCCTATACTAAAATAAAAAGATTGCCAATCTTTACCACTAAGATACAAAAAAGAGTGTTGGATAATGTTCACCAGAAAAGAAAGAAGTGTTCACAAAATGATAAATTAGGATGGTATGGCTGGATCTCCCTTCCCCCTGTTTTTAGCACGTCACAAGGTGGGACGTCTGAGCACAGCACACTCCTGGGCCCCTTCAGCACGAGGCTCGCAATCTCAGTTCAACGATACCAGAACATTCAGGGGTTAGTCTCTTCTCTTCTGCAAAGTATCTTGCCTTAGAAGGCATGGTTGTTCAAAAAAATAAACAAACAAAAGTTCATTAGATAATCTTGTACCGTGGGTGATTGCTCTTTGCCACTGGAATCTCCCTCCGTCGGGCTTAGATCCTTCTTGCAGCTTGGGCCTCCCTCCGTCGTGTTCTCTACAGCCTTTCAAATGCAGCTTGCAACTTCCCACTGCGGACAACCCTTGGCTGGGTTAATTCTTCTCTAAAATGTTCACGGGTGCATTACTCTTCACCCCAACTCACAGGCATCCCTCAACCAGCTTCATGTTTGCCAAATATACAGTTCACTTTACATTATCACAATGCAAGATTCACTCTCATTGGCATTCCCTTTGGCATGCCTCTGTCGTGTTCACATAGCCATCTTTACCACAGTTCATAAGTTTCCAACACAGTTCATGGTTTGCCTCTACTCATCAGAAAGTGTGGGTTCCCTTTCCCTAGATTTCCTTCGGCATCCCTCTGTCAGATTCACACTTACCGTATTCCTCAATGTTCACAATCTTTCCGTAGAACAGGGGGTTCCCTTCCCCTAGCTTTCTTTTGGCAATGCGTCATAGACTTTTGATTGTACAAGGTATTTGTCGCAACCCTTGTAGGACCACTCTGACATCTCACGCCGCCACCCTTTACTAGGGCCTTCTGGTACTTGTAGTTTCAACGCAAAAGGGGCCAGCGTGTGTCCTTCGAATGAGCACTTCTGCTGCGCTTGTCCACTCTGCAGCTGGCCCCTCTCTGGGCTTCCCCCAAAAGTTCAAACACACACAAGTTCCTTTGTTCTCAAGTTCTTGCGTTCATCTAATTTTGCCACTTGCAACCTTGGGCTCAACACGATTCGTTTCGCTATCAGCTTCCTGCAACTTACCGAATGGATCGGGTCCGCTAGCTTGGCTTGTTTCTGGAGTCAAGGATGGTACCACGGTAGCCAGCATGCCTCCCCGCCTGTGTTATCAATGTGGGAGGCCCTTGTGCACTTTTGTCATCTGCTACTCCACATGTCAGCTGTACTCGCCGGTCTTGTAATTCCCTTTCCGGAGGCTTCGCGCATCTGAGTTCAAAAGGGCAAGGGCAGTTACGCCCCACCTTACTCCTCCGCTTGAACTACCGGTTTGGTGTCGCTGTTTCCTCTGGCGTTCGGCCTTACTCGTAGTAGCGCCTTTTATCCATGTGAGGAATGTCAAGGGCTGTAAGGTGTGTGTGATTATTGTAAAGTGTTTGACTCTGTCTGACCCTTGTGTTGGGACATATCAGATAAACGGGTCTGGTGTTAGTCCGTTGTCTGTTACGGGGTGAGAAAGTATTTGTGTACGAAAGGGGAGATTTGTGATGTTGGTGAAATGAATGGGGGGGCTGTGGCAGTGGTAGTGTTCTGTCGCGGCAGACTGAGAGTTTGGGAAATAATAACTAGTGAGACGTGGAGATTAATGACCAGGAGTGTTCAGGTAGAAAAGAGGAAAGTAGGGATTCTGGGAGATGTGGTCTCCAAATGCAACAGAATTTGGACTTCTGTGAGATGAATCAGATGTGGAAGGGTCGTTTGATATAGGTAAGGAAGATCCTTTGAGGGGAAGGGAGGTAGATGAAGAACAACCTAAAAACACTGCAGAGACTTTGTCCTCTCTTTCTTCCAAGGTATAGTACCGTGCCTCACCTGGGGTATTCCCCCGAGCATAACCCCGGGCTCCCCTACCCAGGTGATCCTCCCTCGCTCGTCCGCCCCTAAGGTTGGGATCTGAGGGTGCTAGCCCTTCCCAGTCCACCGGAATAAGGGATTCTTGCTGTCTACTTGGGAGAATACCCTCAGGTTTCTCACACTGGACAACCTTACCAGTAAGGATCCTGTTAAAAGTTGCCTGTATCATGTAAGGAAGGCATGGTATCAAACAGTGAAGACAGACACAAGTGATCACAGTTCAAGGGTGTTTATTGAACTTCAAATGGGTTGGTTGAACGCCTATTTAAATCTAAATCTAAGGATGGGAGAAATCTACGACCATCAAATAATAATAACGAAGTACTAGTCGAGTTTCTGTAAAAATAAAAGGGCCTATACTAATAAACCTATTGCCAAACCTTACTTCTACATACAAAAGGGTGTGGGACAATGGTGTATGCCAAAAGAAAAGTCTTCAAGAAATAATATATCAGAACGGTTGTGCAGTGGCTTCTCTTCCCCACATTTTAGCACGGGGTAAGGCGGCACGTTCGAGCTTCGCAAACACTCTGGCTTCTCGGCCATGAGGAGTTCAATGCACAGACATCAGGGTATTCTGCCAAAGCCTCTGTTCCAATAACAGTCTTTTATCGCAGAGGATCTGTCATAACAAACAAATCTCAAAGTTCAATTTTTATCAGGATTTTCACTTGCACAAGTTCTCACTTTCAAGGTTCATCATGGGTCTCCCTCCTTCATGCTGAGATCCCCTTTTACCACAATGTTCACAATGGGTCTCCCTCATTCGGGTTCGGATCCTCTTGATATGGATCTCTCTTGTTCAGATTTGGATCCTCTGAATATCAAAATCGAAGACTTTCGAATGTGCGATGGGTTTTGCATAAACCGTCGCAGGACCACTTCGATTCACTTTACACAATTGTTCTCATCAATCTTCTACTTTTATTTCTCTTGGCGGGATACCTTACAGAGACCTTCAATTTAGCACATTCATGTTGCCGGACCACTCTGTCAACTGTATTGTATCTTTCCTTCTCAAGTTCAGACATTGATCATCAGTTTAGCTTTACTCATGTCTTTCATCACACGCGTTTAACAATGTTCGTTCCAGCACTCATTATACAATGTTGCCGCTTGCAAACTTGACTTCAACACATATCGGTCTTGCATGGGTTTCCTCAACTCACCGGCTGTGTTGATTTCTCTGTCGTTTCTTTGTTCTTGGAGCCAAGGACGATACCCTGGCAGCTGCTGCTCCTACCCGGCTTGGCCAGTTACGTGGGAGGGCCCTCAGTATCTCAGACACACAATGCAGGATTCTTCAGTCTGGTTTCCTGGCCTTACGCTTTCTGCTCGGAAGGTTTCTTGAAAGTACCGTCGACCTGCCAAAAAGGTGAAGGGTAATTCCCTTCTTATGAACCCTTCTTGGTTTGCCGTCTTTCTCCCTTCGTTCAGCAGCCGACTTGAAACCGGTGTACATTCGTGTGCTTTGCCCCGCTCAGAGTGTGCTCTTGTGCTCCGCCTTTTATCCGTGTGGGGAAGTTTAATGGAAGTCAGGTGTGAATGATTGTCAGTAATTGCCTGACCTCGGCTGACCATAGTAGTGGAACATGTCAGATACAGTGTTCGGGTGTGAGTCTGTTTTCTTCCAGAACGAGCGGGGAGAGGGAAAATTGGGGGGTGAGGGGTAAGGTTCCCACGTATCCTACACGGTAGGATGGGGTAAAGGTGTTAAAGAGGGAGGGATACTGCGTCTCGCCATCCAGTGACCTACTCGCACTCCCCAATGACCCCCTCACCCATGTGATCCTCCCACACTGATCCACCCCCGGGGTCTGGATCCAAAGGCGATGGGCGTGCCCTGGCCACCTGAGAGAGAGATCCGCGGGGACTACCGGGTAAAACACCTTCTGGTTTCTCACAATCACCTACAGACGCATAGTAGGAACATTGCCAGACTCGAGACTAGATGGGCTCGCAAGGAGAAAACTGGGAAACAGCCATTCTCCTGCTACTACCCGTTCCTATGGAATTCCATCCCAGCAGCAATATGAACTGTTTCCTCTCTCATACTGTTCAGTAAAGAACTGAAACCGTTCCTTTTTCAACCAACCCTTGACATTACCTTACTAAAAGACTACTCACCAGCCACAGAGTGACTATCTTAGCTCAAAGTGCTACAGTGTGTATTTTTTTTGTGAACACACGATACTGTGTTACTGTCTGCTGCTCAACACTCTTGCCTGTCAATGTTATCCGAATTCTGCAGTGCATCACTCCAATGCTTCTTAGCTAGGTCTGCGCCAAATAAATATAATACAAAAAAGCTAGCAGACGCCCCTCTCTAAAAAGAACATGGCATTATAACCTGTTCTGTGTTTTTTCCCACTTGGAAAGTCTGCAGCCATCGCTTTTAGCTTACTGTATATTTCAAAAAAGAGGAATATCCATTTGCATATCAGTCTTTGTCGCACCCACAAGAGCAGTCCAGCACCGAAATGCCAGGCAAACTTCCTTTGAACAAGAGTACCAACAGCAACCCCAGACACATGTTTCAGCCTTGTTGGGCCTCATCAGTGAGGTAGAACTGTGTCCCTCTGAGCACAGTGAGCAAGGGGTCCACTTCTGGGTGACCAACCCCAAGTTTCTTCCAAAATACAAAAAAGGTAGCAGGCGCCCCTCTCTAGAAAGAACATGGCATGATAACCTGTTCCATGTTTTTTTCCACTTTAGTGATAATTGTAGCGGGTAGTGTGATAGGCATACAAATTGTGCAGCTCCCAAATTCAGGATGTATCAGTGTATTAACGCAAGCTTCGCCATCCCACCACCCCTCAAAAAGGTGTTACTCTGGTGCCTGATTAACACCAGGCGTGGTGAGCACTGTTAGGGCTGGTGTAATGCTTGTGTGAAAAATGCGAGCCAGAATAACATAGCGTCGATGCGCAGCCATTTTTGAACACTCATCTTCCATTACAGTAATAAATTCTGCATTTCCGCAGGCCTCAAAGAATGAGCAAGTAGCAGCGAAAACAGAGCAAGGTCATATAAATATTATTCGATATTATAATAAATATTATTATTGCGGAAAACAGTCATATTGTCCATTGAAGGACGAGTACAGAAAGGGAGTCGGAGCACATTGCAGGTGCATGATAAGGGGCCAGGGAATTAATGCAAGAGAGGGGCGCTCGGTCTTTCCACTTCTAACTGCATTTTTCCACCCTCCGTCCCTTCGACTTGTGATCTGCTCTTTGGCCGAGAGCAGAACGCAATTGAGAAGGGCGGGGAAATGCCCCCATAAAGGAGAGAGCATTGTATGGAGAAAGTTAGTTGGAATCTGGACCCCCGGGTGATGCAGTATCGCTGAAAGGGAGGACGCTCCGCTTCAGACCCTGTCAGACGTAGTGATCTCTTTGCCTACTTGCTAAGGGTCTAAGCAATGTTGTTGGTGGCCAAGATGAAGTTTTCGTCTGCCTCATGCTTGACTGTGATGTAACCTATATTCGAATTCTTATATATTTAAGTGTATGTTTGTTTATTGGTATCTATACATATATGGTATAAATACTGGGCCTATAACAAGCTGGTTGTTTTATAATCTTATATGATGGATGTGTGTTTTTCTTTCTGCTAGTCTGAGTCCAATTACTTGTTTTTGCTGAGGGGGCCGGGGAGACGCAAGTGTTAGTGCTTTCCCTGCAGGGCCAAATAGACGCAAAACAGCTGGGTGTTGGTTCAGACGTCAGAGTCATTGTTATTGGCCAGGTTGTTGTGTTCCATCCACATAGCGTTGTTGTGGATGATCTTTAGTCTAGCAGGCTACATAGCACAATCCGATAGCACATCCATTAGAGCGTTCGCTTTGACATCTGTGCAGAGCCTGCTGACGTTGCGAATCCTGGCAGGACCAAACTCAGCCTTTCATCCTTCTGAGGTCGATAAATGAGCACCACACACCATGGGTAATAATAAGCAGCGCTCAGATGCCTGAGGGTTCGTAACGCTATATAAATGCTAAATTATTATTATTACAGAAGCATATACTTAAGGCCAAGCTGACGAAGTCTCGCCTTTATCGATACAAAGGAGTTCCTAGCTTTCTGGACCGTGGGCGTGCAGTCTGGGTATATTTGTTACGCTCACTTGGTATCCACGAGGACGCCACCCAGCCCTGGTTGGATGATTTGCACTCTCGAACCCTCTCCCGGTCCCTTGGTAAGGCCTCTGGTTAAAGATGGGCCTTAATATTGTAAACGGTGGATTCTCCGTCCTGCTCCTCGTGGCAGGAGCACGTAGATTTGGGGGCAAGCAGCGACCAAGTTACTTCACTGGTGCAAGCCCCCCTGTGGGAATCAGGCCTGCTGTGACTCCGTAGGTTTGCTACTTTAGTCTTTATATGCAGTTCTTATGTTCCTCTTAGTTCGAATAATAATGTCTTGCTTCTTTCCTTTTAGGTATGGAAAGGTATTTTGGTGTTGTCATGCAGTTTGAAGATGAGCATGGGCCGGTAGGCGAAAGTGCGGTGTGCGCAATGCTGTTCGGTGAGTAATGCGCGATGTGCGGCGCTGTTTCGCCTTTT